>NC_133617.1:20288714-20588714 GCF_048593235.1 Sminthopsis crassicaudata | reverse complement strand
AAACTCTCGCGCCGGCCGCGCTCCCAGTCACGTCCCCTTAGGAGGCTGACGTCCCTGGAGGTGGAGGCCAGGAGCCCATTTGTCGGCATCCGGGGTGGAGGGCGGGAGGTAAAGCGAGAGAGGATGGCAACCGGAAGTGCTGGCGACGTGTCCGCGTGCCCCCCCCTCCCGGTCGCTCAGCCCTCCCTCCCCTTTTTTTCCATTGGGTGGTGGGCTACCCTACGCCCCGGCCACCACTTCCGTATCCCCTCCCCAACCGCTCCAACCGAACTCCCTCCCTGCGCGTTCCCCCTCGAGCCTCGCGGTTGGGCTGGCGCCCGGGGCTGGCCACGCCCCCTGCCCGCGCCGCGGCCAATGGGGCGGCGGCTCCCGGCGGGGGCCGTGGGTAATTAATGAGCGTCGGGCGCTGATTGGCTGCCGGCGGCGGCCGGGGCCGGGTTCGGTTGTGCCCGAGGTGGAGGTAGGAGACGGAGACTGAGACGGAGGCGGCGGCGGCGACGAGCTGGGAAGCGAGCGAGGGAGCGAGCGCGACATGTCCCCGGCGGCCGCGGCCCTGGCGGCGGGCGGAGCCGGGCGCTGCTGAGGAGCCGAGCCCCTTGCGGCGGGAGGAGCCGGGCCGGGGCCGCCCGCGATGCTGCTGGGCGCCGGGGCGGGGGCGGCGCTGCCGCTGCTGCTGCTGCCGCTGCTGACGACGGTGCTGCCCCCGCTGCCCCTGCTGCTCCTGCTGGGCCTCGGCGGCGCCGTCCCCGGGGCGGTCGCAGTCGCGGGGCTCGGGCTGCCCGAGAGCGTCATCTGGGCCATCAACGCGGGCGGCGAGGCGCATGTGGACGTGCACGGGATCCACTTCCGCAAGGACCCTCTGGAGGGCCGGGTGGGCCGAGGTGAGGCTGCCGGCCGGGCCGCGCCGCCCGCCGCCACGTGCGCCCCGCCCCCAGGACTCAGTTTCTCCTGCCCTTCCATCCGCCCGGCCTCAGTTTCTCCAACTGTAAGAGCGTGGGGCCGCAGCAGGGGGAACCAGAGGTCCCTTCCCTCCGGCCCCCGGGTGACATCAGTCAAGGAAGCGGGGCCCCTCCAGAGCGGATTCCAGCTCTGGAGGTCGGGGTGGGCGTGGGAGCGCGCTGGGGCTTGGGGGTGCGGGAAGGGGAGCGCTGGGGTCTTTAGCTAACAGTCTGGAGCTCCGGGTGACCCTCCCCCCAACCCCTCCGTCATACAGTGGGGAGAAACTGAGGCCCGGACGGAGACTTTGCCGGGGAATCGGGTCGGGGGGGGGGGGGGGGGGCCTGGCTGGGACCCTGGCCTGGGCGAGTGGGAGCCTCGGGCAGGTGCGGCCTGGGGGAGGAGGAAGTGGTTGGATCCCTGCAGAGCGCGATGTCAGTGACCTGAGAGTGCGGGAGGCGGGCGGTCCCCTCACCTGCAGAGAAGCCACCAGCCCCGCTGCCCACCTGCCCAGGTGGCCGAGGCGGGGTTCCCCTGGTGCCCGCCCTCTCCTGGGGATAGGAACAGCCCCAGAGGATCCGGAAGCCCTAGACCCCCGCTGGGGAGACCGCGGCTTAGGTTGGACGCTTGGGGCTGGCAGACGCGGAAGCCGGCGGGGTTTAGTTCACCCTCCAGAAACTAAGGAGGCCGCCATTCGTGGCCGGGCCCGGGTGTCCAGGGAGTCGGCTGTTGCTGGCTGTCCTGCCTTTCAGGTGCTCTGCCAGCCCGTGCACTTGGGCTGCCTCACCCTCCTCAGTCCCAAGGCAGGAATCTGGAACCCCAGGTGGGGGGCAGAACTGCTCAGGGGCGGAAGCCTGGCACCCAGTGAGCCGCTCACGTTCTCTTGCAGGAAGTTGGTTATTGAGGAGGCCTGTGGAGGTCCCTGAATTGCCACTCCAGACTTTGGCCCCACCATGGCAACTCCCGGCTGTGGGGCCACCCCCTTTGGCTGCGAGCCCAGCTTCCATAAACCCGAGTCTTCAGTGGGGGAGCAGGGGAGCCACATTCTTAACCTGGGTCTCGGGAGACGGCGTCTCCCCGCTGGGCCTGGCCTTTGTAACCCTTTTCTTGGCCCTCGGGTCGGGGCCTCCCTTGCCCTTCTTTGCAGGGCGATTGTTTGCTTTTTGTCCCTTTCCCCCTCCCTCCTAAATGTGTTGGCAGCTCAGCTTGGAAGGAGAGGGGAGTGCCCGGTGCGGAGGGAGTGCGCGTGCTGAAGCAGAACCGGGAGCGGAGACGGGCGGGAAGCTGCTCCTTTACCTTCCCTCTCTGTGCGTCCTCCACTAGCCCGAGCTCCAGGGCACAGACCCAGTTTGCCTTGCAAAATGTCTGACGTATGTAGGTGCTTCATAAATGGCTCGTTATGGACGGATGAGCTTCCCCATCTTTGAAATTTTTTTGGTCATATATAGATTCTCCTTTTCTCTACGTGGGGTGTTCTGGGCAAAGACGCTGGAGGGGTTTGCCATTTCCTTCTCCGGCTCACTTGACAGATGAGGAAACTGAGGCGATTGGGGTGAAGGGACTCCCCGGGGCCCACAGCTAGTAAATGTCTAAGGATTTGAACTCGGATCTTCCTGAGCCTGAGCTTGGGGCTCTGCCTTGGCACATCACAGCTGCCCTGTTCATAAAATCAATCCTTCCCTTTGCCCCCCTGAGTCACTTGAAAGAAAGAGCTTTCTTAACTGTAAATGAAAGGGGTTGTTAAGAGACCCTTGCTCCCCGCTTTGGATATTGTTTCTATTCCCTCTGAAGAAAACTGGCTTCCCCTTTTTTTAAGCACCTTAAGTTGTGCGAGGAGCTTTCTCCCCAATAACTATGAGGTAGATTGTGCAGCACGTATTGTCCCCATTTTAGAGATGAGGAAGTAGAGACTCACGATTTGACTCAGGAGCACAGATGCAATGCAAACCTGGCTCTCTGACCTTCAAGTCTAGGGCACTATGCCCCAAGCCTCTCCGATGGAGTTTCATTCTGTAGCACTCCAAGCAGCTTTTGCCTTCCAGGGAACCAGCAGGATTTATTCATTTTCTACTGTCCCAGTAAAATACGGGCTCCCCTCTACCACTTAACACCAGATCTTGCAAGTATACATATTTAATGAGTGTTTCATTGAGTTTCTAGTTCCCCATCGAGGGCTCTGCATCTCCCATGCTCCCAGCAGAATGTGACTGTGACAGGGGCTGACTAGGCCCCAGACACCATTGCTCTGCAAAATGTCCTTCCTCATCCTTTGCCTTCCCTCAGCAGAGCCCCCTGCTTGGGATTCTAATCCTGGCCTCTTCTTGACTTTCCCCGTGAGCTCTGCCCAGGAAGGCACCAAACTTTGCTCCATGTGGGGTGGCTGCTCCTAACCAGCAGCACGGTCCTGGACAGGCCTCGTTTGCATTTTAGAGATGGCGCCTTTTTCAGTAGTGGGTCACATTGTTAACAATTGTGACTTAATTGATCTGTGTCTGCTAGCCCTGGTACTAGGTTACCCGGCGGTAACAGCAGGTAGAGATGGTTAGTTCTTCCCAAGCTGCTAGTTTGTCTCTGTTAGCCAGGCTAATAAAACTGCTCGTTAGAATCTTGGGAAGGCTGTATCCCACCCTGAGAGCAACCTTGAGACCAGCTACACTATTCTAATTCTGAGGTTCTATCATGTTTACTAAGAATTCCCCTCTCTCCCACACTTCCAGTTCAAAAGAGACAAAGTCAGAGATCTCTTTGCCTGGTGACCTTTTTACTTGAATTTCAGTGACATGTGCCAGATGCCCAAGGAGATGACAGCTCCTTGGCAGTCCAGGCCCATATAAGATCACTGGCCCTTTGGGTCAGTCAGCTAGCAGTCATTAAGTTCCTTCTGTGTACCAGGCGCTGGGCTAAGCCCTGGACGTACAAAGAAACCAGGCCCCAAGCTCACTTTCTCCTGAGGGTAACGACATGCAAAAACGAGGTACCTGCCCCGGAGAGAGGGCATAAAACGGAAGTGGCCTCCGGTGAGAAAGCCCTGGCCTGACTGGCCACAGTTCCTAGCAGCTGGAGGGGAGGAACTAGTGGCACTGGTTTATTGAAGCAGATTTGTTCCCGAGATTTCCTGACAAAGAACTTTGGTTATCAGGCCTGTTCCCCGGGTGTACAAAGATTGATGATTTCACTCGAAACTGCCTTCACTGTAACTAGAGAAGTGTGAGGAATGATGGAAGCCCATTCTGAAGGGAGGTGGGGCCGAGGGAGCAGGCTGTTCAGGGACGGAGATCGGAGTCCAGTTTCCTAGCTTGGGCCAAGCCATGGCATTAGCTTGAACCTCGGTTTCTGACACTGTACAGTGAGATTGTGGGGGTTTGTAAGGCTCTTTAGCAGGATTGTTCTCTCCTCCCGTATTGGCTGCCCTTGGTTCATATATAACAGGGGTTCGCAAGCTGCGGCCCTCGGGTTATGGCAAATGGGCTGAGGGGGGGAGACAGAGGGTGAGCTTTTGTTTTTACTATAGTCCGGCCCTCCCACAGTCTGAGGGACAGTGAACTGGCCCCTATTTAAAAAGTTTGAGGACCACTGATATATAGCAAAGCTTCTTAGACTATGGGTCATGACCCTCTATGGGGTCTTATAACTGAGTGTGGGGATCACAGAGTTATGGTTTATTATCAATAAATGTTTGATTTGCGTGCTGATTTTATATAGCTACATATCTATAGGCGGGTGAAAAAGGACGAATTTCATGCTAGTGGGAAAAGTTGAAGAAGCCCTGCTATATATAATACTGCTTGCTTTCTCTGGGGACCGTGTCCTAAGGGTAGGAGGTAGACTTAAAAAAATGTATCCTAGGAACCCATTGCTCCTGCCTAGGAAACCTGGAGGACCTAGATCAATAAGTAGAGTCCTGGCCCCATCCCTTTTCCCTTAGCTGTTAAGGCTGTATTATGCCCACATCAGCAGTCTGCTGACCACACCATTCACTGTACTTAAGTGGAAGAAAAAAAGCTCTTCTCGCTGCTCTTTCCGGGCCTTGTACAAATTAAACTTTCCATGTGGCCAATCCCCTGAGAAAATCGCTTGGGTTATTGGGGGGGGAGGGGGATGTTCTCAAAGGCAATTCCAGGATTGGGGAGGGGGGGAGTGGGTGTCTTAAGTCTGACTTTGTTCCCTGTGCAGCTTTGCCACAGATTACATTTCTTTTTCCATTCTTAATATGAAAAAGATCACCGCAGACCAACCCTTTTCTGTACATGCTAATAAATGAAAGCTGGCTACGGCTCTGAACTTGGAGGGGCTGTTAAAGGGAGGCAGCTGCAGCAACATTTGAAGACAATTGGCAGAATCTTGGTTTCAAGTTTTGTGCAACCAGACATGGGCTGCTCTCCCCCGCCTCCCTCCTTCCCCATCTTTGGAGGAAAGCCGGTCACCCCATCAGACTCTTAGCATCATTATGTTAGCTCGGCCTTCTTTGTGGAGGTGGGTTTTGTTTTGCTTCAGAAGGAAAGGGGGGAGGAGGAGGAGGTAATAGTTAAGGAACGCCTGAGTGCACTTTGCTTCCTGTTGCTGGTGCTTTGGGTGGGCTGGCTGGCAGCAACCGTTAGTGTGACATGTCCTAATCTTGAGAGCTTTCCGTCTTCTCCAACTTGGCTTTTTTTCTCCCTCCCTCTTGTGTTGTCCCCCTTGGTGTGGCGGGGCCTAGAGGGTACTATGGACCCGAATTATGTTTTGTGTTTCCGGTTGAAGCTTTTGAAGGCGGACAGAAATTTTACACTAAGTGGGGTGGAGGTATCAAATCAAAGGAGTCAGCACTACAGTAAGAGTTTGGGTCATTTTGGGGCCCAAAGGGCAGGAAGGTACCCAGGGACAAGCATTTAGGGGGGTGCTTCCCAGATGTCCAGCACTGCTCCAGACATTGAGAAGATTCTACCCTCAGGAATCATGTGGTAGCTAAAGTTCCCCTGAAGAGTGGGGAAATAGAACACTTACAAATGAATAAATATGCAGTGATTTGGGCACATTCACACCCAGAACAGCCCAGAAAGGCCTCTTGGAGATAGCCCTTGGCCTGAGCCAAGTCTCAGAGAATTTTGGCAGCTGATTCTGCCCCCTCTAGGGAAAGGGGATCTTGGGAGAAAGTTGACATTTTAGTATCTAGATTTAGGTGTAGACACCGATGAGTCTCCCAAACTAAGCATGAAATGGAAAGGAGCTATCTTTGAAGTGAGACAGATCGCTGCCTTGGCCGTGGTCATCCTGTTTTTGGTGTATGACTTGTTTTCTGTCTCTTGCTAACTGATCCTCTGTGGGGTAGCTGAAAAGTTGATCTGGTGTGTGTGTGTTGAATTTAAAAAAAAAAAAAACGTGAGTTTTGGTCACTCTTAGAAACTTTTATAAAAAGACAGCAATTACAACCATTTCTTAGAACCCTAACTCAGTTTACCCACGTTGGAGCCTTTTAATGAAATTGAGGAAACCAGTTGAGAAAATGAGCATTTTCTCTGTCTCTCTGGCAGTTCTGGCCGACTTTCGCAACCTGTTTGTTTTAGATTGTACTTTTTTGGATGCTAAAGAACATTCTCCCAGCTCAGTCATCTTTTGTCTGTCTGCTATAGAATTCCCTGCTGTCTTCCTTGTTTGCAAGGTTTCTCTGAAGCTGGCCCTCCCAGGGAGATGGGCAGCTGCAGGCTGGGTAGTGCCCTCTTTGAATAATGAGTTTGTGTTTGTTCAGAAACCACTGTTTGTTGGCCTGAAGCTATGGGAAGAGGTGCTTTGTGGACCTCCTTTTAGTCCCCGGTTTTTCCCAAGCTCCCTTGTTCACTGTAGGGCTTGCTGGGATTGACGGTGTCAGGTTTCTGGAAAGGTCTGTTTTCCTGGTAGACTGAGAACAGGTAGCAGCTGCTTTCTGTCCAGCCTGAGCCAGGTGTAGCCAGGTGACCCTCCTTGCCCTCCCCCCCAGGAGGCCCTCTCGGCGTCGTTCCCACCCAGAGCTTGTATCTGGCCCTCTCTCATGGAGCCCGTGCTTTGTTCCCTAGCCTCAGACTATGGGATGAAGCTGCCCATCCTTCGTGCCAACCCCGAAGACCAGATCCTCTATCAGACGGAGCGCTACAACGAGGAGACCTTTGGCTATGAGGTGCCCATCAAAGAGGAGGGGGACTACGTGCTGGTCTTGAAGTTTGCCGAGGTCTATTTTGCACAATCTCAGCAGAAGGTGAGGGGGGGCTGCGAGGCCTCAGACTGAAAAGACAAACGTGGGGGAGAAGGGGGAGCGGGTAGATATTGAAGGAGGTCACTGTCATCCTCAGCCTCCCTGGCATATGGTGAGCTGTGCTTCACGTGGCAGTGGTCAAGGCTGTCCTAGCCCTTTAGCCAGCCAGCCAGCCTTTGTCCTGATTACCTTTCTGAACCTCATTTTTTCCCTCATCTCTGCTGGTAGGTTTGCCTTCTCTCAGATACCGACTGTGTGCTGGCTTACGTGGCCTGTCCCATGAGTCTGCGGGCACCTCTTGCCCGTGAGCAGTGAGGAAGTGTGGCGGGTGCCCTTTTAACAGGGCTTCCTTGGATTTTCTAGCACAAGGGTTCAAGCCATCTCCAGGCCGTTTTTTGTGTCTTTGTTGAACTGATTTTATGATTGAAACTGTCTGGCCTTCACAGACCTATGGGCTTCCTGGGACCGGCATATTTACTCTTTGGTTCCTATGAACTAGTGGTTCTGACCTTTATACAAATCATTCTCTCCCCCCACCACACAATATGTCTGTCACTCCCCTATCCCGTGCCTCTCCGAATGCCTTTGTGCAGGTTGCCCCTCCGGTCTGACCCCATAATTTCTGCCTGTGAGAATCTGTGGAGTCCCTAAAATTCAACCTGGATGCTCCATTTTATGGGAAGCCCTTCCTGATTTTCCCAGCTGTTAGTGCTTCTCAGTTTACCCCATTATATCCATATCTGCATCTGCATTGGATCTCCTATGGGACATGAGGTCCTTGAAGGCAGGGGATCTTTAAAAGAAAAAAAGAGTTTTGATTTTATCTCCCAAACACCTCGCGTTGTGCTGTGTTCATTGAGAAGCTGGTGGGCGCTGACTGAATAGAATTTTCCTTTCCTGACCCTGAAGGTGTTTGATGTACGCTTAAATGGTCACGTGGTCGTGAAGGACCTGGACATCTTTGACCGGGTCGGTCACAGCACTGCTCATGATGAAATCATCCCCATTAGCATCAAAAAGGGAAAGCTGAGTGTCCAGGGGGAAGTGTCCACCTTCACGGGGAAGCTCCACATCGAGTTTGTCAAGGTAACGGCTTCTGCGGTGTGGCTGGGTGGGTGGCGGGGAGTGCCGCATCCCAGGTGAGCGTGACGGATTCTCTTCCTGTCTTGTAGGGGTACTACGACAATCCCAAAGTCTGTGCACTATATATCATGGCTGGGACCATAGATGGTGAGTAATGTTTTTATTGGCATGTGGTGGCATTGTGGGCATGGCTACCAGCACTGGGAGTAAGGACGGGGCCAGTCAGTTGACAGTCTTGGCAGAAAACAAAATTCTGAGAACCAGGCCCATAGCTACTTAGCGGGATCGTACATTGGGGAGCAGAAGAGAGTCCGGAGAAGGGTACGGGCCCTCAGGGAGAAATTTGACTCTGGGCGCCACCGGCGCCTGGGAAGTTGGTGGCAGGTTCCCGGGGCACTGTTCCTCCATTACATCAGGCGGCCGCCCTCGGCCCGGGACTGGGCACTTGAGTCCAGGAGCTGCTGAAGGATGGGCTAGGCTGGCCCGGAGCTTCTGTCTTTGAGTTGTTTGGCCTTCTAAGTGGAAGGCAAAGTATTTCCTTCCCTTACTTTGCATTAAGCTCATTGTCAGATCCCAGAAAATCTACCCTTGGGAGAATTATAGTGCTTCCTTCCTTCCTGTCTCCTACCCAACCTTCGTCCTTCACTGAGCTCCCCCGGGCCCACGGTACCAGCACATGAAAGAGCTCTGGCTCGGGGTCACGTCATACTGCCCTTGGTGCTTCACCATTTATTAGGGACATGGGGAGGCCTGTCAAACAGTGGAGGTCCTTCTTCCTTCCAATCAACCTGCCTCCACCAGAGCATCTTTCATTACTGTCTGCTAACTACAAGTTGCCGAGCCGGGAGGAAGGGCCTGGTACCTATGAAACCTCTTGGTGTCCCCGACATCCGGCCCTGGGCGGGTTTTCCCTTTTGAGGCTCCGAAGTTCACAGCTGTCCACTTCCCATGCTGCCTTGTGTCTCCCCCTGCTCCTCACCCCCTTCCACTTGCACCCACCAACCAACTTGTCCCTCTCTTGTGTGTCGGGATGGAGGGGCCTGACCGCAGAAAGGAATCATGTCTGTTGCCCCGGGTCCTAGCAGGGCTGTGCCCCTTCTGAGAGGGTGAGCTGGGTTTCTTGCTGGGAAGAAGCTGACATCTCGGGGGTTCAGTGAAGAAAGAAGGTGCCTGCAATGCGGGCCCAGCTGGTGGGTAAAGCTGCTCCCCAATGGGCAACAAGGCAGCTGCTTCAGAGCCACCCTGGCGGGCATTTGGAGTCTGGGTGAGGAGGGGCTGCCAGTCACCAGACCATACACATGGTCTTTGTGGGAGAAGAGGCCGGGTGCTTCTTCACTGGGCATAGAAGTTACTCTTGTGTCTGTCCTCAGAGGTGCCAAAGCTGCAACCTCACCCAGGCCTGGAGAAGAAGGAGGAGGAAGAGGAAGAAGAAGAGTACGAAGAAGGTTCCAACGCCAAGAGGCAAGCCAGCAAGAACCGGGTCCAATCGGGCCCCCGGACTCCCAACCCGTACGCCTCGGACAACAGCAGCCTCATGTTTCCCATTCTCGTGGCCTTCGGCGTCTTCATTCCGACCCTCTTCTGCCTCTGTCGGCTGTGAGGACGCAAGGCCATCCTGGGGGGGGAGAAGGGAGGACAAAGGAGGCCGAACTTGATCGGGTTTGGTTTCTTGATGTTTTTCACAATTTATTAACAAAACGTTTTTTAAAGAGGCAGAACGAGGAGAGAGTGGCCTTGCCCGGCCCGGCTCTGGGGCGGCCTCATTTCACTCCCCTCGCTTTCTCCGTGGCTGGCATCCGGTGGCTGCCTTCCTCTCCAGGGTACTTGGAGTGAAATCGGACCCTTCCCAGCTAAGGAGCTAGAGGCTGATCCCCGGGACTCCGATCTGTGTCCCTCGGGACAGGGCTTGGGCCCAGAGCACAAATACTGTTCCCTTTTAAGACGGAATCTTAGGAGAAGCAGGGATGGAGAATGGATGGGCTGAGAGAGAGACCATCGCTGGGAAGGAGGTGTGGGCCCGGACCCAAGGAGGTTTGGCATAGGGTCCGGGGTGGGGGAGTCGGCCCAAGGCCTGATGGGAGCCCCATGGGCTGGTCTCCAAATGAAAGTTCTGTCTTAAAATGTGCGAACCACAAGGTGGGACTCCCTGACCAGCGAGGGCAGCTGGCCAGGGAACCAGAGCAGCAGCTTTACCTCCTGTCCTGAAACTGCCTTTTTGGCTTTTGTCACACAAAATACATTTTGCTTTTAGTGCCTGTCGGGGACTTGATTTTGCTTTCCCTCCCCTCCCCCCCCTTTATGCTACTCACTTGACATTTCTTCCCTTCTCCACCTCTTTGTGGGGGGAATCTCCTCTAGGAGTCGGGGGTTCTTGTTCTGGTACTCATGGGAATGACCCCTCTGTAGACTCCTGGGGGCCGCCCAGGACCTCATTTGTCTAAAAGCCTATCTGGACTTGGAGCTGAAGATGGCTTGTCAGTTAAATGAGCAATGGAGGCGAGACCTTGGCCCCCACTCGATGCCTCCCCTTTGGGTCCAGCCAGGCCTCCCTGGTTCTGGAAGCCGCCTCCTCTTGCTAGGAGCAGTGGGCCCTGTGGTCTCTAGCTTACGAGGGCCATTTGGCACTTACTGCCTCCCGCAGGGGTGTGCGTCATGTGGTTCTGTACCCAAGGGCCAGGATTGTACGACCAATTACTTCCTGATAATTGACCTAGAGCTGCCCCCGAGATACTTAACCGCCTGCCTGTACCTTTGATGTGACCCGGGCCCTTGCAGCAGAGCCACTGGGGCTTCTGACGAGTCGGCCGGTTCTCCCCTTCTGCTCTTGTCATCTGCCCCCTGCCCTGCCCGACAGCAATAATGTGGCCATCCTCAGGGGCAGCGCCTGGAAGCGTTCCAATTCCCTGGAATCCTGGCAGCCTTCTAGTCCATCTTTGTATTCACGTTTTACTTCCTCTGCAGTGTTCTGATCTCCGGGAAATAGAAGACCTTTGTCGGACTTCCCTCGCCCGCCTCGGTCACGGTGGGCCGAGGCGAGGCCCAGCCAGGCCCTGGCCCCCAGCATGTGGAAATCCCATTTGGTGACCGAGTCGCCCATCGATCACCTCGCCAGCCTCATACTCAGAAATGGCACTCGGGCAGCAGAGAGCTCAGAAGCTCCAGTGGCACGACCCTTGTGGGCTTTCTCCTAACAGGCTCTGGTCGCTTGAACTGCCCTTAAGCCCTCCCAGCGGCCCAGTGCTGTCAGCTACTCCCTCTGGGTCCTGGTCACCAATAACCTTGGGCTGTTTCTAATCAGGAGAGGAGGCCTGGAGACTTGCATTTGGCTTTTTGATTCTTGATCAGCAAGATTTCCTTCCCTCCCCCAAGAGAGGAGAAGCTTGACTCCTTTGGCCCTTTTTGCAGTCCTGGTCCTGTGACCATTTTGTAACGGTACTCTCCCCCCTCCCCAGAAGTTTTGGCCCTTTCTCCTTGAGCTGGGCAGAGAAAATTTCCCTTTATAACTGTGCTCAAAGGAAGGAACACCTTTCCATGATCTTAACGAGTCTGAAGGGGAAGAAAGGGCACAGAGAATGATGGGATGGGGATGGGGGGGAGGATCCCCTTGAGCCTAGGGTTCCTTAGGTAGGAGTCTTCCCCCCCCCCTTTGTCCAGGCCTGGCTCTAGCTGGCCCAGAAAGCTCTCGGCTTCTCCAAGGCCTGCTATACCCTAACAGACACAGGTACATGGGGATGGGGGCTCTTTATTATTTTTTATTTTTTGTATTATAGATATTAGGAATTACTAGTGTGGGCCACCTGCCTCCTATATTGGTTCCCATCTTACACTATGAGCCAGTGCTGGAACTGCCCCCAGCTGTTGTCTGCCTGAGGCCATCTGTCTCCTGGGGCTCATCTTATTCCTAAATCCCCCTTTTGCTCCCCTCACCTCAGCTCACCTAAGGCAGGAGAACCCCAACCAGGGTCCGGTTCCTCCGGTTGGGCACTCCTGGGCCTCTCCCCGGGCACAGCAGCTTGGCAAAGCTGAGGCTGGTCACCTGGCTCTGACGGGAGTGTGCGGGCTGACAGATCAGGTTCTGCTCTGGGCTTCAGGCAGGCTAAACAGCCGCCCTGGGCCAGAGAAATAGATGGCAGCTCCATTAACAAACAAAAATGCCCTTTTCCCATGGTTCCGGTTGGGGGGGTGGGAAGCTGTTCTTGGGGGGGGGGGGTCCTGGTTTGGCATTCTGGTGGCTTGGCTAGGTTTTCCTTAAATTGCTATTGGCCGGTGTCATTGGGATTGGTGTTGAATGTCCATGACAAGTAAATCCCCCTTGGTTGAAGAGTCTCCAAGCTTGTTCTCTCTCCCACGGAACGCGGGGGCTCCTCTGAGCCCGGCTTTGGTTTGGGGCCCGTTGGGGGTTATCTTCGGCTCCCCTTCTCCCCTCTGGGCGGTGCCTGGGAACGCTTGTTAGATTTTTGGGTTTTTCTTAAGTTTTCAGTTCGATTTCCCATGTTTTTTGGAGAAGCTTCTGTTTTAAGGGATTTCTCCTTTCCTTCTCCCTTCAGTCCATTAACTGGGAAAGTCCGAGTGTCTCAGAATACTCAGCCAAATTTCACAAGCACTGGCAGTATTTTCAATTGCCCAGCTCTTAATAGAATTTTTTTCTCAAAACCTACTCACCTTGGGGAGTCCAGGGAAGGAATCGGCAGGTTTTTGGTCCTTAAGGAGGAGGCAGAGTCGGTCCCTGGGGGACTGGGGAGGGCCCCAGTCAGCACAGTGCCTTTCTTACTCTCTTTTCTGTGTCTCTCTGACCTCTTTTTGTTTTTAAGCTGTTTTGAGCCTTGGTAGACACTCTGTAGATTCAGGTCTGGGTTATCCCTTCCTGCATGTCCCTCGCACACTCTATTCCCCTGCAATAAAAAAAGATCTGTTTGATGTCCTAAAGGTGCCCAGTTGAGTCGTGGTGCCTAGATGGCCAAAGTGGTGGAGCTGCCGCCTTCAGATTTCCCTTTGCCAAGACTCAGAGGGACTCGGGAAGGGAAACTTTAAAATATGAAAAAACATCCCAGTTCTTTGGTGAAGATCCAGTAGGAGCGGCCTCCCGCGTCCTGGAAAGCTGGCCCAGGGCTGAGGCCGTATCCCCTGCCAGAGCCCGTGGAATATGAGAAGTGGAGAGGTTTCCATCCTCCTATGGAAGGGTGGGAATGAGGCTCAAACAGCTGAGAAGCCTCCTCATCTCTCCCAGGTGGCGGCCTTCTCTGCGGCAGGGAGGCCAGGAGCTCTCCTCTCTAATGGGCAGCCGGAGGGGTTTGCCAGTAGGGCCCATGGGCTGCCCCTTTGGCTAGGGCTAATGGCCCAGGTGGAGCTGGAGAACCCGAGGACAGCCAAGTTGGCAGGAACACAGCAGGCATGGAGTTTACACTTTGTGTTGGGGTGAGCAGTTCTGGTGGCAGAGGTGGGGGAGGACGTCCTTGGGGTTCCTCTCCCAGCTTCCTCACCAGCACCTCCAGGTGGGATCAGGGGCAGCTCCTTGGGTTTCTGGCTCGGAGGCTTCCCCTCCTGGAAGGACAGGCTGCTTGGCCATAGCAGGCTCCGTGTGTGTGGATAGGCCGGAGTGTGTGGTCCCAAGGTGAAGTCCCAAGGAAGCCTGGGATCCCTCCTCTCTTTTCCCTGGGGTGCGTGTGATCTAGGGAATGAAAAGAAATTTGACTCTGGATCTCTCTCTTCCTCGGCTTGGGGCTCGCCCTTGAGTGGGTCCTAGGCCAGCCAGGAATGGCTTTTTCCCAGCTCCAGCCGAGGGCCTGCTTCATCTGTGGTTCTTGGGCTGTCTGGGGGCCCTTGGGCCTTCCATCCCGGCTGGGCCCCACCACATCTGGGTCTGCGGCCCCAACCTAGGCATCTACACAATGGGGTGGGACGGAGGCTTACGAATCTGGGTGGCTTGGCTGGGGGGTCAGGGTTCTTTTCGTTTCGAGTTGTTTCCATCTGTCCTTTTGTCTTTCCTTCCCTTGCCCCCAAATCAGGATGTTTTTCACTGTCCATTGCTTTGTGTTTTAATAAACAATTTGCAGTGATAACTACTTTGTGTTGGGATTGAATTTGGCTATGACCAGGGAGGGGAGGAGCCTCGAGGGCTGACCAGCTGTTTGAGGTCAGCAAATCAGGCTTCAGTTTAGAAGGCACCTGGGCATTTTGAATGGGCTAGGGAGCTTCACGTGGCTTGCGTGGTCTCTCTTTGTGTCTCTGTCTCTCACTCTCAAATTTTTCTTTCCAGGATGTTTGGTTGAAGAAATATTCTGTAATACTCTGCCTGGCAGTTTTAACCAGCAGCGTGTTCAAGGAAAATAAACAAAATTATATTGTCACCAGTGTCCAGCTTTGCTTTGTAAGCACGTGCAGTCTCGTGACCTTAACAGCTCATGCTCTTAGGGGTTGCCCATTTTACAGCTGTGGAGATAGCAGCACAACCCTGAGGTTGGGCCTGTCCCGAGCTAAAGGCCGGGACTTTCTGGCTGCATCCTCAGGGAGCCAAGGGCCTCTGCAAGGCCATGCAGTTGGTGGATGGGAAGGGTCTGGGCTGGGGTTCTTGTCTCCCTGATCCCTGGCATGTAGTGGGAGCCTCTCCAGCCCAGTTTTTCTTTTTTTATTTTTTTTATTAGAATTAAAATGTGGGCATTAGACTCTCTGCCTCTTCCACTTTAAATTTGAGATTCCTGGGAAATCTAGGCCCTTCTAACTTCTCCCCCAGCACATTTTGTCTGGTTTTGATGGGCTGGCAGTGAGAATTAACTCAGGCTCTGTTGGATTCATCCCTCACAGGGCCGGCTGTGCAGCAGCTTCAGAGAGCCATTGCTTTTTTCTCTCTGTAATATGGAGGCTCAAAGGGAAAAAGATATTTTTAGAGAAGAGGGGCTGAGGCTCCCCCACGTATCTGAGTGTTCTGGCTCTCCTTGGCCCCAGGGATCGGGGGGAGGAAGGAGACAATGCCCAGAGAAGGGCCTTCTCAGCTCCAGGAATTGTCGCCTGCCCCAACATCAGATGGGATGGAAACCAGAATTGCAAAAAAGGAAAAAATGTCAAGGCGTGTTCTGGTCGGGATGGCCATGGGGAGCTTTTGGGCTGAGTGCCTGCCCAGGGCCAGGCCCACATGAGACTGTAGATCCTAATCTTTGCTGCAAAGGAAACTGGGTTCCTGGTTTGGGTAAGACTGCTTATCTCGAATGGGGACAATTTTTAAGCATTACCTCACCCCACTTGGGCCATAGTGAAGGAAGCTAGCCTTTTTGTTGTAAGGTCTCTGGGGATCAGGAGGGGAAAAAAACAAGGCTGGGGGTGGGGGAAGAGTCCATAGCAGGAGAAGCCATGGGTTTCATGTCAAATGGCCTGAGTTCAAATCCTAAGTAATTTTCCTTTTCAAGGCCGTAGATTTCTCTAAAATGAGAGGGTGAGACTAGAATGCTAAGAAGAAACAGACTAGCAGGGATTTGGCTAAGTCCCAGAATTAGAATTTGAACCCAGCTCCTTGGACTTGAGAGCCAGGATAGGGAGGATTTCACTTGCTTAGAACTAGGCTCTCCTCTTGTTTCGTGCCAGCCCAAGGTCATGAGAACCAGCATCAAGTTGATGGGGCCTCATATTTTTGGCTTTTTATGAAGTTGCTTTAAAAGTTTCCAAACTGCCTGGCCTCCTCTGCCTTGCTCAAGGCCTCTCCTGGGAGCCCTCCTGATGTAGCTGTTGCTTCCTCAGGGCCGATACAAGGACAGTCAGTATTTCCTGTTCACATCAACCTAGGCCTTTCCCCTTTGCTCCTCTGGGTTTCAAAACACAAAGATGCTCAACTTCAGGCCACTCTTTCCCAGCACTTGTGCCAATTACCTACCCCCTAGGGCAGTACCCACAAGTTTTAGACCCTCCTAAGGAGGGCTACAAAGGAGGGCTGCTTTCCCTGGCTTCAAGTCTCAGGTCCACCTTTTCCCAAGATTCCCTTATTGTGCTGTCTTCCCCCTGAGATGATGAGCCTCAGTTTATCTTGTTTGTCCATAGTTGTTTGCTGGTCTCCACATCCCCACCCCTTTAGAATATAGATTCTTTGAGGACAGGGACCTTTCTTTGATCCCCTGTATTTAGTACGGTATTTGGCACATAGTAGGTAGACACTTAAATGCTTATTGACTTTGATTGGTGCTGGTGGTGTAGGAATGCCCAGCTAAGGCCTTACAAGGAAATAGAGCCAGCCAGTTACAGTGAGGCTGCTTTGGTGGTAGTGTGAAGGAAGAAACTGCTGGTATGGTGAGTTAGCAAGGTGGTAAAAAAGCCAAAACAACTCCTGGGGATCACGAAGTTCTGCTCCCTATATATGCTTGCCTCACCAGGTAGGAAGTGAATAATTGTTCCTCCCTCTGTGCAGAAAGATCACGGAGCTTAAAAGTGGTGGTGGGTGATGAAATGAGCAGTACCCCAAAATAAGGATAGGGGAAATGATTGTCCAGTTAATCACCCGTTTGTTATATGCTAAGTGCTGGGGATCCCTCCGAAAGGCACAGCTTTTAGGGGGCTTACATCAGGGGAGACAGTCGGTACCTAATTAGGCACATATCAGTGTATGGAAGGTAATTTTAAGCAGCAGATATTAAAATCTACTGCAGGGGTTCTCAAACTATAGCCAGATGTGACCCGCTAAGGACGTTTATGCGGGCCCGCCAGGTTATGGCAAATGGGCTGAGGGGCGGAGACAGAGCGTGAGCTTGAGCTTTTGTTTTACTATAGTCCGGCCCTCCCACAGTCTGAGGGACAGTGAACCGGCCCCTATTTAAAAAGTTTGAGGACCACTGATCTACTGGGTACCAGTCAAGTGACAGCCCTGAGGCAGAATTCTGAGCAACCGTTTCGGGTCCAGCCCTCCTTCCACCTTACATCCTCTCCAGTTAAGATCCAGATTAGACCTTAGAAATCATTTAATCCAAGAAGGCCAGCCTGGAGGGAAGACCTCATACTCCAATGCCTGGCCAAGTGGTTTGGACAAGGATAAAGAGTTAGATCTGTAGGGGAGGGAAGGGTGGTTTTACAGTTGAGGCTGACTGACTGAGTAGCTCCCTTGGGTGTTTTAGATGATGCGAAGCCTGAGGACCACAAGTTATGACTTGCTGCTTGTGTGCTGGGCACGCTGCTAGGCACTGGGGTATGGTATTTATACACTGGGGTATAGCAGGGCCAAGACAAACACTGATAAGGGGAAGTCCAAAACCCAGGTAATTGGGTCTTCTTAAACTCAATAAAGAATCATGGGTCAGCCCTGGAAGGGATCTGAGTCCATCTAATCCAGTCAAGTCCATTTTACAGATGAGGAAACTGAAGTCCAAGTTGGGTAACCTGTGTGCCCAGAGCAGAGAGAGAAGCAGAGCCCAAGAACTGATCCCAAGTTTGCTTGTTTCGGTCATGCTCAGATTCCGGAGGATCCCATTGGGATTTTCTTGGCCAAAATACTTGAGAGGTCGCCATTTCCTTTTCCAGCACGTTTTCCAGAGGAGGAAGCAGAAAACGGGTGAAGGGGCTTGCCCGGGGTGACCCTGCTACTAAGTGTCTGAGGCCGGGTTTGAACTCGGGAAGAGGAGCTTTCCTGACTCCAGGCTCGGCCTTCTCTCCGCCCGTCCTCGGCTCCAATGGAAGTCGCCATTTGTGGGCAGGAAAGGTCAGGCCGAGATTAAGCAGCAGGATGGGGGGAGGAGATCTGGTGGGAAGCTAGACCTGCACAGGACTGCCCGGCCCCAGCCCGGCCCTCCTTCCTGTGTGTTACTAAGTAACTCTCAGTTGTTTCTTAGTGATTCTCAGAGGTCACGTGGGCAGCAAATACTGGGACTGGGACTCTGCTGCACTCCCGATGACACTGCTGAACCACAGTGTTGTTAATGGGGAGAGCGTGAGCATAGAGGGTGCTGGGAAATCCACACGGGCTCAAGTGAAATTAAACACTTCCATTAAAGTCGGAGCGCTGCTTTTCTCCATTTTGCTCCCATCTGACGGAACTTCGGTGCGCGGAGTGACCGGGCCGGACGCTCGGCGCCGCCTGCCTCAGTTTCCCCAGCTGTGAACGGCCCCGGGAGCACCTACCTGGAAGGATGCGCTCATCAGCCCAGTGCTGGCACATCCGGGCCTCGCCCTTCCCTCAGTAAGCCGTGAGCTTTGACAGCCGCATTGTGCTCCGCGGCCATTATGTCATCCGGGCCTCACACCACGCCGGCCCCCCGTTCTTAAAACAGTCCCCACTTTGCAGCGGGGCGGAGGCTTGCACGCCGTCCCTCCCGAGGCTAAGAGGGGCCCACGGCCCGGGCCGAGCTCGGAGCCTCACCCGGGCGGGACGGCCGGAGGCGGGGGAGCACGGCTCGGACGCTCAAGGTCAGCCCTCGGCCTCGGCCTCGGCCTCGGGCCTCCTCCCCCGGAGCGCTGCGACCTCCCGGACAAGCGCACGTGGGCCCGGCCGAGGCGATCTCCGGGGCAGCTCTGACTCCTCCCCCGCGCCCCGGCCCCGGCCCCGGCCCCGCCCTCGATCCAGGACCTGCCCCGCCCTGCCCCGCCCCCCGGCCCTCTCCATAGTTACGGCGCTGTGGGGGCGGTGGCGGCGTGGCGGCCATCTTGGCGGCGGAGCGATGAGCGGTTCGAACCCGAAGGCGGCGGCGGCGGCGGCTGCAGCGGCTGCGGCGGGGCCGGGGCCCGGGGCTCTGGGGGGAACCAAGGACGAGAAGAAGAAGCCCGGTGGCGGCGTCCTGAACCGGCTCAAGGCCCGGCGCCAGCCGCCGTCCGCCGCCCACCACCATCCTGCGGACGGCGGCGGCAGCGGCTCTGGGAGGCCCGAGGCCAGGCGGGTCCCGCCGGTCACGGAGCAGGAGCTGCTGGCGCTGGAGACCATCCGGCCCGAGCACGTCCTGCGCCTGAGCCGCGTCACGGAGAGTGAGTGCCCGTCTGCCCCGGGGCGGGGAGCGGGGGCTCGGACCCGGGCCCGGCGGGCCGTCCTCTCCCCTCCCCCTCACGGACGGACGCCGCCCCTCCCCCATTACCGACCCCCTCATCCAAACGGGACTCGAGCGGCCCTCCGCCGGGCCCTTCTCCGCCCCCCCTCCCTCTCCATCCTTGTCTTACTCTCCCCGCTCTCTGCTTCTCCCCTCCTCTTCCCCCTCCCCCTCCAGGTTCCGCACATCCAGGGCCATCCCTCAAAAACTCTGCAAAATGGGGGTCACAGGAGCCTCGCCCTGGTGCCTTATGGGTTGGGGATTGTTGGGGAGGGTCGCTCCCTGGGCCTCTGCCCCCTCCCCCCTCCCGGCTCGTTCCTCCAGTGGCTGCTGGGGGGGGGGGTCTCGAGGGGGCTGTCCGCCTCGGTCTTGATCCCTTCCATCCTCCCGTCCCCTGGACTCTGCCTCATGCTTTCCCTGGCCGTGGAGGCCTGGCCCGAAGGCTGCCGCTAGCCCTGCCCCCCCAGGCCGGTTCTCCGAGGACCAGGGCCTCCGGAACAGAACTGTGGACGCATTAATTATAGTTTCCCCTTTTAGCTTCCTTTATAGCTAGGCCCGAGTCCCTCCCGTGCAAAAAGTGACAGTCTGGCCAGACCCCCTCCTCTGGGAGGGCCTGAGTTCTCTGCCCTCTGGGCTGGCCCAAGGGGGTGGGGGGCAGGAGAGGGGGTTACAGGATGGCACAAGGGGAGGTACCAGTTAAACCCCCTCCCTCTGCCAAATGAGTTTTCAGGAGGTACCGAAGGGCCTGGATTTTACTCTGCCCTCTGGTCTGGTCTGTTTTGCTTTGCCCTGGAATGGCATGAGGGGTACAGGGAGGAAGAAGCGGCACTCGGCAAACCCCCTTTAGGAAATGAGTTTTCAGGGGGTGCCAAAGGGCCTGGATTCTTTTTGTTTTGTTTTGCCCGGGATGGCAGGAGGGGTATGTCTGTGTTTGCACGTTGACCGGGCGCTGGGGGACTTGAGGGGGGCCGATCTTTCTGGCCAACCCCATTCCCGCAGACCTCCCCCCTTGTCAGCCCGAGCTGTGGGTCAGGGGAAAGGGTCTTGCCGCAGCATCATTGCAAGGCCTCGGGTGGGCATTGGCTCTGGGGCGGGTACAGAGGAGATTATGAGCTCACCGGCACACAACACACACAGGAATTGTTGAAGGAACCAATGGAGGAAGGCCCAGGACAAGTTGCCGGGGAGACTAGCACTGGCTGTGTTCTAGGAGTTCTCAGGGTGGGCAGGGAAACTCTCCCCCCGGTTCATTCCCACCCCATACCCATCTTACTTCTGGGCCATTCCATAAGAACGACTTTCCTTTAAAAAAGAGGAAAAGGCCTTGGAGGAACAAGTAGTGTATTAATTAATTCAGAAAACCAGCCCAGAGACTCCTAAATGTTGTGTGGATTTAGGGCCTCCAAAGGGGAAAGTCTTAGTGCGAGCTGCCTGTCCTGTCCCAGGCCTGGGAGGCTGGTGCAGGCCCAGGCCCGAACTCCCTCTCAGCGCCTGGAGCCCCAGGTGGCCCTGGCCCCGTCCCTTGTCAGGGTCTCAGTGAGTGAGAGGTTGGATTCCGTGGCTCCTGATCCTGCGAGCCTGTAAATGTTACCAGTAGCACGGGAGACATTTAAGAACCGGGACCTTCTTCTCCTTTTCAGACTATCTTTGCAGACCCGAGGACAACATCTACAGTATTGATTTTACCCGATTTAAAATACGTGATTTGGAAACAGGGACGGTGCTCTTTGAAATTGCCAAACCTTCTGCTTCAGGTAGGCTGCGGTTTGTGAGGAGCTGCTTCCCTGAGCCCCAGGCGGGTTGGGCTGGGAGGCCACGGAGGGCAGAGAGCCGCCTTTTTTTTGGTTCCTCGTCATTTGGGAATATCGAGGGTAGTTGTCTCCCCGCTGGCCGAGGCAGTGCCCGGCTCCAGTGCCACGGAGCGGTCCGGAAGCCCGAAACTAGGTTTTCTCGGGGAGGCTCCCATTTCTCCTCAGAGGGACGTTTCTAGCAAGGCCACTTAATCAGTCAGGGTCACTGGAAGGTCATTCTCTTCCCTTGACTTCCTTTGCTGTCTTCCCCCTCAAATGTTTTCAGAATCTAAGTTTATGGCCCAACTCTCCAGCCTCTCGGTGAAGCCCCATCTTAGGGTCCCCCTGGTTCTTCAGGATCAGTCCAGGATGGGAACCGCCCAGAAGGCTTAAGGACGTGGCCCGGGAACCCCTCTCCTTTGTGGAGTGACTGGCTGAAGGCTTTGGCTCATTTAGCGGGAGAGTTGAGCCCATGACCCGGCTGTGCTTGTGTCATTCCCCAGACTCATCCCTGACCCCCACTCCCCAGTGCCTGTAAGGGCTAAAGGAAAGCCAGGATCAGGTTTAAGTGAACAGGAAGCATAAGATATTCTGGGGTAGAACCATGATTTATTGAGTCAAAATCAATGATCTTACTTAGATTAAAAACCTATTCGGTTCATTCAAGACTTTTTTGGAACCATTTGTGTGCTAGGCCGCCTGTAAATAGGATAATTAAGGAGAATGCTAGGACAAGTCCTCACCTCCTTTGTCCCCTTTTCCCCTTGCCTCTCTCAGACCAAGAGGAGGAAGAGGAGGAGGAAGGCGGAGAGGTAGACACCAGTGCAGGACGTTTTGTTCGGTATCAGTTCACGCCCGCATTTCTCCGACTCCGAACGGTTGGGGCCACGTAAGTATGAGGAGATCCTATGGGAGGGCAGGTGCTGGTACAGAGAGGACCCCCGTCCCCCGTCCCCTGTCCCTTCCTGACCGCTGGGGGGCGGGGGCGGCTAGGCCGTCCTCAAGGAGAGGGGGTGTTTACAGAGGTGTCTCTTTCAGGGTGGAGTTCACTGTAGGAGACAAGCCAGTATCTAACTTCCGAATGATTGAACGGCACTATTTTCGGGAGCGTTTGCTGAAAAACTTTGACTTTGATTTTGGCTTCTGCATCCCCAGTAGCAGGAATACATGTGAACATATCTATGAGTTTCCTCAGCTCTCCGAGGATGTCAGTATGTATTTCCTTCCTTCTGTTATTCCCTGCCCTTCACTTTATGTAGGGGGACCCGGACGGACCGGAGTGGACAGGTCCTTTCCTCACTGCCCCGCTCCCAAGGCAGGCCCCCCCCCCCCGTGCGCCCTGGCTCTGCTCAGGACTCTGAGTTTCCCAAGCACTTGGCCCAATGCCTGGCACCTGTTGTTGCCCTTCAGTCATGTCCGACCCTTTGGGACTTTTTTCAGGGAGGAAGGCAGATGGAGGTTAAAGGGCTTGTCCCAACTCCTCCGCCTGCCCCTCTGGGACCATCATTCTGCTGGTAGTCAGGCCCCGCCCTCTACGTTCTCCGGGAAGCTGGCATTGGCCGATGGGAGGGGCTTCAGATCGCTAAATGTGTTCTAACATGAAGCCAGCCTGAGGTGGTGTGGAGGGCAGTGAGGAACAGCCTGTGTTTGAGTCCTACTGGAAACCTGGGTCCGATCCACTTGGCAGAGGGCCTGAGATCAGACAAAGCAATGCGTGTTGTTCTTGGAAGTACTAGGCAGTTACTGATTGTTCCTGAGCAGGGGAGTGAGAGACTGCAGGGCAGGGGCTGGGAGCACCACTCCTGCTCCCCGGAGCTAACGTTTATATAGTGCTTCCAAGTGGGCAAAGCACTTCGTATTTCACATCTACCCTGCGTGTCAGCATTAGCCCCTTTTACAGATGAGGAAGCTGAGCCACACTGCTTAAAAGTGCTCCATACAGGATTTTACCTCGGGTTTGCTGGGCTCCAAGATCCTTCCATGCACTGTGTGGGGAGGGGGTTGAGTAAGTGGAGAGCAGCCCTAGGCCTGGGCTTCCACAGGCTGAGTCCCCCGGTCCTCCTTGAGCATCTGCAGGTGCTGCTCCTGCGTTAATCCCCTCGTCCTTGAACAGAGAGAAGGGGGCGGCTCAAAGCTGATGGGGTGGTTGGGGGATTCCCGGGCTAGGCAGCCGAGTGCTGGGAGGCTCGGGGCACGAGAGAATGGTGCTGGACCTCAGTGTCCCACTGGTGAGGGAAGGATTTTGAGGCTGACTTCCTGAGGAGATGATGGTGTGAGGGCGGGGAGTCCCCTGAATGGGCACCCCACCAGCAGGGGATCTCCTCCAAAGAGAGTGGGAAGAAGAGCGGGGTTCTCCTGCTCCCCGGTTCTGAGCAGGGCCTTCCGAGTCTTAAGTTTGCCTGTCTGCAAGTGAGGTTCTTGTGGCCCCTCCCTCCCTCCCAGGGTCACTGTGGGTGACTTCCATTAACTCAGTGAAGTTTGGGGGAGCCCATGTGCTTTGTATGTTGTGCAGTACTCAGTGCACGTGAGGCGCTGAGCCCCCTCCCCTGGCAGGCCCCCGGGAGCAGACTGGCTGGTGAATGAGGCCGGACGGGTGGGCTCACAGAGGGGGCCGGCCCTCACTTCTCCCTGCTCTGGGTCCGCAGTTCGCCTCATGGTGGAGCACCCTTACGAGACTCGCTCGGACAGCTTCTACTTTGTGGACAACAAGCTGATCATGCACAACAAGGCTGACTACGCCTACAACGGGGGGCAGTAGCCGCGGGCAGGAGGGCGAGGTGCTGCACCTGGCGTGCCGAGGGGACCAAGCCACGAGGACCACGACCACAGCCCCCAGCCCGGCGGAGCAGCGCAGCTTCCTCGCCATCCCGGGAAATGCCGAGCAGGGCTGCTCTTCCCTCCCCCAGCCCCCTTTCCTCCCTTTCTTCTTGCTGTCCCTTAGATCTTGAAGGTACTCTTGTTGAATAACGGGTTAGGATAAGGCCTTTTTAAGCCAGTTAAAGAAGAAAGTTTATTTCCACTTGGTTTTAGCTGTGTTCACTTGTTTGTGCTTTCCAGCTGAGCCCTCTCCTACAGAACTACAAGTGGGGGGCTTCAGGGGGCTCCCCAGGACCTAGCAGCCGCCTCGGAAGGGGCAGGCGTCCCGTGGCTGTGGGCGCCTCTGGCTCGGGCCTCCACCTCCCCCGCTCCTCTCACGGCCTGGGCGTTTTCCTGCCCTGGTACCAGCCCAGAGGAGTCGAGGGTGGGAGGAGCAGGGGGCCGGGCAAGGCAAGGCAGGGCCGTGACCTGGGGGGTCATAAGGCGCCTCCTAGAGTTAAATTCCTGGAGAAGCCTGGCTCTCTCTCTGTTCCCAGGACCCTCGGTCAGGCGGGGTGCCTTTCCCGGAGTCACGCCGAGGTCTCGGCCTCTCCCAAGGGAACTTCCCTGGCAGGACTCCTCTCCAACCTGGCAGTGCCTTCCTGTTCCTGTCCTCATGCGGGGGAGCTTTCAACCCGTGGCCATTTTGGCTTCTGCCGCCTTATGAACGCTCATTTCATCTCACTAGGTAGAATGTGTTGGTTTTATTTGCGGGGTAATAGTCTACTCTGAGGCTGGAGCAGCCTATTGCTTCCTGGTCTTGCCCCCATGGTATTATTTTGAAAAATTCTGAACTTGTCAAAGATTTTATACTTTGACAATGGTGTTTCCAGCTTATCTGATCTGAGGCTAAAATAGTATTAACCCAGGTTCCCAGAACCCATCGTGGTCATCGGGGGAACTCAGTCCGAATGTTGAGGCCCGGAGCTTTGGAGGAGGAAAGAGAGCAGACGTTGACTGTCCCTATGGAGTGACCTCTGAACTTAAGCAACTTCTTGACTTGATTCCCCACCGCAGTTAGCAGAACCTTCCCTAGCTGTCAGACCAAAGTAAAGGTTGTGGCCTTTGTTAACTATTGGACGAGGGAGGTTTGGGGGGAGGTCGGGACAGGTGGGATCGCTCTCTCAGGCGACCCTAACAGACCTTGCACATCTCCCTGGGAACTTGAGACTTGTGTCCCTGGATCGTGTCTCTTTAGCTACAAAAAAAAGGTAGTTTATGGTGCTCGACTTAAATGAGGCTTTTTAACAAGCCAGTTTGTCGCTGCTGGTCACCAATAGCACTAGTCTAAAGCTGTCTGGAGGAAGTACCCAGAGAGCCACCAACACTGGGGCAAAAGCAGTTGTAGGTCCCTGCCTCTGCCGGAGCTCCTCTGGTCATCATGTGGTTCCTGGGGTGGCTCCGGAAACCAGGCTGGTGGGAATGGGTCAGCCCTGTTTTCCTAGGACTGTGCCTTGGCCACATCCCCTGCACTAAGAGCTCCTCGGCCTGGAGGTTGGGCATGAGGGTTGAGTGAGGGGAGCCCGAGCCCGAGATGGGAATTGAGCAGAAATCCTGGTGCCTTATGTATGGCTTTGCCCCGGTGCTGCTGGGAAAGCATTCTCGCTGTGGTTTCCCTCGTTCCCGGGCAGTCGTTGCTTCCACCTCGTCACTTTTGGTTCCCTCTCAGTTGTGTTGAGCTGCAGACTGCCCGAGGGGGTGATGTTTGGGAGCTGTGCAGACCCTCAGCCCGCTTCGTAGCCAGACACTGTGTCCCTGGGGCTGGAGGCCGGGGTCGATGGCCCCTCGCAGAGTAGGCTTGGCTTTAGGATGGACTTTTCTCCCTGGTTTATCCATGAGCAGGGTTCATTTTCCCCAGGATCACAGAGGTCAGATTTTTGAGGCTCTGGGTCTTTGGGACTGGTCCTCAGCCCTGTGCCCTGGAACCTCCTTGGAACTTATAAAGAACCTGGGAGCCCTGAAGGTGAAACAGGAAGTCGCCCCCCTTGAGAAGGAACCAGTGTTGTCCATTTTCTGGCTGGTGCCCTCCTAGGTGGTGAAGAAATGCTAGGGCCCCATGGCCAGCTGGAGGTGCGATGTGAAGGTCAGGTTAGAGCCGGTCTGTAGCAGAGATGAGAGAGGACACCCAGCTCCCTCAAAGCCCTGAAGCCACGTCCCCGAGGCCGCGCTTGGCCCTCTGGGTGGTGAGGGTGGAAGGGCGGCCCTGCCGGGCTCGTCCTGCTGCACTCCAGGTGCCGTCCTGCGGGCTCTGCCCCCTGTCCCCCTGTCCTTTCCCTCCTGTCCATCACATTTCACCTTAGAGCAAACAGCAGCCAGTCCTTTCCTCCAGAGCCTCGGGGCTAAGCTCCCTCCTCCAAAGAAGATCCTCATTTGTTAAGTGAGACCTCCTGAAGGGTAAGTAGAGAACGTGAAGATAGAAGTTGGGTGAGCCAGGCTGGCTCACCCGGCTTAAAGCTAGTGGGCTTTGAGAAATAGTGCAGGGACACGGGCCTCCCGAGGGGCCAGTCTTTGCGCCTTTGTGAGCAGTGACAGTGTTGGTGTTTGGGGGACTTCACAAGCATCCCTGATGGGGTCTTCGTGGGAGGGGGGCACGTCTGTAAGTGTTTACCGCAGGGCATTTGAACGAACAATTTTCACTTGATGAAGAACACATCCAAAAGATGTGACTGATATCCTAGCTGTGAGCAGCTCGCCGGGGAGGTAGGTCACTCACGGCCTCGTAGGTGATGTCCCCCTGCTGGGCCAGGGGTTGGGGCAGAGTGCTCAGAAGGCTAAGTCCAGCATGTGCTCTTGCACTGAGCACCGTTATTCCCAAATGCAGAAATTACCTCCCAGGAGTGTGAGCCCAGTGACCTGAGGCGCTCCATTGCTGCCATCTCCATGTTCCTCATTTCTTTTGTACAAGACGGATCTGGTGGTTGGTGGATTTTCCCTCTTGTTTTACAAAGGATCATGTAAATTCATTGAAGTTGTAAAATTCTATTTTTTCCATGTAAATCTATTTTCACAGAATGTAAGAAGCATCAGTGACCTGGTCTATACCTCTTCCTTTCTTCCCTCTCTCTCCACCTCTGAGACCTTTCTTCCTTTGTAATGTCTCTCTGTCCAAAGTGAACTAGGTGACTTATTTGTATAAAATGTTATTTTGTCACAGTCGATAAGAATAAAAGGACGTTTTCTCAGCATGTGTCAGGAGTAGTTTCTCACCTTCCTGTGACCTCCTTATTAAGGGAACAGTGTAATCTTTTGCCTAGTGATGATGTAACAGTATAGAGGACAGGATGGTTTGCTGGGGCTTTATTTGTGATGGTGTTTCTGGAAAAAGTTGTACAAGGGAACATAATGCATGACTCACAAGTCTTGATTTATTCAAGATGGGCAAAGCCATCTTTGGAAGTTCCTCTGCCACCCTCTACTTGCTCCTTATACCATCTTCTGATAGAGAGGGAAACACAAGTCTTGTAGTAAAATCCAAGTTCTAGTCCTAAACTGGAACCTGGTACTCCAAGCCAAGATTGACATCTTGGAGTTTGGGTCCTGGGCTCTTCTGCACCTGTATCACCAGCTCCGCCCACCGACCCACATCCCTATATCAGAGTTAATCTGCTCTGTCCAGGCGTAGCCTTTTTAGAAATTCAGAACTATTGGAAGTTGCCCTCGATTCAGAGCGACGGGTGCCAACAAGTAGGCCCAGCCCTGGCAAAGCTTGTGTAGTGTGTCTGGCGCTCAGGGACACGCTTGTTCACTGTACTCTCGTGGTATAGAATTGGAGAGTTGGTAAAGGATCTCGGTAGCTTCTGACCCGGCCCATTCTTGTAACATCTTTAATAAGGAGTCACCTTTATTTAACTCCAAGGTGGTGGAACCCACTACTTTTGGGGGCTTCCCATTCTGCTTTGAGGGATTGTGTAGAAGTTTTCGTAAGTGCAAAAGGGAAAAAAAGAGACCCTGCCCCCCAAGAGTTTGATATACTGTGAGAAATAATACCTAGATTATTGGAAAATATACAGTACATGTCAATATGTATATACATAGTAAATACACAATTTTGTGAGGAGGGGAGGGTTCAATGAAAACTTGGAAACTGAAAGATGAAGCAAGAGGACCAGTAAGGAGGCTTGCTATTAAATAGACCACGTGAGAAGGAGATGAGGGCCTGAATTAGGGAGCAGACGTTAAAGATGGTGTTGATAGGGAAGAATCGAGAATGACTGGGATTTTGACCTTGGTGTGCTTAAAGTTAGGAAACAATTTTATTTGGGTAGAAGGGAAGAAGATGAGTTCTGTTTCTGGACATGCTGAATTTGAGATGTTTCCAGGGCATACAAATGGAGACAACCCAAGATGCAGTTGGAGATAATGGAGTTGGAAGTCAAGAGCTAATGTTGTGATAAACATTCAGCTCCTGTAATCCTTCCTCTGGGCAGATGTTTCTCCTTCACAAGTATGTCGAAATTGGCCTGAATCATTGGCTGTGTAGATATTAAAAAGTTAGATGAAGCAGTTTTTCTAAAGTAGCAGAATATAAATTAAACCCACACAAACCATGAGCATTTCTTTGTCTCTATCAAAACCCTGCAAGAAGAGACACAGATACCTTGTTTAAAATAACTGCAGACAGTATAAAATAGCTGGTAATACATTTGCAAAAACAAATGAACTATTTGAACAAAATTATAAAACTTTATGTACAAATGAAATCAGATTTAGATAATTTGAGAAACGTTAATTGCTCATAGGTGTAGGCAGCACCTAAATTGATATATATTCAATGCCATTACAGTTATAAAAATTTATTTTATTGAAAAAAATAAAATTTCATTTGGAAGAAGTTAATATCAAAGGAACAAAAAAACCATAAAAGAAGCAAGCAGGTTTAGCAGTATCAGAGCTTTATTATATCAAAACTATCTGGCTAAAAAATAGAACAGTGGAACAGAACAATCTTAAAGCAGCAAATAACTATAAAAACCTTGCATTTTACAAGTATAAAGATGTGGAGTTCAAGGAGAATTTATTTGGTAAAAATTGTTGAAAACTAGAAAACATCTTGGCAGAAATTGGGCATAGACATTTAATATCTTGTAAAAATTCAAAATACATGCAAAAATAGTTTTCAACATTCACCTTTGCAAAACCCTGTGTTCCAAGTTTTATTTCCTTCCTTTCCCCCCTTCCCTTCCCCTAGACAGCAAGTAATCCAATATAGATTAAACATACAGTTCTTTTATACATATTTTCAGAATTATCAAGCTGCACAAGAAAAGTCAAAACAAAAAGAAAGAGAAAACAAAATAAGCAAACAATGAAAACTGAAAATACTATGTTGTGATCCACATTCAGCTCCTATAGTCCTTCCTCTGGGTGCAGATGTTTCTCCTTCACAAGTATGTTGAAATTGGCCTGAATCATCTCATTGTTGAAGAGTCACATCCATCAGAATTATTACGTAATCTCGATGTTGCCACATACAATGATCTGGTTCTATTCACTTCACTCAGTATCAGTTCATGTAAACCTCTCCAGGTCTTTCTGAAATCATCCTGCATAGACCAATATCTTAAACCATTTACAAAGTCAAAATGGTTACATGACCTAGATCTAAAGATCTGAGCTACTACAAGAAAATTTGAAGAACACAGATTTTTTTTTGTCTTTTATTTTTTTTAATTTTTTTATTCATTTTTCCAAATTATCCACTCCCTCACTCCCTCCCCCTGATGGCAGGTAATCCCATACATTTTACATGTGTTACAATATAACCTTAGATACAATATATGTGTGTAAATACCATTTTCTTGTTGCACATTAATTATTAGCTTCCGAAGGTATAAGTAACCTGGGTAGATAGACAGTAGTGCTAACAACTTACATTCGCTTCCCAGTAGAACACAGAATTATTGATAGGCAAACAATTTATGAATAAACGAGAGCGAGCACTTTGGGAGATGTAAAGCAGATAATTTCAATTACAGTTAGAAAGGATTTGTTCAAATAAAACCTATATAAGCCAAGATTAGAAGGAAAGCAGAAGACTGGGGGGAAATGTTTATAAACATTTTCTCATAAAGGTCTCATCTCAAGTATATAAAGAACTTTGTTAATTCTTTAGGAATATGAGGCATTTCTCAATGGCCAAAGGATGTGGACAGGCTGTTTTACAGTGAAATCAAAACAATTTGTAGTTATGTGAAAAAATGCCTAAATCATTATTGATTAGGAAAATGCACATTAAAAAAACCTTGAGATGTCATTTGGCTAAAATAATAGTGGAAATCCACAAATGTTGGAGATGTACAAAAACTGGAACACTAATGTTCTATTGGAACTGTGAACTGATCCAACCATTTTGGAAATCCATCTGGAATTGTACCCAAAGAGTTATAAAACTGCCTAGACCCTTTGACCCAACAATACTACTACTAGGTCTATTTCCTAAGATGATGAAGGGGAAGAAGAGAATATGTTTTGAAATATTTATAGCTGCTCACTGTATTGCAAAGAACTGGAAATCAAGGGGATGCCGATCAGTTGGGGAATGACTTCAAGTTGTATATATGATTGAGGTAATAAGATTGTGCTATAAGAAATGAGCAGGTCAATTTCATTTTTATTTTTTTATAGTATTTTATTTTTCCAAACAGCAAAGACAGTTTTCAACATTTTTTTCACCTTTTTTCAACATTTTCAACACTTTTGCAAAACCTTATGTTCCAATTTTTTTTCCCTCCCCAAGACAGCAAGGAATCTGATGTAGGTTAAACATGTAATTCTTCTAAACATTTCCAAATTTGTCATGCTGTGCAAGAAAAATTTGATCAAAAGAAGAAAAAGAACCATGACAAAAAATCCAAGCAAATAACAAAAAGGTGAAAAAATATGCTTTGATCCATATTCAGTTCCCACAGCCCCCTCTGGGTGCAGATGGCGCTCTCCATCACAAATCTATTAGAATTGGCCTGAATCAAGTCCATCACAGTGGATCATCACATAATCTTGTAGCTATGTACAATGTTCTCTTGGTTCTACTCAGCATCAGTTCCTGTAAATCTCTCCAGGCCGCTCTGAAATCCTGCTGATTGTTTCTTATAGAACAATAATATTCCATAACATTGTTATATCATGACATTGAGCCATCATACCCACTCAGTTTCTAACTCCTGGCCACTACAAAAAGCTGCCACAAACATTTTTGCACATGTGGGTCCTTTTCCCTCTTCTATGATCTCTTTGAGATTCAGGCCCAGTATAGACAGTGTTGGATCAAAGGATAGACACAGTTTTTATAGCCCTTTGGGCATAATTCCAAATAAACAAGTTCCTTTTAGAAAAACATGGAAGGACTTGCACGAAATAATGAAGAAATGAGCAGAACCAAGAGAATGTTGGATATAATAACAGCAACATTGTTTTAAGAACAACTTTTAACAACCAGATCATTTTGACTAAAATACCTGGATTAACCATAAAGAACCTAGGAAGGAAGATGCTATCTGCAGACAGAGAAAGAACCGGAAATACAATTATGTATAGTATGGTTTTGCATATATTTGTATCTAATGGTAATTATATCTATGGCAGAAGAGAGGGTAAAATAAGAAAGTTATATAACTTTTATATTTAAAAGGAAAAACATTGATTTACAATTTCATGTGCAATCTTTTTTTTCCTATTCTGCTTTGTTATGGAAATGCTTGTCTTCCTAAGCTCAGAATATTTGTTTTTTAACAGGAAAAAAAAAAAAAAAGATTTGGGAGACATCTGCATCGTTGAACTCACAGGAACTTTAAAGTCACGCCTTTATTAGCAGATGTACACTTGCCAAAAAGATCATTTTATGGAGGATTCATACAGGGCAAGTCTTTGCAAGGTGGTCAGAAAATGTGATACAAGGACAGCCTCAAGGTCTCTCTTAAGAACTTTAGTATTGTCTGATATGGAAGATCCTGGCACAGGGCCGTCCAGCATGGTGTGCCTTCTCATCAGAGCAGGGGGCTGTGCTCTGTGAGCAAAGCAGAATTGAATTAGCTCAGAAAAAAAATACAAGATGTGCAAAGTTAGGGAATCCATCCCAAATGTTCCTAGGACTATATGTACGCACTGTGGCTGAATATTCCAAGCTTAAATGTCAACCAGTCAGACACACTGTAGCTCATCTCTAACATGGTGAGGTCGTTTTGGTCCCCTTTGAGAACAACTAACAACCTTTCATTCAAGTTTGGGGGTTGGAATCTTAGATTGTTCAATTATGACCTTGTTCCTGATACAGAGATGTTATTTCAGTCCTCTTAAAGAATGAAATACATCAGCAACCAAGCAAGGGAACAAGGGATCAATGAGGGAGTGAATGAGAGCTGAGGTCAAGGCAATGAATGTGGATTTTTTTTTTCTGAAAGTAAGAGAAAGGAGAGTAATTCAAGGAAGTCAAGTAAAAAAATTTTTTTTAAATAGGAGAAATCTGGCCATGTTTTAAGGCAATAGGGAAAGAAGTGGAAGTGATTGAAGAGTGAAATCTCTTTGAAGGATGATGTGAATCAAGGGCCTCTACTGAGGGAAAAAAGTGACAGAGTGATTTGAGATGGCTTGTGAGGAGTACAGAGGGAATCTGGGCAGAGTCAAGGAAGTGAGACAATGAGAACCCATAACTAACTGACTTTGTATCTGATCAGAAGAGAAGTGATTTCCTCTTCGGGCATTTAGCAAGCCATGAGTAGAAATAAAGACTGGTGGTGGTTAACCAAAGGTTGGGATTTGGAAAGTGATGAGCAGGAGGAAAATGAGGTTAAAACAGTGATGGCTGGGAAATACAGCTAGGGAGAGTCGGGAATTTCAACAATCTTGATCCTAGAAACAAACACTAGGTGGTGATACATGGAAAGTGTGACTTCCTTTTGGGATTTGGAAAGGGATGAGCAGGGTCATCACAATCAGAAGTAAAGTTCAACTGGTCAAAACTTTAGAAGGGAGAAAAATGGGGAATTTCAACGTTCTTGATCCTAGAAACAAACACTAGGTGGTGATGTATGGCAAGTATGACCTCCTTCATTTGTGGCTATATGGCTGCCAGGAAAGTTGAGGTTTTGAACTTGGAGATCCCCAAATAGAAGGGCAGGGCTGAATTGGGGAGGACAGCTGCTGAGTTTTGAGCAAGGAGGAAGTGAGATCCTTGGTTTGGTTTTAGTAGGTAAGTCACCAAGATCCAGATAGGGTGTTAGGTCTGGATGGACATGAATCTTTTTTCTCTCTTTTTAAAGCTTTTTATTTTTGAAACATATGCAGAGTTTTCAACATTCACCCTTGAAAAACCGTGTGTTTTAAAAAAAATTTTCCCTCCTTTCTCCCTGCCCCCTCCCCTAGACAGCAAGCAATTCAATACATGATAAATATCTGCAATTCCTCTATGTATTTCCACATTTATCATGCTGTATATATGTTTGGAAAAATAATTTTAATTTTCAAAATATATACAAACATGGTTTTTAACATTCACCCCGCAAAATCCTGTTTCAAGTTTTTTTCTCTCTCTTCCCCACTTCCCACCCCAACAGCAAGTAATCCAATATAGATTAAACATGCAATTTCTTTATACATATTTCCACATTTATCATGCTACACCATAAAAATCAGATCAAAGAGGAAAAAATGAGAAAGATGACAAAAAAGCAAGCAAACAACAAAAGTGAAACTATGTTGTGATCCACCTGACGGAGGTGAACCCTAAAACTCTGTCCCCTTTAATCTGTAAAAGAAGGTGATTTGGGGTCTCAGGCTCTCAAAACCCTGGGAAAAGCATATCTGTCCCAGACAAGTCCTTCCCAAGTCTTGGTCAGATCACCCTCCATTGAAACTGAGATCTTTTGGGGGTGGCCCGGATCCCCTTCGGGGAATTCCCAGACTTTCAAACTTTCCCAAACTTCCCAAAGCTTTCAAACTCGCCGTTAAGTGATTTTCTTCAACTGGAGATCTCTGCCTGAAGGTTGGCTACTGATTAGCCCAGACAGCTCCCGGCCCAGGCTATTAACCCACCTTTGCCAAATATCTAAGGAGGAGTTTTGCCCGCTAAGAACGGCTTCCTCCTGGTGAACAGTGAAATTCCCTTTTCTGCCACTCAGATTCCGGGTTTGTGAATTGTTTTGCGTTGGCCATGCACCTACCGGAGGGGATTCCCAGCCCAGTGCTCGCCCCTGATCACACCCACGGTCCTCTCTCTGGGATCTCTCCATTAAATCCATTGGAACTGGCCTGAATCACCTCATTGTGGAAAAGAGTCCCGTCCCTCAGAATTGATCATCATGTAGTATTGTTGTTGAAATATACAACGATCTCCCGGTCCTGCTCATTTCACTCCGCATCAGTTCCTGTCAGTCTCTCCAAGACTCTGTATTCATCCTGCTGCTGGTTAATTACAGAACAATAATATTCCATAACCTTCGTGTCCCATGACTGATGCATGTCTAGTGGTAGAACTGATGGGAGAATCCCCTCTGGCAGGAGACACGGGTCCAACCTGAAAAGTCTAAAGCACAAAAAGGATTTTATTGAGTTTTTATTTTTATTGAATTTTAATGCTGAGAAGCAGCTTTGCCAGGAAGGCCAACTCCTCAGTGGCAAGGTCCTGTCAGAGAAATGACAAAAGGTGATCACTGAGAAGGTCTTCACCGCAGGCAGGAGTCCCCATAGGCCTCTGCGCCCGAGTCAGGGAGGAGCTGTGCTGGGACAGGCTGCCTCTCCTCTCACTGGTAGTGGGCCTCTGGTGAATTTCATGGAACAGAGATCGCCCCCTCCCCCTCCGTGACCCCGTTTTTGGGGCTTTTTTGGCAAAGGAGCCGTTTGCCATTTCCTTCTCCGGCTCATTTTATAGATAAGTAAACTGAGGGAAACTCGCCAAGAATTAAGGGTCCGTGTGCCAGGGATTGTGCTACGTACCCGCTGTACAAATATCTTGCCACAGTCTTGGAAGGTAAAGGCTATTGTCCACCTCTGTTTTACAGAAGAAACAGATCGTGGCTTGCTTCGAGTCACCAAACTGGTTATAGCGGGAGGCTGCACCTGGGAGGGAGTTAAAGAAGGTGGGAATCTATGCAAATATAGAATTTATTTATATATGCAAATTTAATATATGCAAAGTGTTTTGCAAATCTCAAAGCCGGGTTTTAAATGTTCTTCTGTGGATGGTCCCTTTGCCAACAGGAAAGCGCCAGGTGAGTTAGCGTGGTCTGGGGGCTTCCTCTCCCGCGGTCCGTCTACTGGGAGGGCGGGGGGAGGGGGAATGGGCGCGAAGAGCGCCGGTGCGGCCCCGCCTCCAAGGAGAATACCTCCTTCCTCTGTGGGGTGGAGTCTGGCGTGGGGGGCGTGTCCGGACTCTGGGTCGCCCTTCCCAGTCTCGAGAGGGCGGAGTCTTGTTCTCTCTCGGCTCTACCCCTGAGGGGGCAGGGCCCGGCGCGCGGCCTCCCGGGGTTCTCTAGGGGCGGGGCCTGGAGGTCGTCACCATCCCCCAGGAGGGCGCAGTTAGGCGCGTCTGACAGACGGACCGACAGACTGACGGACAGATGGCTATGGCTGTCTCCCTATTGGTCCGGAGCTGCGGCCGGCTGAGCCGAGGTGAGCGCGGGCCGGGGCGGGTCCGGGCAGGGGCGGCGGAGGGCTCCCTTGGGCGTGACCTTTGCCCCACTTCGGGCCCGGCTAAGCCGGCTCCCTTCTTCTTGTCCTCTACCCCCAGCACAAGCGGGGACACACCCAGGGACGGCGCCCCCGCCCTTCCCTTCTCCTCCTGGGGGTCCCTCTACCACCCGAGCCTTGGTGCGGGGGGAGAGCTCCGTCTGCCCCAGGGCCTCGGCGACCCCCTCCGCCCCTCCCCCCCTCCCCCTGCCCCTTCACTCCCTCTCAGAGACTCCTCGTGGCCGCCCCACAGGAGAAAGTCTTTCTCACGCCCCTCCCCCCAGGAGAGCCCCTCTGAGGCCCTCCAGGCAGCGACCTTTCCCTAAATATTTTTCTTTCCTTCTTTCTACCCAGACACCCCCTACTCCCCCCCATCTCCACGTACTTAGTCAGCTCCATCACTAGAACTCCGTCGGCGCTTTGAGATCAGTGCAGTGAAACTTTCTTCTTTCTTTTTTTCCCCCTGAGGCAATTGGGGTTAAGTGTTTTGCCCAGAATCGCGCTGCTGGAAGTGTTAAGTGTCTGATAAAATTTGAACTCAGGGCTGGGGCTCTAACCACTGTGCCGCCCAGCCCCCGGCAGCTCCTGTGCCGGACGTAGTCTGAGGGCCTGGGGCCCTCCGGGACCGGGCCGATGCGCGGCCCGAACTTGAAGTCCGTGCTGGGTCATTAAGGAGATGGAGAAAGTCCTGGGGTGGAGGGGGGGGGGGAGGGCCACCCGAGGATGGTCCAAGTTGGACCCAATTAAAGCATCTTTAGAAACCATCTCATGGATAAAAACACTGCTCAGCGAAGATTTTAAGTGAAGTCAGTGACACTTTGATGAATTTCACGGAACCCACAGGGTTAAGTTACAGGTAATGACGGAGCTAGGAATTCATTCAGATCCTTCGGCTCCAGATCCAGAAGGAAAAACAAACTCGTTTCCCCGCCCCCCCCCCCCAAAAAAAAAAAACTTTTTATTTGCTTCTTCAGAGCAATAAACATTGTCAATTACCACCACACCATTAGGACTCTAAGCATAATGAAACAAATTTCCGGAAGTTCAAAGTGACAAATCAAAAATAGCCTGTGTATGGTACATATCATTGAAATAGTACTTATTATACACATAAAATCGATTTTAATGTTTTATCCCAGAATATAACTCTGGGAAGTTTTACTGCCTAGTACAATCCCCGTGGGACCCTGAAAAGCCTAGAATGGGTAACAGGAAGCTGAACATTCATGTCAGTTATCATTATACTTCAAAAATCCCAAATCAGATCTGATTAGAGGGGGCAGGAAAGGAAGGAAAGGGAACAAGCATTTTTACAGTATCACCACCTTTTCTAGGTGGGGGATATTACCTCCATTTTACAGTGAAAAGAACCGAGGCAAACGGGTCAACTTGACCATACCTGAGGTAATAAATTTGAATTCAGAACTTCGGACATAAATAGAATTCAATTAAAATTCCTAGATTCAATGTAACATTTGCTAAGTGCACAATCTTATGCAAGCCGGAACTAACTGTTTTTTCTATTTCCTAATTTTGGGATTGTTGAAGGGAGTGTGATAGAGCCATTCTTTGAATTAGAAACCAAAGTCTTCCTATAAAAATGCTTACTTAAAATGGTGAAAATTGCACTGATCCATCTTTGGTTCCCCTAAAAAGTTAAGTTTAGAAAAGTCACTTCTTAGGGATTTCTTGTATTTCACACACATATACATGCACATTTCTTTAGGGTTTTGTTTAAAACAAACCAGTCTTAAGGGACATTGAATATGATTAGGTAGAAAGGACTGATAGATTTCAAATGATGGAAACTATGGAAACGCGATTTAAAGGCCAGGTGAAATGGGACAGTTTGCATTTTATCAGCCAAGTCAATAAAACATTCATTTAACACCTACTCTGTGCTAAGTATTTTTTTTTTCTTTTCCCTGAGGCTGGGGTTAAGTGACTTGCCCAGGGTCACACAGCTAGGAAGTGTTAAGTGTCTGAGACTAGATTTGAACTCGGGTCCTCCTGAATTCAAGGCTGGTGCTCTGTCCATTGCGCCACCTAGCTGCCCCCCTGTGCCAAGTATTGAGGAGCTAAATAAAAATAAAGACAGCCCCCTCCCTCCTTATGGGATGGCAAAGGAAGAGTGGGAGCAAAGGAAGCTCCATGAGGGTGGGGGCAGAGTGGAGAATCCACCAAAGTCCCAAACCAGTGGAGCTGGTGGGAAATGGGGAGATGTACTGATCCCATGGCCCTACCCTCCAGCCAGAGGTCCAATTAAAGGCCCAGAATGATGTGCTATGAGGACCAGGTAGAATTAATCTTGTAGATAATGAGATTTCCTGAGGATTAGTTTGGGGGTGGGTGGGAGGGGTGAGGGGGCCCAGTGTGGAGGCGGGTTAGAGGGTCCAGAGAAGTCCAAAATCTGGATAACGGTGGGAAATAAGGAAGGTCAGCACTGGGATGGTGGGTGGGGATGGGGCTAGAAAATAACTTTTGTGGAAACAAGCTTCTTAATTAACTTATTATTGTAGAGAATCCAAAGAGATGGTGTTACTCTCACATTAATTGAGAAGTTTAAAGGAAGGGATGTCACCAAGAGCCTAAGATGGAGCCTTGGAAGTTTTTTGCCTTCATATTGGAGAGATTTTGGATCTTCAGATCTAGCTCCTATGCCTGTCTGGGTCTCTGTTGGTATCTATAAAAGGAGGGAGTGGGACCGGTGTCCCCTGGGCTCCCTGCCACATCTGGGTCTCTACTTCTGTGACCTGGGCCTCTCTCCTGGACAGCTTTCTGTTCCTGGGGCTGGAGGCGGCTGCACACCGTCTACCAGTCTGCAGAGCTGCCTGAGACGCACCAGATGCTTCGCCAAACCTGCCAAGACTTTGCCGAGAAGGAGCTGGCCCCTATTGCTGGGCAGCTGGATAAGGAGCACTGCTTTCCTGCTGCCCAGGTAAGTGCCTTGCTTCCGCTCCCCACTTTTGTAAGCAAGGGCATGGATGGCCTGGACAAAGGCTGGGGGACACAGATGTTAGGAGAAGCAGGTTCAAGTGTCCTTCTGTCAGAGGTGACCCATGGGAGTGTCTCAGTCCCTCTGTTCTCGTCCCTTCTGGGGGTCTCACAAAATCCCAGGGCTGGAAGGCAGCCTGTACCTGAAGGGGCGTCTCCTAAGAGCCCCAGAGAGGGAACCCCCAGGTGGAAGTTGGCCAGTCCAACTCTGCTTGGAAGGTTTTCCTTGCTTTGACCCTACGTTGGTCTCTGCTGCTTCTCCCACCCCTATCTTGGGGGCCAAGTGGTACGCTCTGTACTCTCACACCTTCTTGTACATCTGGTCATCGTCTTATCGGGCCTTTTCCTGCCTTGCTCAGACATCTCTGAGCTCTTCGTCCTAACCTTGATGTCTGCTGCTGTCAGTGCCATTCGGGTGCCCTCTCCTAGAGGTGCCTTCTCCTTCTGAGCCCCCTTTCTACACGGAGGCCCGAGAGCAGTGGGCTCTGTCCTTGGGAAGGGGAGGCTTCGGCCCCCACATGTCATGGACCTTTTGGGACCACATTTATAAGGACATAATGAAGCCCAACCACTGTGCTGCTGTCCCACACTAGCGTGGTCTCATCCATGGTTATTTCCAGTTGTTTCTGGCTCTACATGAACCCATTTAGGGTTTTTTTTTGGCAAAGATAATGAATGAGTTTGACATTTCTGCTCCACATCCTTTATGGATGGGGAAACTGTGGCAGCACAGGGAAGTGACTGGCCGTCTTCCTGACTCCAGACACCCCCACTCTACCACCTCGCTGCCTAGTACAGGAAGAGTCAGCCTCAGAGTCATGGAGAGCTGGGTTCAGGTCCCAGCTCCAATGTTTACAAATAGCTTTGAGACCCTGGGCAAGCCTTTTGATCTCTCAGGACTCTGGGCAGAGAAGGGCTGGCCTGACCTGGGAGTGAGAGCTCTCTGTACAGATGTAATCACACTATTTGATTAGAGAAGATCCAACACTGTGCCTGTTCTTTCCCCAAACTTATTTCACCTTTAATCAGATGGGCAGAAAAGAAATGATTTCCAAGGCTAATTCCAAACCAAACATTCTTGAACTTCCCACAGCATCGTTTTATGCGGGGTTTTGTTTTTTGCTGAGGCAATAGGGTCACTTGCCCAGGGTCACACAAATAGTTTTGTATCCTGTGTTATGTCTTCTACTAGAATATAAACTTTTTATCTGTTCTTTAACTTTCCATCTTTGTGTCTCTCTCTAGGCTTTGCTTGTACATACTAGATAATGGATAATCATTTAGTTTTAGTAAAGGCGAATTCATTGTTGTCTTTCTGAGAGCCGATTAAACTTTGTAGACCCAGAGATAGTAGTAGGAGAGGAGTGTGAGAGAGGGACAGATAGATACAAACATCCAGAGAGGGACAAAGTCAAGTTAAAATTTGGGGTGCACTTTTTGTAGTAACTAATTGGCTTGCATTGTAATCTGAGATTGATTTTAGATATAATCCTACATGGGATTCACCATAATTATTCTTTTTTTATACATATATATATATTTATTAATTTCATTAAATATTTTCCAATTACATGTAAAACAATTTTTAACATTCACTTAATGATTGTTAAATCTCTGTCCCCCTTTCATGAGAAGGTAAGCAATTTGATATCAGTTATACATGTGAAGTCAGGCAAAACATATTTTCATATTGGCCGTATTGCAAAAGAAAACACAAACAAAATAAATCAAGAGAAATAAAAAGTTTTAAAAGTGCTTCAATGTATATTCAGAATTCTTTCTCTCAAGATCAGTAGCATCATGAATCCTTTAGAATTATCTTGCATCAGCTACACCCAGAAAAGGAACACTGGGAATGAGTGTAAACTGTTGGTATTCTTGTTTTTCTTCCCAGGTTATTTTTACCTTCTAAATCCAATTCTCCTTGTGCAACAAGAGAACTATACAGTTCTGCACACATATCTAGGATATACTGTAACATAATTAACATGCATAAGACTGCCTGCCATCTAGGGGAAGGGGTGGAGGGAGGGAAGGGAAAAGTTGGAACAGAAGTGAGTGCAAGGGATAATGTAAAAAATTACCTAAGCATATGTTCTGTCAATAAAAAGATATAATAAGATGTTAGGATTACAAGATGATAACTCAGGTCCCTGTTCGGGCACCAGATTGTCAAGGTCCGGGCTAGCTCCTCTGAAGGGCTCAGAATAAGTCCTTGCCAGGATAAGCAAAAGTCTTTGCCCCATGTTGGGCGCCAAAATGTAAAGGTTCGGTCATCTCTAAGTTATCCTTCCAGACTGCCATCTCAACTCAATCTCCCAGCCAGACTAACTCCTTGCCCTACTGCCCTCCTCTTTTATCCTAGCAGAGAATGGGCTAGGGAGAATTCAGGGGCCTGTGGGAAACACTTCAACCAATGAACTTGCTTCCTCTAAAGGTGCAAACTCCTTTAAACATGTAAACTCTACCTCAGAAGTCCAAAGGTGTAAACTTCCTTCAAAGGCCTGAACCAAAGGTGTGAATTCTGAGCCAGAGAATTGTTTAGACAACCTGAGCTATCACCTTGTAATCCTAACAATAAAAAAAATAGAATTATCTTGCATCACTGTGTTTACTAGAGTAGTTAAAATTTTCACAGTTTGATCATGCTTACAATATTGATTTTTAAAAATAAATAATAGCATTTTATTTCAAAATATATGCAAAAAGTTTTCAACATTCACGCTTGTAAAACTTTGTGTTCCAAACTTTTTCTCCCTCTTTTCCCTCTAGACAGCAAGCAATATGTTAAACATGTGCAATTCTTCTATACATATTTCCACAGTTGTCACGTTGCACGAGAAAAATCAGATACAATATTTGGTGAACAATGTCTTCCTGGTTCTGCTCACTTCCCTTTGTATCAGTTCATATACAATTTCCTAGATTTTCTGGAAAGACTTACATGAACTAATGCTGAGGGAAGTGAGCAGTCCTAGGAGAACATTGTAACAGGGAGGACCAACGATGATTGACTTAAGCTCTTCTCGGCAATACATGATCCAACATGATTCCAAAAGATTCATGATGGAAAATGCTATTCTTCTCTAGGGAGCGGTCTGAATTCAGATTGAAGCATACGATTTTCACTTTGACTTTTCCTTTTTTTGTTCTTTTTGTTCTTTTTCTTCTTTTATAACTCGATTAATGTGGAAATATGTTTTACATGATTGCATATGTATCATCTGATGTGAACTCCAAACAAAGCCATCCTGTCTCCATTGTCAACCCTGTTGCACACAAAAGGAGACCAAATTCCTAGGATTGTCTTGTTAGCATAACTAAGGCATACTCCTGTCCCACTATACAGTTGCTCATGTAGACATAATACACATGTGAGTTTCTTCTCAATTAGGACCCTCCCTAACTCCTTAGATCCTGCCCTTAATTTCCTTCACCCTCTGATCTTTAAAAAACCTCTTTCACTCAATTAAGCAATGGCTATTGCTTAATCCTTTGTGATTGTGCCGTGAGCTTTTTCACATCAGTAAAAGGTGTATTTTTACTATGATAATGCCTGTTGTGAATTTTTCACATTTTGAACCACTCTCCTACAACCTGTTTCTTCTTCATAACCTATGTCAGATTGCTTGCCATCTTGAGATGGGAGGGGGAGAGGGAAAGAGAAGGTGTGAAATGTGCGCCTCAAAATTTCAGAAGAAATGAATGTTGGAGATCTTTACATGAAAAAAAATTGGAATTTGGAAAAAAATTGGAATTGGAAATTTGGATTGGATTTGGGAAATTGGAATTGGAAGTTGGAAATTAATTGGGCGAAAATAAATACTACTTATGTTTCAAACTAACTCACCAGGTTTTTTTTTGTTTGTTTGTTTGTTTGGTTTTTTTGTTACACACTAAGGGATAAGTGTTTTTGTTTATTTTACTCTATATGTTTTATTTGGGGGTTAGTTTACATTTCAGTTGACTGCAAATCATTTTTTTAAAATTAGTTTATAATTATAATTTTTTTTTACAACATTATTCCTTGTATTCAGTTTTCCAAATTTTTCCCTCCCTCTCTCTACTCCCTCCCCTAGATGACAGGCAATCCCATACATATTAAATGTGTTACAGTATATCCAAAAAACAATATATGTGTGTAAAATCAAATTTCTTGTTGCATGGTAAGAATTGGATTCCGAAGGTATAAGTAACCTGGGTAGGAAGACAACAGTGCAAACAGTTTACATTCACTTCCCAGTGTTCCTCCTCTGGGTATAGTTGTTTCTGTCCATCATTGATCAACTGGAACTGAATTGGATCTTCTTTATGTTGAAGATTTCCACTTCCATCAGAATACATCCTCATACAGTATCGTTGTTTCCTTTACTCCTGGTTCTGCTCGTTTCACTCAGCATCAGTTGATGTAAGTCTCTCCAAGCCTCTCTGTATTCCTCCTGCTGGTCATTTCTTACCGAGCAATAATATTCCATAATATTGATATTCCACAATTTACCCAACCATTCTCCAACTGATGGGCATCCATTCATCTTCCAGCTTCTAGCCACTACGAAAAGAGCTGCCACAAACATTTTGGCACACACAGGTCCCTTTCCCTTCTTTAGTATTTGTTTGGGATATAAGCCCAGTAATAGCACTGCTGGGTCAAAGGGTGTGCACGCTTACTCACCAGGTTTTTGTGAAACCATCCTGCCCATTATTTCTCATAGCACAGTACTATTCTGTCAAAACTTGTTTGGCCATTCCCTAATTGATGAGTTTCCCCTCTATTTCCAATTCTTTGCCACCACAAATAAGAGCTGCTATGATGTACAAATAGGTCATTTCCCCTTTTCTTTGATCTCTTTGGGACACAGACCTAATAATGGTATTGCTTGGTCATAGGGTGAGCATAATTTTATGGCCCTTTGGGTGTCATTCCAAATTATTCTCCAGATTGATTTGATCCCTTCACAACTCCACATACACCGCTTTAGTGTCCCAGTTTTTCCACATCCCTTACAACCTTTGTCATTTTCCTTTTACTCTTTATCCTCCCTCTCTCTAAAGCTATTTTCAGTAAGAAAGTAGGTGAATTTATTGTCTCTGAATAAGGAGTCCTCTCATAAAGGGCCAGGCAGATGTGCCTCTGTGGGAAAATGAAAGAAGTCCTGGAAAATGAACTAAATAATTGAAGCCCCCAAGCATTTGACTGGCAGTTCCAGGGATATCAAAAAGAAAACTACAGCCACCATTATAAGAGTTTTGACCTTTCTTCAAGTAACTCTTTTCTTGCTATCAATTCTGATGCTTCTCTACCTAATTTGTTAATCTAGGATGGAATCCACTTCCTTTTCCATATTCTCTGTTGTGATTCTCTCTTCTCCTTTCCTTAGCCCCAAACTTTTGTTATATGTCTAGTAGAAGATTTAAGCTTAAACACTTGTCAGGTAAAACAATAATCAATTCTGGAAAACTAGGACAGAGTTTCAGAAAGATGCAGGGTAGGTTTTCTTACTATGTAAGTTGGTAGAATGTCTATAATGTAAGAGCAAGATGTCCAGACACAAAGTAAAAAATAAAAAATTTAGTAGTTGGCTTGTGAAATAAGCTATCAGTTTTGACTCTACAACCGAACAGTACTCTGTTCAATACAGGAAGTGATAGGCAGGGGAGCTGGGAATCTTATAGAAGCTATTTGATTTTCCTAACTTCACTCTGCAACTTTGCATACTCTAGATACTTAATATATCTTTTTATTATGTTTTTTTTTAAATTATGTTATAGATCAAAAAGGAAGGCAACTGAAAAGGAATAATTCTTTGATGATGATTGCAATGATTAGATGAGAACAGAACTTAAACAAGTTTGATGAGTTAGCTGTTCAGCACTGTTTAATTCGATTTTGGGGACTCGCTCAAGTTCCCTCATAAACAACGCCTGAGGTTTTTGAGTAGCAGTTAGAGACACTCGGTAGGCTCAAAGCACAGCCTTTCTATATGGTCCCATTGTAGTTAAATTCTGTCCAGATTGGGAAATAGGCAGTATGCAACTGGAAAAATCTGGTAAATTTTCGAAATGTTTGCTTTGTGAATTTAAATTCAACATTATAAGTATATTTTGGGAATATTTAAATTTGGTTTAATCGGAAATAACCCTTGCTTTTCCCTCTAAAATCTAAATTTCTCTATGAAACGTATAAGTTTTAGCAACTTTAACATAAAAATCGATCTGGGCAGGGCCAAAGAATAATTGTTGTGGACTGCTGGAATGTTCTGCCACAGCTTGGACACACATAGTCCCTATGAACATTTCTGATGGCTTCTCTAATATTGTGGGTCTGGAGTTTCTTCTGGGTTAATTCACCTCTGCTTTGCTCACAGAACATGGCCCCTTCTTCGAGGAGGGCGCGCTATGCTGGGTGGTTCTGTGCCAGTGTCTCCCATGTAATCCAGTTGACTCTAAAGTTCTTAAGAGAAACCTTAGATGTCTTTGTACCACTTTTTCTGACTACCTTGTGAACTTGCCCTGGATAAGTCCTCCCCCCCAAAATTATGTTGACAGCTTTTGGAAAAGTGGGGTCACAATACAAAGGCATTAACTGATATCTTTTAGAGTTTACCGTCATATAGGGCAAAATTGTTCCTTTGAGTTTGTTTTGATATTCCCTGTCACCGTAGTAACTTTCTGTGCCCAGATTCTTCTTATTGTGTATGTGCTTGCCCATTTTCTCAGCCTGTTTCTTGACTGTTAACCTAATATAAAGATCGGACTCTGCTCCTGGGGCACAGAGGACACTTCTAAATTTCAGGTTTTGGTGTAGCTCTTTTTAGAGCTAGTGCTGGGGAGTTTTCCGTTCTTCCAAGGCGGCATGAGTAAGGAGACGATGTGTTTACTCTTCTTCTGATCTTAGCAATCACAAGCTCTTTTCCACCCTGGAATTGTGACCAGAACTTTCACTCTCCTGTAGCAATAAGCTCCCCAGGAGAGCCTGGATCCATACCTGGGCCACCTACAGAGTTTTGCAATCACTCTTAGCAAGGAGATCTCCATAATCTTCTTCTGATCCCTTTAAGTCTATGAATTAAAGTTCTGGAAGCTGCTGAGCTGCTGATTCAGTTGCCCCCAAAGGCTGAGGCTTGTTTGCTTTGTCACTTGCTATAGTCTTTCCGGGGTGTTTCCTGTTTTAGACTAAGCTCCACTATTACCCTTGGGCAGCAGATTTTTCCTGCCAACTTTTCAAGTTGTCACAGGTTGGAAAATTGTTTATCCCATTAAATTTCTTGTCTATTAACTCATTTTTATAGACTTTCTTTCACATATCACAGCGGTTTTAAATAGTTGTCTTCTTGCTATCATCAAACACTCAAACCCGCCTCTGTGCTTAACTGAGTGTCTTGATTCTGATTTTACCGGGAAGACTATGACCTTCTCACATGAACTCCTTCAACTTCCCTTCTCCCAAACTCAGAAGATTTTAATTTCTCTGGCCATTTTCTCCTTTCTCAGAGCAAGAAATGGCTAATAAAAAGTGAAGAACTTAGCAAATTTTAAAGCACCATAGAAATTTTAGATATTATGATTTTTCTCTGGCTATCCTCATCACCCCATCTCGTTCTGTTTCCATAAACCAACAATTCATTCCCTTTGTCTCTCTCTGTGTATCTCTCTTTTTCTTTCTCCCCTTTCTCCCTTTGCCTCTCGCTTTCCTTTTCTTTTCCTCCCTCTCTCCTTCCATCTCTCATATAAACACTCACATGTGCAGGTCTCTTATGCTCTTTCACTTAACCCTATAAATTGTCACCCTGTATCTCTTCTACTTTTCACTTCCACATCTTTTTTTTTTTTTTTTTTTAATTTTTTATTTTATTTTATAATTATAACATTTTTTGACAGTACATATGCATGGGTAATTTTTTACAACATTATCCCTTGCACTTACTTCTATTCAGATTTTTTCCCTTCCTCCCCCAACCCCCTCCCCCAGATGGCAAGCAGTCTTATATATGTTAAATATATTACAGTATAATTTAGATACAATATATGTGTGTAGAACCGAATTTTTTGTTGCACAGGAAGAATTGGATTCAGAAGGTAAAAATAACAGTTTACATTCATTTCCCAGTCCTTTTCTGGATGTAGCTGGTTCTGTCCATCATTAATCAATTGGAATTGGATTAGCTCTTCTCTATGTTGAAGAAATCCACTTCCATCAGAATACATCCTCATACAGTATCATTGTTGAAGTGTATAATGATCTTCTGGTTCTGCTCGTTTCACTCAGCATCAGTTGATGTAAGTCTCTCCAAGCCTCTCTGTATTTCTCCTGTTGGTCATTTCTTATAGAACAGTAATATTCCATAACATTCATATACCATAGATTACCCAACCATTCTCCAATTGATGGACATCCATTCGTCTTCCAGCTTCTAGCCACTATGAAAAGGGCTGCCACAAACATTTTGGCACATACAGGACCCTTTCCCTTCTCTAGTAGTTCCTTGGGGTATAAGCCCAGTAGTAGTATGGCTGGGTCAAAGGGTATGCACATTTTGATAACTTTTTGGGCATAATTCCAGATTGCTCTCCAGAATGGTTGGATTCTTTCACAACTCCACCAACAATGCATCAGTGTCCCAGTTTTCCCACAGCCCCTCCAACATTCATCGTTATTTGTTCCTGTCATTTTAGCCAATCTGACAGGTGTGTAATGATACCTTAGAGTTGTCTTAATTTGCATTTCTCTGATCAATAGTGATTTGGAACACTCTTTCATATGAGTGGAAATAGTTTTAATTTCATCATCTGAAAATTGTCTGTTCATATCCTTTGACCATTTATCAATTGGAGAATGGCTTGATTTCTTATAAATTAAAGTCAATTCTCTGTATATTTTGGAGATGAGGCCTTTATCAGAACCTTTAACTGTAAAAATTTTTTCCCAATTTGTTACTTCCCTTCTAATCTTGTTTGCATTAGTTTTGTTTGTGCAGAAACTTTTTAATTTGGTGTAATCAAAATGTTCTATTTTGTGATCAATAATGGTCTCTAGTTCTCCCTTGGACACAAACTCCTTCCTCCTCCACAAGTCTGAGAGGTAAACCATCCCATGTTCCTCCAATTTATTTATGATTTCGTTCTTTATGCCTAAATCTTGGACCCATTTTGATCTAATCTTAGTATGTGGTGTTAAATGTGGGTCCATGCCTAGTTTCTGCCATACTAATTTCCAGTTTTCCCAGCAGTTTTTGTTAAATAATGAATTCTTATCCCAAAATTTGGGATCTTTGGGTTTGTCAAAGATTAGATTGCTATTTTTATTCACTATCTTGTCCTGTGAACCTAACCTATGCCACTGATCAACTAGTCTATTTCTTAGCCAATACCAAATGGTTTTGGTGACTGTTGCTTTATAATATAGCTTTAAATCAGGTACACTTAGACCACCTTCCTCTGACTTTTTTTTCATTAGTTCCCTTGCAATTCTCGACCTTTTATTCTTCCATATGAATTTTGTTGTTATTTTTTCTAGGTCATTAAAATAGTTTCTTGGGAGTCTGATTGGTATAGCACTAAATAAATAGATTAGTTTGGGGAGTATTGTCATCTTTATTATATTCGCTCGGCCTATCCAAGAACATTGAATGTCTTTCCAATTATTTAAATCTGACTTTATTTTTGTGGCAAGTGTTTTGTAATTTTGCTCATATAATTCCTGACTCTCCTTTGGTAGATATATTCCCAAATATTTGATACTATCGACTGTTATTTTGAATGGAATTTCTCTTTGTATCTCTTGCTGTTGGATTGTGTTGGTAATGTATAAAAATCCTGAGGATTTATGTGGATTTATTTTGTATCCTGCGACTTTGCTAAAATTCTGAATTATTTCTAATAGCTTTTTAGCAGAGTCTTTGGGGTTCTCTAAGTATACCATCATGTCATCTGCGAAAATCACTTCCACATCTTTTAGAAAGAAGAGTCTACCAGACCAGAGATGCAAATAATCATACGTGAGTACATCACAATACAGTGTTCTAGAGGATTTATTCTGCTAACCAACACGAGAATCAAAATTTGGTAATTATGGAAGTACAAAGTGCGATGAAACTGTTCTCTATATTTCTCAGTTGCCAACTTTGGTCTTTTTTTAGTCTTCATCCTTAACCTATCAGCTGTCTATTAGCCATTCTCTCCTCCTGAATTTTCTTTTTCTCTTTGAGTTTTTTTGATAATGCATACCTACACACATTACATTTTTTGTGGTCATTTGAATTTTGTTCTTTTTCTCTGGAGAACTTCTTGACTTTCCCCAAATTTAGATTTCTTTCTGGTTCCTCTTTTTCTCACTGATGAATAGGTGTCAGAATAGGATTTTCCTCTGCTCTCATAAGTATATGGGCTAGCCCTGAAAATTGGTTATCTATTAATGGCCTTGCCCAGATGTCCTCATGATAGTGGTCTTCTCTGGGATTTTATAGGACTTGATAATCTTTTTTTTTTCTCTCTTAAAAATATATTTTTTATTTGAAAATCAAATACAAAATAGGAAAAAAAATTGAAGAAGAAAGAAAAAGAAAAAAAATTGTCATTTGCACAGCAGAACATAATGGAGGATTCAAAATATATAACAATAAATTTCCATTTCAAGAAAGCATATATAATAATAGAAGATACCGTTTCAGATTGTCCATCTTTTTTTGCTTCCTTTGTAGATTTTCTTTTGTTTTCCGCTTTTCACTTTTTATTTTCATTTGTTTTAGTATAATAGTTTTTTATTTTCAAAATACATGCAAAGATAGTTTTCCACATTCACCCTTGCAAAACTTTGTGTTCCAAATTTTATTCGCTTCCTTGCCCCCCTCTTCTTCCCCTAGACAGCAAGTCATCCAATATAGGTTAAATATTTGCAGTTCTTTTAAAGATATTTCCACATTTTTTGATAAATAATCTTAAAGTCGAGCTCAGCTCTACTCCAAGGCACCATGAAGAAGTTGAAGAATTTTGGAAATATGACTATGCTTATTTTTTTCTGTGGGTCTAGCAACTCTGCTTCAGTTGTAGTTGAGTTCTCTTGCACCCTTTTCAAGTTTTCAGCTCAGCTGCTGTGAATTGGGCTTGTGTCTATCACTTGGTCAGTAATCCACTCTGAGACTTCTGAGTTTTTCCCAAGTAAACTGCTCTACCAGAGTCCATATGAGGAGTTAGTATTCACAGAAAGCCTGAAGGCCCCATTTTATCTGTCAGAATTCCTGCAGGGAGAGAACCTCCTCAGAACACCCCAACGAAGTTGAAGAAGAAAGGAACCAGTAGAGATAAAACCCATCCGAGTTGACACTTGTGGTAGCCAAGAACTGGAAACTGGAAGGAAAGGAAGTACTCATCAACTGGGGGATTTCTGAACAAATTAAGTAGCAAAATTAAGGGTACATAAACCTAGTGGAATATACGGTACCATAAGGCCTTGTGAATATGATGGATTCAGAGAAACCTAGAAGAATTTGTACAGACTCAAGGGGAGCAGAATGAAGGGAACCAAGCCAGTGAATCAGGCTATGCCCTACTGTATTGTCAAAGAGACTTGGGAGCTCTGCTCGGTCCCGTGATCTGTCCTGACTTTGGAAGGCTGATGATGCTGCATCCTTCATACTTCTTAGCATTTTCAGGCAAGGCTGATCTGTTTATTTTGCTTGCCTATATCAGCAAAAAGAGACACCTTCTTTCTGGAGGGCAGGTCATCAGAGTGATACAAAAAATAAGAAAAGAAAGAAAACATCAATTAAAAATTCATAGAAGGTAAAATTTTTTAAAAATGTAAAAATTCATAGAAAAAAGCATATTTTATTTTTCCCCAGTTATATGTAAAAACATTTTTTAGTGGATAAAGCACCAGCCCTAAATTCAGGAAGACCTGAGTTCAAATCTAGTCTCAGACCCTTAACACTTCCCTGGCTGTGTGATCCTGGGCAAGTCACTTAATCCCCATTGGCTTAGGGGGGGAAAAAAAAAGCAATTTTTGATATTTCCTTTTTTTAAACTTTGGGATCCAAACTCTCTCCCTTCTTACCTCCCCTGCCACCGTCAAGAAGGCAAGCAATTCAGTATGTTACCTGTGTAGTCACGTAAAACATTTCCATAATTGTCGTGTTGTGAAAGGGAAGATTGTAGTCTGGGGGAACCTTCTACTGGCACTGGATGAGGCTCCCAGACACTTTGAGCCAACTCAGCCCAAGCTGTGGCTACAGGAGAGTAGGATCGACCCCAGACTGGTGGGCGCAGTAGCAGAGGGGGAGGCCCCGTGTTTAAGATTTCAGGATAGAGAGAACTGATTGTGCTCCTTCATTTCGTTTCTGGGACAGAGGGGTAAACCGATGCTGCACTGGTGCATTTTCTGGACCTCTGATAGTAAGAGTATCTGTGGTGGCAGTTTCAGGGGCCTTGGATCACTGAAGTCACTCATAAACCAAGATGAGCAGTGAACAATCCGGCCTCCGCTCAAAGTGCATTGTAAGAGTCAAAAAGTCAAAGATGCCCAGATAGAGCTGGGACAACAATAACAGGAAAAACCTGAAGCCTGAGCCATTATCTCCCACACCCAACAGAAACTTGTAGCCAAGAAATAGGCCATTAAACATGAATATACAGGGGGCAGCCAGGTGGCCCAGTGGATAGAGCACCAGCCCTGAGTTCAAATGTGACCTCAGACACTTAATGCTCCTGTGTGACCCTGGGCAAGTCACTTAACCCCAAGTGCCTCAGCAAAATAAACTAATAAAAAACCCCAAATATACATGGGAGTATTATGGGAAGATGGTGGAGCCCTCCAGATTTCACCCACAAATGAACAAAGTTGCAAAGACAAGTGTAGACAGCTGAAAAACAGACTTGTGGCTCCTCTCTGTTCAGCTAGGTTCATTGACTAGCTGGCTTCTCAGATAGCCTCTACTTTACTCATAGGAACTTTCACCTCCGAGGAGTTGGGCTTTGACTCCAGGAAGACTGAGGGAACCTCTAGGGAGGAGGAATCCCAGAGTCTGTGCTGCTGAAATGCTGGCCTGGGGAAAGCACCAGGGAGTGCAGAACCAGTGGGAGGGGGAGCCTTCAGGCACTTACAGGGGGAGGAGTTCTGGCTTTGGGCTTCCAGGTCACAGGAGAAAACTCAAGGGGCATCAGAGGCCAGAGCCCTCCCACCCCAGCACTAGAGGTGATTACACTATTAATAAGTTCTTGTGTAAAAAAAAATGCTCATGCAAAGCAGAAGTACACTTCTCATTTCCTGTACCTTGATTTTCAAAATTCTTTTTTTGAGTTCTTCTGTGGCCTGAGGTCAATTCATAATTTTTTTGGAGGCTTTTGATGCAGAATCTTTGTCTTTGTTATCTTCTGAGCACTTGTTTTGCTCTTCCTTGTCACCAGAGGAACTTTCTGGGGCAGAATCTTTCTCTGTTATTTGCTTGTCCCCCTCTCCTCTAAAGTCTGTTACTTGACTTTTAACTTCCTTAAAGTAGGGCTCTGCTTCCAGGGTAGAGGGCCCACTGTCCCAAGCTTCCACGACTTTGCGCAGCTGTTTTCAGAGATGCTTCTAGGGTCCTGTAAGTTTTCAGTTCTCCCCAAGGGGTAGAATTTAAGAGAAGTGTGTTTAATCCTCTCCTGGCCTGTGCTCTGGCCCGTGAGCAACCACAAGCACTCTCTTCTGTCCTGGAATTGTGAGGAGGAACCATGCTCCGTGGTGGCTGCAATTCTGATAAGTGTTCCAGGGGATGTGGGAAAATTGGGACACTAATGCGTTGTTCGGATTTGGAACTGATCCAACCATCCTGAAGAGCAATTTGGAACTCTGCCCAAAGGGCTATCAAACTGTGCATACCCTTTGACCCAGCAATGTCTCTACTGGGCTTCTATTCCAAAGAGATCTTCTTAAAGGAGGGAAAGGGACCCACGTGTGCAAAAAATGTTTGTGGTAGCCCTTTTTGTAGTGGCCAGAAACTGGAAACTGAGTGGATGCCCATCAGCTGGGGGATGGCTGGGTAAATGATGGTATATGAAGGTTATGGAATATTATTGCTCTGTAAGAAATGACCAGCAGGAGGAATACAGAGAGGCTTGGAGAGACTGACAAGAACTGATGCTTTGTGAAGTGAGCAGAACCAAGAAAACGTACACGGCAACAGCAAGATTATAGAGGATCAATTCTGATGGACAGGGTTCTTTTCAACAATGAAGTGATAATAGGGATGAAAGATGCCATCTTCACCCAGAGAGAGAACTATGGAGACTGAATATGGGTTAAAGCATAGTATTTTTCACCTTTTTGCTTTTTTATGGCTTTTCTCCTTTTGGTCTGATTTTTCTTATACAACATGACAAATATGAAATATGTTTAAAATAATTGCACATTTAATCTATATTAGATTGCTATCTTGAGACGAGGGAAGAGAAGGAAAAAAAATTGGGAATGTGCAAAGTTTTACAATATGAATGTTGAAAACTATCTTTACATGTATTTGGAAAAATAAAATATTATCGAGAAAAAATAAAATAAAAAACAAGCAACAACAATAAAAAAAAAGAGTATGCAGATTAAGGGGGCAGTGGTTAGAAATAAACTAGACTTGAGGAGGGATAGGGTAAAAAAAATAGAGAAGGAGAGGGGGGGAATAGGATGGAAGCAAATATATAACTACTAGTTATAACTTTGAATGTCAATGGGATGAACTCGTCCATGAAATGGAAGTGAAAAGCAGAATGGATCAAAGGCCAGGGCCTAAGAATGTTGTTTATAAGACACATTTAAAAATGAGAGACATACACAGAGTAAAACTAAAAGTCCAGGGTAGAACTTATTATTCTTCAGCTGATGTAAAAAAAAAAAAAAAAAAAAAAAAAGCAGGTGTAGTAATCATGATTTCAGACAAAGTTGAAGCTAAAATAGATTTCATTAAAATAAGCAGAAAAACTTACGGAATACAGCAAAAGCAGTATTCAGAAGAAAGTGTATATTTTAGCTGTTTACATCAATAAAATAGAGAAAGAGCCAATCAATGAATTGGGTATGCAATTTTAAAAACTTTTAGAAAAAGAACAAGTTAAAAATCCCCAATTAAACATCAAATTGGAAATCCTGAAAATTAAAAGTTGAGATTAATAAAACTGAATGTTAGAAAACCATGGACTTAATAAATAAAACTAGAAGCTGCTTTTCTGGAGAGGAAAACCTCAATATAATAGATAAACCATTGGTTAATATTATTATTATTATTTTCCCCTCTGAGGTTGGGGTTAAGTGACTTGCCCAGGGTCACACAGCCAGGAAGTGTTAAGTGTCTGAGACTAGATTTGAACTTGGGTCCTCCTGAATTCAGGGCTGGTGCTCTGTCCACTGCGCCACCTAGCTGCCCCCTGGTTAATATTATTTTTAAAAGAGAGAAGAAAACCAAATCAATAGTATCAAAAATGAAAAGGGTGAAAACACTAGTAATGAAGATGTTATTAAAGCAATTTTAGGAGTTATTTCACCCAATTATATGCCAATAAATTTTAACAATTCCAAGAGAAATGGAAAAATACTTACAAAAATATAAATTGCCTTGATTAACAGATAAGGAAATAAATATTTAAATAAATCTAGTTTAGAAAAAGAATTTGATTAGGCCATAAATGAACTTCATAAGAAAAAGCCACAAAACCAGATGGATAGACAAGTGAATTCTACCAAGTATTTAAAAATTAACTAATTTCAATATCATCACGAAAGGATGGGTTACAACATCAAGTCAGAAATCCTAACTCAAGGAAACAGATTTTTCTTCATAGGTCGCACTGTGATTGGGAGGAGACAGAGTCCATGAATTGAGTAAGATTTGGGGGCAGGGAAGCATGGTTAAGAAACTACATTATGTGGGAAGCACAGGGGACGGCTTCAGAGGGTATCACCGGCAGCCCTCGGTGAAGAAGTAGATGAATTTGGGAAGTGAGCAGAGGCCTGGAGCAGAGGCCTGGAGCAGAGGCCTGCAGCAGAGGCCTGGAGCAGAGGCCTGGAGCAGAGGCCTGCAGCAGAGGCCTGGAGCAGAGGCCTCGAGCAGAGGCCTGGAACAGAGGCCTGGAGCAGAGGCCTGCAGCAGAGGCCTGGAACAGAGGCCTCGAGCAGAGGCCTGGAGCAGAAGGCCTGGAGCAGAGGCCTGCAGCGGAGGCCTGGAGCGGAGGCCTGGAGCGGAGACCTGGAGCGGAGGCCTGCAGCGGAGGCCTGCAGCGGAGGCCTGCAGCGGAGGCCTGGAGCGGAGGCCTGGAGCGGAGACCTGGAGCGGAGGCCTGCAGCAGAGGCCTGCAGCAGAGGCCTGGAGCAGAGGCCTGGAGCAGAGGCCTGGAGCATAGGCCTCAAGCAGAGGCCTGCAGCAGAGGCCTGGAGCAGAGGCCTGGAGCATAGGCCTGCAGCAGAGGTCTGGAGCAGAGGCTGGAGCATAGGCCTGCAGCAGAGGCCTGCAGCAGAGGCCTGGAGCAGAGGCTGGAGCATAGGCCTGCAGCAGAGGCCTGCAGCAGAGGCCTGGAGCAGAGGCTGGAGCAGAGGCCTGCAGCGGAGGCCTGCAGCAGAGGCCTGGAGCAGAGGCCTGCAGCGGAGGCCTGCAGCAGAGGCCTCTAGCAGAGGCCTCTAGCAGAGGCCTGGAACAAAGGGATTTGGGGGGGAAACAGGCCTCAGGGCTGTCCGGGCCCAGAGCAGATGCTGGGGAATGTCTTGCAGTAGTTGTATCATACCATGTGCTACGTCATGCTGTGCTACATTAATGCTATTCTGTGCTGTTACACACTATGGTGCGGAGTTATACTATGTACCGCTCTATGCTAATACTCATATTATAGTAATACAATCTGGTGCTACACTATACTAATGCGCGCTCAGCTGTTACTGGTACTTTACTGATACTCTCCTGTGCCACACTACACTACCACTGTGCTGTGTTATGCTATCCTGTACTACACCGTGTTAACGCCATTTTTAAAAGTGTGCCCACCAGCAGGGAAGGAGCTTGTTGTTGTATGGAAACCACAGGCCTCTCCCATAATTTGTGATGAGAAGGGTGGGCCAGAAGCGTGGCTCCCGGGACACGGGTGGAGAGTCAGGGAAGGCAGACGGTGCCACGGTTTCCCAGGGCGAGAAGAGCTGGGTGTCTGCAAGTCCGGTCTTCCATCCCTGTGCAGCACGTCACTCCAGGGACATGTTCCTAAAGGGTCAGTCAGTGGAATTCATGAAGGGGAAGCAGGGACGCGGAGAGCAGCTGTGGCTGCGCGAGGGATGAGTCCCGCCCCACTCGGCTCATTTACCCCGTTGACAAGGTTTAATAGATGGCTGCTTGGGGGGATTTGTCTCCCACTGTGAGAAGCAGAAGATGGAGCGGGCCCCTGCTCTCAAGGAGCCAAAGCCCACTTTGGGGAGATGATGTGGACGGTCCTGGGGGTGAATGACAAGGGGGCTACAGACACAGTGGCTGGAAGGCGGCTGTTCAGAGGGATCGGAGGCAAGGAACGTGACCAGTTTTTTGGGGGGTGTTTCACTCTGCTTGGCTGGTCAGCCAGCGGCTCTTTGCCCCTGGGCTTCCTGCACAATCTGATGGGCATGGGCTGTTCTGGCCACCACCGTGGCCTCCTTCAGCCGAGGGGAGGTGGCAGACGGGGAGGGCGGGTGGCTGGTGGTCGATCCATGGAGCCGTGCTGAAATGGCCAAGTGACCGGACCCAGGTCTTGGTGGTGACTGGCTCTGGGTCAGCTTCGAAGGTCTCCAGTGGGAGGCTTGGGAGGCTTCGGGAGGCGGCACATGGGAACGGCTCGGGGGTTTCATCCAGCCGGAGTCAGCAGGGCGGTGGGATAGGGTCAGCCTCGGGCCAGCCTGGGCTGGGCCGCCTCTGGCTGACCGGCTTCAGTGGGGGAGGGACAGGTGAGCCGCCTGTCCAGAGGAGGGCAGCAAAGGATTGTGGCCGGGGCAGGTGGGCCTGGCTCTGTGGGATGACTGAGGGCGGACCTGGCAGCTGAGGGCTCGGGCTCCCCTCGCTGGACACAGGGGTGCAGGACCCAGGAGCCGGCTTTTCCCCGAGATGGGCCATCTTGGCCCTTGCCAGGTCGGAGCGGGCTCGGGCTCAGTTTGGCCGGGCCTGTGGGCCCCAGTCCCTTCTGATTCTGCCTTTCTGTGATTCCTTGGGATCAGGTAAAGAAGATGGGCGCCCTAGGGCTGCTGGCTATGGATGTGCCCGAGGAGTTCAACGGCGCCGGCCTGGACTACCTGGCCTATGCCGTGGCTTTGGAGGAGATCAGCCGCGGCTGCGCCTCCACCGGTGTCATCATGAGCGTCAACAACGTGAGCGAAGCCCCCGGGGCCTCTGGGAGGGGGGGAGCCCAGGAGGGGAGGTCAGAGGCCGGCAGCTCACGCCCTCTCCTCCGTCCGCAGTCTCTCTATCTGGGGCCAATCCTTAAGTTTGGGTCCAAAGAGCAGAAGCAGCGCTGGATCTCGCCCTTCACCAGTGGTGACAAAATCGGTTGCTTTGCTCTCAGTGAACCAGGTACTGGGTTGGGGCTGGGAGACCCCCGTGTCACCCCATAGGCGCAGCCCCAAAGCAGGGAGGAAAGGCCTGGCCAGGGATGCCCAAGAAGCCACTAAACATCCTGGGGGGCTGCTCGCTCTCAGGGGGCCAGGGGGCTCTGAGGGGACCCGGCTCAGTGGCTGCCTCTGGCCGCATCCCCCAGCAAAGCCCTGGGAGAGTGTGTCTGTCAGAGTGTGGGGGCCGCCCTGTGGGGCCGGGGCTTTGTCCATGCGGCCCTGAACCTCTCTGTGGCTCAGGGAACGGCAGTGACGCTGGGGCTGCTTCCACCACTGCCCGACTGGAGGGGGATTCGTGGGTGCTGAATGGCACCAAGGCCTGGATCACCAACGCCTGGGAAGCCTCCGCTGCCGTGGTCTTTGCCACCACGGACAAGTCCTTGAAACACAAGGTGAGGACGGTGGGTGGCCATGCCCCCTGTGGGCCTGGCAGGGGCGCCCTGAGCTTGGGCCCCGGTGGAGGCGGGCACTCATTCTGGAGGGCATTGCTGACCTTCTGTCGACTTCTCCTAGGGCATCACGGCCTTTCTGGTCCCCATGCCCACTCCCGGGCTCTCTCTGGGGAAGAAGGAAGATAAGCTGGGGATCCGAGCCTCCTCCACGGCCAACCTCATCTTTGAGGACTGTCGCATTCCCAAGGAGAACGTGCTGGGCGAGATGGGCATGGGTTTCAAGATTGCCATGGTGAGCTTGGGGAGGGCATTTGGGAGGGGGCTCGGGGAGGGACTTGGGGAGGGGTAGACCGGTCGGACTGAGTCTCGGGCCATCCTGACAGCAAACCCTGGACATGGGCCGGATCGGCATCGCCGCCCAGGCCCTGGGCATCGCCCAGGCATCCTTGGACTGTGCCGTGGACTACGCCGAGAAGCGCACGGCCTTCGGCTCCCCTCTCACCAAGCTGCAGAACATCCAGGTAATGGGTAGAAGCTTGGAAGTGAGGGAGGGACCCCCGGGGCTGTGGATGTTCAGCTCCTGCCCCGGGAGTGTGGGGGGAGTGGGACAGGGGGGACCCATGAGCCTTGGCTTCTGTGTGTTTCAGTTCAAGTTGGCAGACATGGCCCTGGCCCTGGAGAGCGCCCGGCTGCTGACCTGGCGGGCTGCCATGCTCAAGGACAACAAGAAGCCCTACAGCAAGGTGCCCCCTGCGGAGGGGAGGGAATGGCCCCGGATTCCACATCCAGGGCTCTGGAAGGGTGGGGGGCGGGGCTGGCAGACTCAGCCCGGGGTCCTGGGAGGCACAGACTCTGGGGAGGTGGGGGAGTTAGCTGCCAGCCAGCGCGCCTCACGCGGGCTCATGTCTTCCTGGCTAGGAGGCTGCGATGGCCAAGCTGGCGGCGTCCGAAGCCGCCACGAGGATCGCCCACCAGGTGAGTGAGCTTGCCGGGAGGCATGGACTCTGCTGAAGGCCCAGGTCCTCGGAGGCCACAAAGGCTCCTCATCTTCTCTTCCAGGCCATTCAGATCCTGGGCGGGATGGGCTACGTGACCGAGATGCCCGCCGAGCGCCATTATCGCGATGCTCGGATCACGGAGATCTACGAGGGCACCAGTGAGATCCAGCGGCTGGTGATTGCCGGGCACCTGCTGAAGAGCTACCGGAGCTGAGCCATCGCCTCGGGCTGGGGGCTCTGGGGTTGGCGCTTCCTCCAGAACCAGGCTGCCCGGCAGCCGGCTTCCACGGCTGTGTGAGGGGGGGCCGCCCCTCTGGGGAAGAGACCCTTGGCGAGCTTGACCCCCAGCCCTATCCCACCCTAGCCAGCCTGCCGTGCTCAGTCTCCTCAGGGAAGCATGTGGCTGCCGGGAGCCCTGGGGTGGGTGGCGGGCTCTGATCAGGGCCCCAGTGCCTTCATCTCCCACCTAAGAAATACAGCGTCCAGCGGTGGACGTGGCGGGGCTGGACATGGACGCCTTACTCTTGCCCTCACCTTGGTGCCTGAGCTCTGGGACCCCAAGGAGCTCGCGGGGATCCCACCGAACTCCAGGGAGCTGTGGGGGCAGCAGCCTCCTTGGATCTTCCAGGGACGGAGACGAGCCCCGAGGAGGATCTGTCCATTTGGTCGTCCTGCCACTGGCCTTTGGGCAACACAGACTGAAGGGGAGGAGGACGGACCCTGGGGAGGGGGGAATCATGTGACTACTGATTATGGAGGAAGCGGGCCGTGTCTTAAATTAGAAGCAAATGACACAATAAACATGTAACTCCAGCTTTAAAAAACCCTAAATTTCATCCTCCCCACGCCCACCGTCTCTGCCAGGATGTCCTGGGGCTGCTCCCAGGGGGGCCTCCGTCTTCACCCCATGGTTGGGATCGGCTCCTCCTCCTCATCCCGCTTCCCTTCCTCGGCATCGATGCCCACCCGTCTCCCCGGTTTCTCGGAAGCCCCTCCGCCACCATCACAGGTGGCTCTGCTCCCCCCGGAGGCCTGCCCTTGCCGGGGACTGTGGGCACCCCACAGGGCCATGGAGGGAAGCAGCCAGGGAGAGGGAAGGAAGGTGATCACCCAAAGCAAAGCGCTTTATGAGCATCTCTAGTCCAGTGGGCCAGAGGCCGCCATTGTGTTTTACAGATAGAGCAACTGAGGGCAGCTGTTCCACCTGTGCCCCGAGGCCTGGGGTGGGCATTTGGGGGATGGGGAGGACCAGAGCCGTACTTTGGGGTGTCAGGCAGCTGTAGGATAGTCCTGGAGTGAGGGGCAGGGATGGAGCCAATGGGATTTTAAAGGAGAGCCCACAATTATTTCATTAAAGGGATGAGTTGTTGCTTTGTGAAAATCGGAATAAAAGTAGATCCTGAAGCTATTCACCCCCCGCCCCCCACCTCCTTATTGGGCCGATACCAAGGAGCTTGGGCAAGACAGCAGTGGGGGAGGGGGGGGGGGAGAATTGCCAGGCCAGGTTCCGAGAACGATCCCCTGTCCTCAGATGGCTTCCTGTGACTTTGTCCAGACAAGGCCGGAGCCCCAGCTCGGGGGAGCTCCCAGAAACCTCCCATGTGTCCAGACCTGAGAGCCGCTTTGGCCACGGCCATGACCTCCCACATGTCATAGGCGCTCGCTCTGGACCAGCCTGTCCCCCTTGTCTTTGGGTTCCTCGCAGGCGGAGGAGGGAGGAAGGGGCAGGGAGAGAGGGACCCTCTGTTATCAGAAGCCGAGGTGCCCGGCCCAGCCTCAGCAGTCCAAGAAAATGGGCAGTGCCGGATTGGACTCCCCAGGAGCGTGGCTGCTGAGGGTGAGGGGGGGGTGCAAAAGAAGGTGGGAAAATCCTCCAGGTGGGAGGTGGGGGCAGGGCCAGCTCTGCACTGAGCCTGGGGCTACAGAAGCAGGAACACGAGGGGCTCCGGGCAGGAGAGTGGGGGCAGTTCCCTCTACTCCGCACAAGGAAGCAGAGACTCAGACTAAACACGGACCCGGACACACAGGCTGAACAATTCCCAGCAGCCTCTGCACCCCTGGAGAAGGCTGGACAAATTCCGTCCCCTTGGTCCCAATCCCTGCCCCTTTCCCAGGCCTGGAATCCTGGTTTTCCCAAAGTGCAGAGACTCCCGAGCGATCCCCCCAACGGACCGGACAAAGCGCCTCCTGCACCCAGGAACTGCGCCATGGAGACTGAATGTGAATCACCCCCGCCACGTTCTCTTTTTCCCCTCTCCCCCGTGGGTTTTCCCTTTTGCTCTGACATTCTCCCCCAATGTGACCATGGGGTCGTTAAGACAGACCCAGACGGTGCTTGGGAGGGTCAGGATCCTGCCGCAGGGACCGGGGATCTCGGAGACAAGGACGACCCCGTCAGGCTTGTTCGGCTCCCAGAGGGTCCACCCCGCTCTCCCCCAGCAGGTTCTGCCCCGAACACCTCCCGCAGGATTCTGGGAGCACCTGAATGGAAATGACTGGAGAGCAGGGCCCCGAACCCAAACCCGGCCTTAGTTCTTTCCCGGTGGGAACCGAACCCTCCCGGCAGGGCAGAACTAGCAGGATCCAGGATTCCTTAGTGTAAAGGGCTCCAGGCCTGAATGGCCACGTCCTGAAAGACCAGTTAACAAGCGGAACTGAATATTGGCTTAGCCACCTAAGCCCCATCAAGTCACGGGGTTCTCGAGGTCCTTGATGTCAGCAAACTCTAGGGGGGATTGTTCCCCCACCTTCCCCTAAACGGGGGCCTTTAAAATGTGTGGAAATTTCACCCCTCCATTTTTCTATTGACCCCCAACAGGCACAGGGCCCCGCCTGGGCAAAATCAGCCGATTTGGGAGGGAGCCCCTTTTTCCTCAGGAGAATTCTACACCCGAGAGAGAGGAGAGCCAGATGAGAATTGGAAGAAGCTCTTCCCCCCCCCCCCCCCTGTGCCTTGGGTCTCCGCCCTCCCTGTGGGCCCCCCTGTCCTGGAGGGATTCTCGCTAACTGACACATTTTCCCATGATCCACCCCGTCCTGTCCGTCGTGGCTTCCCAGGCTCGGAACCCTTTGGAAAACTCCCACAGTACCAGAGGGGCCCACAGGGCAGGGCAGAGCCGCTTGGCCCAGCCGGAGCAGGGAGTGGGCCGCCTCAGGCCCGGGGCCAACCTCCTTGGGCCACAGAAGATGCAGGGCCACGTGGGGCGCTTGCCAAAGCTTCAGAGGCCGCTTCTCGGGCTTGTTCAGGGTCTTTTTTCTAAGAATTTAATCTAGGCGATTTACATATTTGCAAATCTGGGATCTGAGAAAGGGAGCAGCAGGTTTTAGCAGGGATCAGGCCCTAGGAGGGCAGCCTCCCCCGGGAGCCATGCTTCTCACTCCTTCCTACATGTCTGAGGGCTCCGGCCCAGCTTGATTTTAGGACTCTCTTACACAAACAAGGACACAAACCCTGTGGGGGGCAGGGTGCCCTGACCAGAGCTGTGTGGGCAGCCGCCGCTCGTGGTTTCAGAGACAGAGCTTCAAACGGGCGACTCCCGCCATGCCTCCCCCCCAGGGCCGCGAACGTGCTGTTCCCAGGCAGCGCCGGACATCCGGCCCCTGGAGGCTCTGGCCAGGCGGCCCAAGCTCCGGCCTCCTCCCTCTCGGCCAGAGGGAGCACAGCAGAGAGGCTGGAGTCCAGCAGCCGAGGGTCTCGGCTCCAGCCTCCGCTCGGGCCTCCGCTCCCATCGGGCGTCCCTCCCGAGTGGTTCTTTAGCAACCCCCAGAGCCGGCCTCCTCTGCTGGACACCAGAGAAAGCCCTCGCCCTCGTTTTCTGGAAAGACCAGGCCGCCACGGCCCCTCAGGGGAGCCGCTCTTTGGGAAACACCCACCCAGCTGACCCGGGCGGCGGCTCTCTGGCCAGTCACGGCTTGGGAAATTTGCAGGATCGAAACCCAAGAAGGGGCGAGTGGGCGAGGACCGGGAGGGACACACTGCCCTGCCTGGGGGACCTCAGTCATCTAACGGGGAAGGGGGGCTGGACCAATCATCTCCAGGGCGATCACTTCATCTTTGCTTCCATAATCTGGTGACATGGAGGAACCTTTGGTCCATCAAGCTGCTGTCTTGCCTAATCTGTATCTTCTCACCCCTTTTATATCATTTCTAGAAAGCCCCTCGTAGCCACTGAGCACCCCCAGAAGAGGCAAGCCAGAAGAGGGAGCACCCCAGAAGAGGCAAGCAAGGGGAGCACTCCCAGAAGAGGCAAGCGAGGGGAGCACTCCCAGAAGAGGCAAGCAAGGGGAGCACTCCCAGAAGAGGTAAGAGAGAGCACCCCCAGAAGAGGCAAGCAAGGAGAGGAGCAGCCCCAGAAGATTCCTCTCCCCTCCTAGCCGCCCCCAAACCCCTATTTCTAGCATCAGTGAAGTCTCTTGTCTCTTAAAAGGTCCCACTCGTAGAGTGCTTGAAGGTCAATCCCGGGAGGCAGATGCTGCCATCTCCACTTTACAGATGAGGCGATGGCCGTCAGGGAAGGGCTTTGGGGTCGCCCCGCTGTGACCGAGTCTTCCCGACTTCCGGCCCTGTGCTCTTTGGCGGCTGCATTTTCTTCCCAGGAAACTCCCACTGAGGGGAGGGAGCCTTCCCCAGTCTGCGTGGTCAGCCATCCGCCACAATTGCCCTCCTCCTGTGCCCTTCCCCCCATCTTCTGCCTGACTTTCTGACTCCCAAGTTTACAACCTGATGTTGTCCCACGTTCCACACTCCCCTTCCCCACTCACCATGCGGACTTTAGTCTTGTCGGCCCCACCTCAGCCTCTCGTTTCTTTTTCCCTCTCCCCTCTCACAGGACTCCTGGATAGTACGGAGATTCTTATCTGTGAAATGGGCCCATTTTACAATCCTAACCCTTCCTTCCCCAAACTGTTGTGAGGTTAATATTTGTAATGCACTCTGCAAACCTTGAAGTGCTCTCGGAGCTCTCCCCACCCCCACCTTCGTCACCATCGTCATTTCTTGCAGCAGCTTAATGGGCCTCCCACTCTCCACGCAGCTGTCAAAGCAAGAGCCTTTTTTTTTTTTTTTTTTTTTTTTAAAGACTGAGTTTCCCTTTGTCCAGGCTAAAGCTCAGGCACTGACTGAGGCCTGGCAGCCCCTCCCTCCCTTACTCTGAACTCCCAGGAGCGCGCCATGTTGAGCTGGACACAGATTGACTTTGCTGCTGAAGCTCAGGACTCCCGAGCTCACATGATCACTAACTACAGCCTCCTTGGTCCCAGGGACTTGCAGGCGTGGACTATCTAGGCCCGCTCAGACGGGGAGCACTAAAGCACAGACCCAACCTCTGTCACTCCCTTGCTCTATAAACCCTAGTGGCTCCCTATTGCTCTTAGGATTACTCACATGGGATCAGGGTCAAGCTCACCACTCAGGGCTTGGACCAGAGTAAAAGTAAATGGTAAACGTTTAACAAAATAAAAAATATGTCAAATTAAATTAAATGTTAATTGGTGATTTCCTAAAACAAAATGCAACGCTCAGTTTTATGTGAGACTGAAAGCACTTCTTAAAACAACTAAGCCTCTTAAGTTGAATAAGTAGGAAGAGAATTTTTTTTTTTTTTTCCTGACTCTGGGGTTAAGTGACTTGCCCAGGATCACACAGCCAGGACGTGTTATGTATCTGAGGCAGGATTGGAACTCGGGTCCTGAAGGAGGATTTTCTTACCCTGCAGTCCCTAGTACTGACAAAATCCCAGGTCTGACTCCTGCCCTTGTATTTCCCTCCCTGTCCTTCTATGCATAGTGACTGATGTATAGTAGCTGTTTATATATGTTTATACATGCATATATTTATATATGTATATGTTATATAGATATATAGTAGATGCTTGCTAATTAACTGGTTACTAGTGCGTGGGGTGAAACCTTACAGATGGGTGGAGGTCACTTCCTCCTCCTCCTTGTCCTCCTCTTCCTCCTCCTTCTCTTCATCTTCCTCCTCCTCCTCCTCCTCCTTCTCCTCTTTCTCTTCCTTCTCCTCCTCCTCCCCCCAGGAAGAGGCCATGGGGAGAAGCAGCCTTCAGCATCTCCAGCCTCGGGGCTGTGAAATCAGAGGAATGGAGCCATGCTTGTTCTGTGCCTTGGCAGAGGGCAAGGGCAGAAAAGGGCTTAAATGGTTACGAGAATTCAAGGACCGTCCTGACCCTTGTGTCCCCCTAGCAAGCAGAGGCCATGACTAAGAATCCCAAAGTGGAGGCCAGGACGGAGCAGAACCGTTGAGGGAGACCACCCAGGAGCGTCCTGCTAGGACAGTCGGAATTCTGGGCCTGCCCTTCACGTGCTCCGTAACAGCTCGCCTTTGAACCCACATGAACAAAAGGGTGACCTTTAAAGCGTTAACACAGTTTTCTCGGCACTCGGGCAAAGGGGTGGGTGCTCCAGGGTAGATGCCCCAGATCCTTCTCATATGGGGGGGTGAAAGTTGCCCCCTCTTTCCCAGTGAACGTCCACCCGAGGGCTGAGGGATAAAAAAGGCTTCCAAGCAGCCTTTTTTATAAGTCAAGAAGGGATCACTGGATCCTGCTCCAGACACTCTGGGTTCTGGGTTTCTGAAAGACCGGGTCAAGGTGACTGCGCATCCCTCGTTAGGGATCTCTGGAAGGTGAGGAGGCCTAGGGCCGAGGGCCATGTCACGGAACTGGAGAAAGCAGGAGCTTTGGGAATAGCGGTCCCCTCCATTCTGCTCCCAGTCTCTGTAGCCATCATTAAGGAGAGAACACCGTCCTCTGACCGAGGGGCACCGACGTGAGCAGGCGGGCACATGAGCCCTGGGAGCATGGCAGCACCCCCGACCACTGGGTCTTTTCCAGACCAGTCCCCACAGCCATTATCCTGAAAACAGGGTCCAGTCTTCACCAAAAGTTCATCAACTGCCACCCTCAGGTGGGGGAAACGGGAGGCAGCCAGTGTGAGGCAACTCAAACCACCCCAAACCCCTTTCCTGCCCCTCAGACTTGGGGAGAGCACAGAACCTTGAGCCCAAGAGCGAGGGCTCCAGCCTGAGCCCCTGCCTTCGGCCATCATGGGAAGCAGGCCCGGACCTGCACTTGGGTCGCATCTATTGAAGACCCAGAAAAGAAAGCTCTCAGGTCCAAGGTCCTCGTCACTGGCAAGAGCTCCATGTCAGAAATCGGTCTTCTCTGAGTGGAAATGACACTGAAGAAGAGGGTCCGTCACCTGCTTTGCTGCTGCTCTCTGTGGGACCTCTTCATGTCTACTCAGAATATGAGCTCCTGGAGAGCAGGGACGCCTTCTTTGTATCAGCATTGAGCATGCAGCAAGAGCTTAATAAATGTTTCTCACTCATTCTTTAATCCAATATCCCTGTTTTCAAAAAGAGTAGAATTCTCAAACAACTGATTCAGGGGGAAATCTCTAAAATGTGTCATTAAAATGATGGTTAACGAGACGAGGGTTTCACAAGGGGCAAGTACAGCTTCTGTAAGAAAAGGTCAAGAGCAAAATCGTGTCAGGGTCACCCTCAGAGCCCCTAGGCCAGGATTAGAACGGGAAGCGCTGTAGGTTTCAGTTTTACTGGACAAGACGGGGACATGGAGGCCGGGAAACCGAAGGGCGGAGGGATTCGATAAACCAGTTGTGTTGAGAGACTCGGCCCATCTTAATGCTCCAATCTGGAAAGTTGCCCGGACTTGGGATGTTTTAATATTTTTAATCAATGATCTGAACATGGGCGTAGAAGACGTGATCGTCTCCTTTTTCAGATGATCCAACCTGGGGACAATAACATTTCTTGTTATTTCTAGTCACGTCCGACTTTTCACAACCCCGTTTGGAGGTTTCTTGCCAGAGACAATGGAGCGGTCGGCCATTTTTCCCTCCGGTTCATTTTATAGATGAGGAGACTGAAGAAAACAGGGGTGAATGATTTGTTCAGGGTCACACAGCAAGGAAGGGTCTGACGATGGATTCTCAGGGTCATCATCACCTTTTGAGAGACGCCGGCAAGGGCAGCGGGCTTGGGAAGTGAGACAAACCGCTAAGTGAAATACGGAACTTGGATAGTCCCAGGCTCAAGGAGGTCAAGAGACCCCTCCCCCCTCCACAAAGGTAGTTTTCAGGATCACAAGACAAGGATCAAAGTGGGTTAAAAAACTGGGATAAAACCATGTGTTCTGCAGACGAACCCCAGCTCGTTTGATAAGTGGGGTGTCTAAGTCGCTGTCACTAAGTCTGCAGGGCTCCTTTACAGATCTGACCAGACAGCTGAGCAGCACCATGGACAGGACACGGGAGGACCCGAGTTCAAATTCAGCCTGAGATATTTGACAGTTACAAGCTGTAGGGCCCTGAGCAGGTCACTTAGCCTGCCTTGCAGATCTTTTTTTTTTAAATAGAATCTGATAAGATCTGATGTATTTGCCCAGGAGGCCCTGGCGGGCACCCCCGTATCCCAGAAGGCAGTTCACAAGAGCGAGGCATGGAGGCCCCCTCACTTTGTCATCTCACCACCCACGAGGCCAGGAGTAACGCTGAAAAGCATCTCGTCCAGGATGCATCTGCAGCCACACAGAACCCTGTTTCCCAGGGGCAGGGGTTGGGCACCAGGAGGTGGTCCCTCCTGGCTCGGCCATCCATCTCGAGCCCTGCTCCCCAGGGTCCTGAATGCTGGAGTGGTACGTGCTGATGCATGGAGATGCAGGCCCCCCGGAGCCTAGCCCAGAGCCTGCTTCATGGACGGCTGGCAGCAATATTATCTGGCGCCTCCAATTCCGGGAACTCTAGTTCCCCCCTCCCTGTAGGAGGGCTCCTGGTCCCGGGCAGGTTGAAGGTTCAAGCAGCATTTCCCCCCACAGCTCGAGGTCACAAGACCACCAGTAACACAGCCCTGTTACAGCTCAGGAGTGCCACGGTGCCCGGAGTCAGGAAGGCTCATCTCCCTGAGTTCAAATCCAGCCTTGGACACTTATCTGGGTGCCCTGGGCAGTGCCTCAGTTTCCTTATCTGAAAAGTGATCTGGAGAACTGATGAGCTATTCCAGTGTCTCTGCCAAGAAAACAGGGGCATGAAGAGTGGAAAGACTCAAACAGCCCCCCGTCACAGGGAAGGGTCCCGGGAGCTGAGAGGGTACATCAGAGGGCTCCCGGTTCCTGTCTCTGCCACGAGGGTGCAGGAAGGTTTCCCTCTGCTCTCTCCCCAAGATAGGCTGCACTGCTGCACGTAGGAAGCAGGTGGTGCTGGGGCTGGAGCAGGAGGCTGGTGGGGGCACTGACTGCAGAGGCTTGGCTAGCGCTGGGCCGTTGGGTGGACTTGCCAGGGAGGGACAGGCGGCAATCGGGCAGTTTGTTGCCCTAGGAGCCCCGGGACAAGCCGCGGGGGAAATGCTGGTAGTGCCCGCATGGTGCAAAGAACAGACCGGGGATGGACACGGGCAGGGCTTTCAGAGAGGCAGATTTCTACCTCCCAATTCAACCCTGATTTAGACCAGTTGCTCCTGGTCTAAACCAGCACGAGCACGCCGACCTGTGCAATTCAGCCAAGAGCAACCGTTTTCCAAACTCTTGCAACAAACACCTCGGTTTCATTCAGGGCAACACGGCTCATGCATTGGTGCCAAATACCTCATTTGGGCAAGTGATACGTAGTACCAGTAGTACCCCAAGGGCCTCTCCTCTGGGGCCTCTCAGTGGAGAACGTAGCAGAATTTGGAGGAGCTTCCAGGTTGATCCCTATTCAATCTCCTGAGGCAATCAGAGGCACCCACCACTGACTGGCATTTGTGGGGACGCCCCCATAACTTCTGGCTACTTTGGGTCCTAAGGAACCATCTCAGGACCAGCTTTTTCCTTGGGAAAACTGCTTTCCCATCTCCTTGTATACTTGTATACTCCTTGTATACTGTATACTGGCCAAGTATACAGTAGGTGGTGAATGGTTGCCAAATGAGCGCAGAGAGAAAGTTTCTTCAAGTTTTAAAAACACACCTGCACTTACTTTCCACATTTGTTTGGTGCCAAGAAAAAGCCCGTGGGTGTGGCGCCCCAAACTTAAGGGCCATTGTTCTCTGCGTGATTAGCGGCTCTGTTGGCAGAATGGGAGGAGGGGGCAGAGTTGGCACTGGGGCTGCATCTCAAGTTTCCATATGGACTGGAAGGCTTCCTGAGGAGGTTCCTTCTTATTATGGCGAAATGTGACCTTTGCTATAGGTAGACAAACCGTGTGGATGGGATCGGGCAGAACTCTACAGGCAAGATTTGTCTAAGCCACAACTCAGCTGTAACATCTGAACAGTGTCCCAAACAAAGCCTGGACAAATGGGGCCCTCCCCGCAAAGAACCAGACCTGCAAGGTTTTTGTAACTCTAGGCCTCCTCCTCCTCCTCCCTAGGGAAGGAGAAGTCTCGGTGTGGGGCTGGCCGTGCTGCCGAGAGGACACTGGGTCAGGCCGGAGGAGGCCGGAGCAGATGCCTCGGGTCTCTTCTCTATCTCTGACAAAAACCTATGAATCGTTTTCCTTCTAGTCAAACCCAACTCACCGGTTTTGCCAAGGGAAGGCGAACACTCCTCCTTCAGCTGGCCTGCTGGAAAGCCCTGCGGCCCAAATCTCTCCCAACCAGGTCCCGCTGGGAGTCAGAGCGCACTGGACGCAACAAGAGTACTCAGACAGTCTCAGACCATCCCGTCCTTCATTAACTCCAAACGAGGAAGGTGAGAGTTAATTTGAAGAGGGGGAAATTTGAACCTGCTCCCATTTGAAGGGCACTGATGCTCCCCATGTTCCTTCCTGGCGGCCACAGCTAAGCTACCAGACACCTAAAGGAAAGAAATAGGAGCAAAATGCCAAACGTCCGCACTGGAACGGTTAATATTTGGGGCTTAAATGTTTGCTGAACTGAGTAGCCTTCTGGAACCCACTTAAAATACATCAATGACAGGTGCTTAGCCAGGGGACGAATTGTATCTGAGGCCTCAAGAATATGATGGGCCTGGAGTCTAACAAATCACTTCCTATTAGAAGAAAAGGGAGGAGGAGGTGGCTCACGCTGAATTACGGAGCTAGACACGGGCTCGCCGTGCAGCATGGGAGGACACAGCCGGGAGTTTGGTGGAAACCCTTGTGGCTTAAGGTACGTGCAGGCACCTTGTTTAAAAAGCTTCCTATAATCTTTTTATCCTTTGAAAGCCCAATGAGGACCTGATTCTTATAAAAAGGAGGAAGTGAATGCCGAGATGGAAATTATGGGAAGCTTAAGAAGAAATGGCTCAGCCTGAAGAGAGGAACAAAGCTGGGAACATGAGCCTAGATTTGGGGGGAACAAGTTTCAAATGGTTCAAAGATGACATAGGAGACCCTGGTCTAAAATTCTTAAGGGGAAGTCGGTCCAGGAAGGACAGAAGTTGAAATTTCAAGATTAAAATTCTGGAACCACAAAGAGAATATTCTGAAGGGGGAAAACGGGAGCTGCTGAAGGAGACAGATGTGCCCAATCAGAAAAGTTGCTGTGCCAGATGATGGGATGAGCTTGACCTCTGACCCTCCATGGAGGAAGGTCTGGGCTGACTGCGGGGTTGGGGGCTTCTGGGTCTTCTCCATGTCCCCCAGCAGGTCCTTGCTCCTCAGCTCTTTGGTCTTCTTCCTCCCCGGTGCACTTGTATCCCTATCACTCAGCATAGTGACTCTAAGGAGAGGGTGGGTGATAAGGAAAGCTAAGGAGAACCAAGTTCTTTTAAACTGTATTGGGAGGAAAGACCATGGAATAGAACAGGATTTTTTGCTTTTTTTTTGAGAATGAGGTACTATTTGGATAAATAACTGAATAAAGAATTGGATGAGGGGGTGGATTGGCTAATGCAATAGATAACAAAATCTGGATTTAACAGATCTAGGCAGGCCACATCAGTGGGCTGAAGTGAAGATTAAGGTCTTACACTAGACCTGATGGTGGAGGCCTAGTTAGCTCTAGGGGGTGTGAGGTGCGAGGGCAGCCAGGGAAGGTCTGAGGTCACCTCGGGATGTGTACCTTTAATCTGTGCCCTTTGAGGAATGGCTGAAGAAAGTGGATTTTGGCTTGCGAAGACATCCGGATGATGGCCAAGTCACCGTTCGCTGTCCTCCAGTCTCTGGAGGGCTGTAGGAGATCCTGACCGACGGAGCTTCCCCCAGCAGCGTGGATCGCCTCTCGTCGGAGGCCCTTGAAGGCTGGCTATACTTGCAGCATTGGCTGGATAGGCTAGTGTCCGAGGGCATGAGTGTAGCATGACAGATGGCCAAAGGCCCAATGCCATCTGTTTCCATAACACTGGAATAATCCCAAGGATTAGGAAGCAAGATCACAGATGTGGAAGTTTACTCCTGGGCTGGCGTTTTACGGTGTGTAGAGACAAAGCCCAGATGGATTCGGGGACTTGTCCACCGACACATTGGTGGGAAAATGGCAGAGCCAGGATTGGAACCTGCCCTCTTTCCACCCTATTTAAAGCCAATAGAAAAACGCGGGAGGATCTTGTTCTAGAGTCTAAGCAGTTCTAATGACAGATTCTATTTAGAACCCATTTTGAAATGCAAAAGAGCTGGAGGATGGAACTATCCCTGCTGTCTTCCCTCATCCAGTGGAACAAAATGGCCAATGGACGGTGCGACGTCTAAGAGACAAATGTTTCCGTCTGCTTCGGGACTCTAGACATTACACGATTCCCTAAATTTCTAAGTAATGAGCATGTCCTCTCTGTAGAAATCACCTGATTACCCGGAACAGATTCAGCCAGGTTATGTAGAAAAAGGGAATGGCTCTAAGTGGTGAGAGGGGAGCCCCCTTCGGGGGTGTCTTTATTGGGGAGTTTCAGTTCTGTGGAAAAGAGCTGAGGTTGGAGACCTTTCAGGCCAAGCTGAATAAGCCGAGGCAGAAAGAGCCTGCCTGTGGAGACAGGGCTGGCACTGGAGAGCAGCACGGGAAAAACGTTTTGTTTGTAAAATTCAGCAGGATTTACGGTAACAAAACACAGCCCTATGAGCCTTATGATGCCTTTATCGCAACAACCTGGAGCCCCATTCACTCTGAGTCACATCAAAGGTTACTTAGAGTAATGGAAAAATAATTCACGCCAGATACACGGCAGGATCTAAGAGGGAGCTGGGTCAAACAGCTGGGAGAAAAACCGGGCCCTTCTGGGTCCTGTGCCCTGCTTGCCCGCTGACCTTTGTGAGCGGTTCCACAAACACTGGGCAACAGCTGCTATCAGGGCCTAAGTGCTGGCCGTGTGGTCAGCCTGGCCAGAACCTGGCCCTCCACTTTCTCTAATTCCTGGAACCCAGAGCTTCTCTGAGGATTTCCTCACTTTAAATTCCCAGTCCCATGTCTACACAGGATCTAAGGGCAACTCGCTAGGTCTGGCTTAGACATCAATTAGTCATGAAAGGACTCAGAATCACTCAGAAAAGTCCACATTTTAACTGAGTCCCAGGGACAAAGCTGCCATTAACAGGTAAACTTGGACCAGGGTCACAATAGCAAAAGACAGGTTTTTGTTTTGTTTTGTTCTGTTTGTTTTGCCTCTTTTTTTTTCTTTTCCTTTTTCTTTTTTTTTTAAAGGAGTGAGGGCATGGAAAATACAGAATATTAATGAAACAAAATGCCAAAAATACAAAAAAAATAGAAAATAGAAAAAATGTATTTACACGTGGTACATCACTTGATCAGAAAGCACAAAGATTTCTGCTGCTATGATACATGCATTGGTTTAGGAAGAGACGGCTAAAAAACAGGAGAGGTCAGGGAGAGGCCTGTGAAAAGGAAAACAAGAAGGGCCCCGAGGGGCCCAGACGGCTGCTTCCCTAGTTTGCTACGCCGAGGGCACGGAGGCCACCCCATGCTCCAGGGCCGAGGGATTCGAGGCTGGCACTGGGCTGGGGAAGGCTGTCCCGCGCTCCAGGTCACGGCGAGGCGAACGCACCTGACAGCTCGCGGCTCGAGCACAGCAGAGCTTCCTCTCGTTTCATATATATATATATATACACACACACACACACATATATATATATATATCTCTATATCTGTGCATATATATGTATACACACACACACACACATATAGAGAGAGCTATGTGTGTGCGCACACGCGCGCATGTACATGTATAAAAACCGTGCCCTTGTTCACTGCCAACACGACATCTGGGTGGAAATGGAATTCATTACAACAAATTCTTATATTTATACTGTAAGAAGTCACTCCATGTGTGTCTGTGGATTTAATGAGTCATTGAACACCACAGAAAAGGTTTAATCAATCCAAAAAAGATTCTTGTGACAGAACTTCTGTCTCAGTTCTCTGAAAGGAAGCCCCCATGGGAACCCTGTCCCAAAGGGTACGAGGCTCCCCTGAAGTCCGGGTCCACAGCTCCTGGACGGCTCCTCGCCACTGTCCAGGCCCCGCTTGGCCCACTAAGGGGACAGTCGGGTAGGTCCATAAAAACAGAGAAGGGGAGGCCGGAACCTTCTCCAACTGGCTCCAATTCCACAAGCGCACAAGGAAGGAACCCAAGGGGGGGTCTCTGGAGCCTCAGCCCCCTTTTCAATGCAAAGTCAGGTCAGACTAGCACCCCCGGCCAGACCTCTCAGGGCCAGGACCACTCTGGGAAGGAACAAAACCACCACCGAGTCAAGGGAAAAGGACCACAGCAGAGTCTGGTCACTTTCTGGCTGCTCCATCATACTTCCAGGAACCGCGAGCTGCTGGCCTTGGAGTGGAAAGGTTCCGACCACATGCGGCGCAGGTCACCCTAAAAGAGGAGGAGACTGTGCGTCATTATTGGGCCCGTGGTGTCCATGAAGCTCACTATTTCTTTCTGGTTCTAGATCTAGGCTATCAAATTATTTTTGCAGAGAATCCAGTGCTTGGTACCCACATTTTACTCCCTAGAACCTGTGACTGCAAAAATGCTTCATTTAAAGACACACTCTTAGCTCCTTCCAAGCCCAACTACAAATTACAACCAGGTGGATGTTCAGCAAAGTCTCCCAGTTAGGCCTCTCCCCGCCTCAGCTTATGCAGACACTCCAACAATACAGATTTCACCCTATTGCTGAGACTCAGAGTTTCAAACCGAGAATTCTAGATTCACCACATTAATACTTTGAGCTTGATGATGTGAAGGCCCAAAGAGTGTCCATCGACAGCTTTGACAGGACCCACTTGATCGCCAGTGGGAGCTTGTGCTTCTGCTGTGGCAGCGAGAAGGCGGGCACATGTGGATGCCAGGAGGCCACTGTCAGGATTGAGAGGACCCCAAAACGAAGCCCCAGGGCCTAATGGGGAGGTCTCACCTTTAAATAGGCCATTGTGAGGAGTGGCAACAAGGTGAAGGGTACCAAGTAGAGGAGGGCAGGCTGGGCCGCACGGTGGATCCGAGACGCCACTGTCGCTGTCAGCAGACCTGGAGAGGAGCAGAGATGTCAACGTGGGCCCCTCCCAAAAGGCCAAATCTGGGGGAGTTCTGCTACTGGACTTCAGGGTAATCCTAAGATGTCGGGGTCTAGCATGTGACCATTTTATTCAGCAAGAGGTGAGAGACTCAGCTTTAGGATAGTTTAGGATTCTGAAGATCCTGCCAGGCCCCAGGCCTGCTTAGCTCCACCCCCATGGCTCCCCACCCCCAGGGACTCATCTCCCCTCGGCCTTGGTCTTCCTGACCAGGGTCAAAGCCCTGGTTTCAGTCCACACTAAGCCTCTGACCCGGTCCAGGTGCCACAGACCTCAAGCTGATATCTGGTCTTTCTTCTTTCATTGAACACAAGAGCAAAATGAGTCCCAGGGGCCGAGGGATAGGTGTTGTGGGGAGCTTTGGCCCCTGCCCTGACTCCCAAATCTCCACTTCCTCCTCTGTAATAAGGAGATAACTTCTGGGGTTTCCCTTCTGACGTGAGCTGTGCCCCCTCATTTTCAGCCTTCTTTGGGAGGACTTGGGGAAGCGCAGAGCAAGACCCCTTGGGTGCCACAGAGGGAAACGTCCCTGTGCCCAGAGAGGCTCCAGGGCAGCCCTCCCTGAGGCTGGGAGCTGATGATGGGCCCTTGGCACAAGGTGGCCATAAAGTCAGCACTAGGCCTCTGGCAACCTCCTACCAACCAGCTCACTGTGATCACGCCAAGCAAACTCCCAGAAAGACGTCAGCAGTCTGAGGCCAGTCTCACTTCTGCCACCCTCCCCCCTCCCCGAGCCACCTCCCCTTCCCAAAGAGAGAGGAGTGCAAGGCAGCATGGCCAGCTCTGGGGGAGGCAGCTGAGAAGACACACCATTATCTAGCCATGGAATCACCCTTGGGGAGGAGTTCAGCCAAACCTCCCCCAGAGATTGCGCCCTGGCTCAGCTCCCCACTGGTTCCTGGCTTGGCACTAAGGACTAAGAGTTGGAAGCCACAGGTGGGGAGTTCCCGGATCAGGACGCACTCGGCTGCCCCGACCCCAGCAGACAGAGCTGGCTTGGAGGCCAGAAGGAGGCCTGGCCCCACTGAACCCCACCAGCCGCCGTCCCTTACCTACGAAGTATCCGATGAGAGTGCAGTGGAAGTAGGAGACCTTCTGCATGCGGCCCGAGATGTTGCCCGGCCCCGGCGCCCCGCACGAGTCGCTGCTGGCCTGTTTCTTGTAGTTGTCATAGCGCAGCACGAAGCACAGCAGGAGGCCCGGCATCACGATATCGCCGATGCCCAGCATGGAGAAGTGGCTGCCCGTGGAGCTGGAGCAGATGGAGCCTCCTGAGACGGGCCCACGGGGCTGGGACCCAGGCCCCCGCCCGCCCTCCCCTGGGGGCCAGGCTTCCAACCATCTCTTGGGAAAGGGGCCATTCTAAGATGGGATCTGCGGGTCAGGACCACAATCCCATGCTGAGCCCCGGTCCCCTGAGCTGGGATGGCTTTCCAACAGTGCCCATTGGAGGAAAGCCCCTTGGGGCTGCTGCAGGCTTAATTTACCATCAAAGAGCTGGGGCTGCCATGAGTGTCTAAGCCAGTGTTCCTCATCTGGAGGCCTGAGATCAGGGGTCATGGGCAAATGAAGATCCAAGCAAGAAACAATCCCATGGATAACGTTTGCCTCCCTCGCTTTGACAACTTCATCTATGTCTCTGCCATCAGCATAGATGGCACATAGGTGCCAAGAGCACAAGCACAGACTTCTTACCTTGGAAAGACCAATTTTCCAGGAAGAGACAATCGAGGAACGTCTCGGCCCACGTTTGGTCCCAAGTGAAGCTTCCGGGAGAGGACATCCAGGGGGTTGTCGGCCGGCTGGGTGGCCACCTTGACCATGACGTTGCTATTAAAGATGTAGGCGGAGAAAAAGACCTGGAAAACAGAGATGGACTTTTCTGTAGAAAGTACAGGAGTACAGGAACTTTTCTACCTTCTTTTCCACCAAGAACAACTTATTAGTGTTCTGAGGGATCCACAATTTTTCCACTGTAAAGATGTCCTGTCAAAGGCCATTAATTAGTTCATGATTTTTGGTGAAACCCATTACGGAAAACAACTTATTCTAGGTCAAGTCCGAGTTCAGTGGGGAGTGGGGGTTTGTGCGGACTCGAGGGCACAAAAGTAGATTGCTCTCCACCTGCAAACATGGCGGACAACAGATGATTTCAGAACAAGGAACACTTACCCAGAAGACATCATAGATGAGAAGGCCGGAAAGGAGCAAACAGGACACCTTGAGGCTTGGCAGGCGGACGAAGGCGATCATGGCCACGCACAGGCCCATGGCCAGAGCTGAAAGGGAACCGGGGTCAGTGAGTGCCTGGGCAGTGGTGGGCGGCACCCCGGGAGACGGCACAGAAGGCTGGCTGAGGCTGGGAGGCCTGGCTCAAAGGTTTCCACCAGGTCTCAGGAGCTGACTGGGCCTCCTTACCAACTATCTGCCTTTGCTCAAACCCTTTTCTCGATGTCAATTCCAATGGAAGCACAAGCACCACGAGTTACCAGGACTCGCCCTGCTCTATGCTGATGTCACCGATATTTGCAGAAATGAAAATTCCCACTAAATGTGAGCTCTCCAAGGCCCAGTAGTCTAGGTGCAAGGAGAACTTAGACAAAAACTTTTCAGGATATGGAATCTGTACATGAAAAAGTGTTTCTTATAGTTCAGTCCTTTCAGACTCTTCATGAGCCTATTTGGGGCTTTCTTGGCAAAGATACGAAAATGATCTGCTGTATCTTTCTCCAGCTCATTTTCCAGATGAGGAAACTGAGGCTCACAGGGTCCAGTGACCTGCTCAGGTCACCCAGCTAGGCGTGTCAGGCACAGTGCTTTGTGCACCACAGAACCCCCTTATCGTTCCACAGATCCAAGTTATTTCAATTCATGCAGACCTGGTTAAGAGCTTTCTTAGCTGGACTATAAACAACCAGAATTTTTTTTTTCTTTTAAATCACATAAATAGTATTTGGGAAACACAGAGAAGGGATCACATGTACCACACAAAAGGCTCTACAAAAGTCATCTGCCTTAAGTAGCAGAGGCAGCAAAAGCCAAGGAAGGAACAAAGGGTCAGATGCAGAAGGCAGCTAATAAGAGGATGGCAGGGAGTTGGGACACTAGGCAGGAGATGATGCAGATGTGAAGAGGAAGGTAAAGGCTGAGGGGCGGAGGGGAATATAGATCAAAGGCCCACAAGGCACGAGGTAAGGACCTCCCTTTCATCCTGGCTGAGAAGGGTCTCGACCCCTCACTCTCTTTCTCTTTGCCCTTCGTCATCGTCACCTGGAAGAGAAGCTCCTTGAAGGCCTGTCCCTTCTGACAGTGCTTAGCACACTGACTTGTCCTCTGAGATTCCAGGGGCCAAAGAGAAGGTGGAAGTCACACGGCCACAGCTGCACTTCTCCATGTGGCCCAGAGGGCTAGGAGCAGCCCTATTGCTCTTCTCGGGGACTGTGCACAATAGGAGGCAGTACTGATACAGACCAGCCTTCCAGACCAGGCATTTTCTGTCCATTTCTAACTTGGCGCCAGGACGTCATAATCATAACCTGACTTCTACCTGGATAACCGCAACTGCCTCTTCACCAGAGTTCCTTGAGGCTGCTGCCTTTCTCCAGGAGAACATCAACATTTCTGCTAAAGTGGACCAACGCCAAGATCACATGACCTCTTCTCCAAGGCACACTGTCTCCCTGATTTGTAAGGGACCCGGTGCAAAATAAGGAACCACAGAGGCCCTGCAAAAGGGGACCACAGAGGTTACTTCATCCAACCTGCACCTGATGAAAAACTCCCTCCTGAAACATCCCTGACAGTATTCAAATTCTGTTTGGAGAGCCCCATGAAATAGGAAAATGACCATGTCCCAAGGCACTTCAATGCACATGATTTCAATAAAAATTCATTATGCACCTATAAATAAAAACCTGTTTTGGGGCAGAGGATACAAAGATGCGAATAAAACCAGTGAGTCCCTTGGAGGAGTCTATATTCTGCTCTGGAGAGAACACCAGTAGCTTTTCATGATGTGGAACTACTCGATTTAAACTCTGGCATGGATGTCTTGCTGGTGAATGAAATTATTATCCTCTACACGAATCCATATTTACACTCTACATGTTATTTTTTCATGAAGATATCTTAGAATTTAAGCTCTCTGAGATGGACAAAGGTATATTCTCTGTACCTAACAATTTTAGAAATGTTATTTAATGAGGATAAGTTTTCACTAAAAGGGTCTCAATTATTATCCCCCTTCATCCTTAAAACACGTTGCATGATCCAGGAAGGGGAAGGAAGTGCTTCTGGTTTCTTCTGGTATTCCTCCTGCTTAGCAGAGTACCTAGCACATAGTAGGCACTTAAAAAATGTTTATGGATATATCCTAAAGATCACATTCCTGAATGTAGTTTTCTCAGAAATCAAAGACAATATTGTCTGACTATAAATCCTGCTTTATTATCACAGGCTAAAAATAGCGCTACAAAAAGCTACTTAACTAGTTTTATTTATTTATTTAGTTCATTTTAGGGCTTGCAGAGATGAGATGCTAAGGCCTGATAATCTCTGAAGCCCTTTCCAATTCTGCTATTTTAGAAACCATGAACAAGTTAGGGCAAATACAAGCAGATGCTTAAGCAGCCTTTAGTTAACACCATTCCCCAGTCAAACTCTCACAGGCCTCTCCCGTGACCAAAGAACATCCATTTGCTCAGTTTACCTCACTTCCCTCCAATCACAAACGAGGGCAAAAGAGCTGAAATGTTCCCTCAATACTTCAAGATAAAAGAGACATTTATAAGTCTTAGCTTCCTTTGTCTAATACAAAAGCACTTGCCAAAATATCTAGGCTAGATCAATCACACGTGGAATTAAAAAAAAAAAAAATCCTCATCCAACAACGATGCTTCAAAATAGGGTACATCTTCCTGTTGTTGAAATCTAGAAAGATGCAAAGCTAAATATTTCAATGTCTGCCTGGTTATGATCAGAAAACTGCATTATTATCATTAAGGAAGGAAATCAAAATCCACCCCCAAGAAACAAGCAATAAATATTCTGAGGCTGTTAGGAAAAATACATTTGATCCTGTGCAGGGAGAAGAAAACTTACTTACTGCAAAATTTGATAGGAAGTTATAAGTTCTGAGTTGATCAAAATTTACGGAATATGTAACAAGAAAGCATGCAAAGGATTTTTGGGAATTATATATCTTTTAAGGAACTGATTCCCTTTTCAAGTTGGCTTCAAATGGGCTTTCATCTTTTATTCCTGTGTCCACAATTCTGGGCCCACACATACAACCTGGGGAACACACAGAGTCTGACACTGTTTCTTGAAAAGAAAAGTTGGAGAGGTATTATTATCTAGGGAATGAGATTGATACCAATTCCTGCATCTCATCAGAAATAGCCTGAATCCCAACTCGAAAAATATCTCTTGCTCCTGTGAACTTCTAAAGAACTCATCATTAATTTATAATATCATTATAACATGATGAATACCTCATCTCCCTTGGTGGAGTGTGTGTGTGTGTGTGTGTGTGTGTGTGTGTGTGTGTGTGAGAGAGAGAGAGAGAGAGAGAGAGAGAGAGAGAGAGAGAGAGAGAGAGAGAGAGAGAGAGAGAGAGAGAGAGAGAGAGAGGAGAGAGAGAGACAGACAGAGAGACAGAGACAGAGAGAGAGACAGAGAGACAGAGAGACAGAGAGAGAGAGAGAGAGAGAGAGAGAGAGACAGAGAGAAAGAGAGAGAGAGAGGAGAGAGAGAGAAATAGAGACAGAGACAGACAGAGAGACAGAGATAGGAGAGACACAGAGAGAGAGAGACAGAGAGAGAGACAGAGAGAGAAACAGAGAGAGAGAAAGAGAGGGAGAGGCAGGGAGAGAGGGAGTTGTGTGTGTGTGTGTGTGTGTGTGGAGATGCTACACGCCTAGAGTAAACTATCTGGCACAAGATTTGTAGGTATGTTAAAGGATTGGAGCCTGAAGGGGTCCTCAAACCTCAGAGAAGGAGGACAACCTGTCATTCTAGAGGAAACAGAGAGAAGAAGTGAGGGGGAGAAGGAAGGAAGGGATCTGGCACCTTTCAAACAAGAATCCTTTCTGCTCTACCGTGATGTATATTTATTTCTATAGCTAATAAGTTTTGTAAAAAAAAATATAAATACATACAATTCTTATTATGAGTATATTTAGCACACAGAATCTGGAATTTAGGGAAGAGAATAATTTTATATAATTGAAACTTAAAACTTTAATACAGAACATGTGGTACACTGTAGCCCCTACTGGCAAAGTCTGATTACTGCAGGCTTACCTTCTTTGATACTAAATGTTAGCTGAGACTCTCTGGGGCCTGGCTTTTCCTGAGTAGTATTTTATTTTTCCAAATACATACAAAGATAGTTTTTAACATTCATTTTTGTAAGGTTTTATTCAAAATTTTTTCTTCCCTCCTTCCGAAGACAGCAAACAATCTGATATAGGTTAGACATGACTTTAAGAGACTTAAGCATGCTGACCAATGACCCACGTTGGCGCCTCCTCCTGGTGGAAGTGAGGGACTCCCGAGGCACATGAGGACATTCTGAGGACCCGCCAATGTGGGACTCTGTTTTGTGTAACTACATGTTGTCACTGGGAGGAAAGTGGGAGAGAGCAAATTTTAGCTGATTAACCAATTTAATTTGGTTAAATTGGACTGTTTAAAACATTTCTCTATTTTTTGTTTTTGTTCTGGTTTGTGATCCCACTTGGGGTTTTCTCCGCAAAGATACTTAGTGGTTTGCCATTTCCTTCTCCAGCTCCTTTTACAGAGGAAGAAACTGAGGCAGACAGAGGTTATTAAGTGATTTGCCCAGCGTCATCCACTAACTGTGTCTGATGTTAGATTTGAATGCAGAAAACAAGTCTTCCTGTTTCCGGGCCTGGTGCTCTACTCACTGCACCACCTGCTTGCCAGAGTTTACCCTCTTGCACCTTTCACTGTGAATGCATGTTCCATAGGTAACAACCTTTCTTTCATCTTAATTCTTTTCCTTTCACACTTGTCCTGTTTGCTGGCTCATGGAGAACTTTTCTCCTCATGACACAGCTTCCTGGCCACCTTTTTCAGTCCTGGTTGCATGTCTGCTCATTCCCATAAACTTATCAGTTGAGGGAGGAGAGTTGGAACACCCCATGTCTACTTCCAGGTGTTTCCCCCCATGTCACTGCTCACTAACTTCTCCTCTATCACCCAGATTCTTTTTTTTAAATTTTTTATTTTAATAGTTTTTATTTACCAGATACATGCATGGGTAATTTTACAACATTGACAATTGCCAAACCTTTTGTTCTAATTTTTCCCCTCCTTCTCCCCCAGACGGCAGGTTGACCAATATAAATTAAATACAATATATGTATACATGACCAAACAGTTGTTTTGCTGTAAAAAAAGAATCGGACTTTGAACATTTCCATCAAAATTCCCTCACATAGCTTCGCTTCACCATTCTCATGAGCCACTCTATGCCCCATCTGTGCTCTTATCATCACCTCTCCTCTGCTGGAAGATTTTCATCTTCCTGATCTCCCAAAGTCCCTCCTCTCATCACAATTTGTTGTCATTCCATCTCTCCCTCGGCCCTTGGACCCTCTTTTCTTCCTCTGCATTCAATGATTATTATTTGATTCTATTATCTTAGCCAGCCCTCACTTCTCTAACTTTCACACTGGAAAGCTTGAAGGGATGTCCTGTAGACATGTCCCAAACAGAATGTGGTCTATTCTCCTCAAGCCTCTCACCCCCAGGCCTTTCTGACCATGTCACCCTTCCCTACTCAACAAAGGCCAGAATGATCTGTCACCTGCCCCTTCTGACTTTTGCCAGCTTCTTCCCTCCCTTGTCAGCCGGGGATGCCAGCCTCCTCCTAGTTCTTCCCACAAGAAGCTTCATCTACTGACTTTGCCCCTCAAGACAAAGATTCTTTCTCTCTTCATCTCAATCTCTTGGCTTCTTCCATGTTCCTTCTAGAAGGGAGGCTTAATTTGTAATTCTAGTGATTTTCCCCTCAAATTTATCCTGTATGCATCTTGTTTGTACATAGTTGTTTTCAGGAGGTAACCCCGACGATATCCTTGAAAACAGGGCCTATCTTTGGCCTTTCATTGTATCTCCAGGGCTTTACCACAAAGTAAGTATATAATAAAAGCTTGATAGTTTAATTTCTTTTCTTTTCTTTTTTGCTGAGGCAATTAGGATTAAGTGACTTGCCCAGGACCACACAGCTAGGAGGTGTTAAGTATCTGAAGCTAGATTTGAACTCACCACTGCACCCCTTGGTTTAATTTCTTAAAACTGTAGCATGTGACTTTTAATAAATGTCAAAGTTTGACTTTAACAAAGTCATGACAAAAACCCCTTGCTTTATGTCCCTTTTTGGGAGAAAGAGCTAAATGGATTACAAAGGCACTTTGCCTTCCGGCCATTCCAAGGCCTGGAACCCTGTTGGGACTTCCTGGGACTCACATACGTGTTCCCTTGCTTGCCCTCAAGAGTTATCCCAGCAGTGCCTTAAATCCAAACCTACACTTTAAAACTGGGGCTGCTTTCACTCAAAAGGTGATTTTATTGTCTTATAGCAAAGCAAGACCCACCCTAGCCAAGTCCAACTCAAACCCATCTCCAGGTGATCCCAGACTATAGCCCACCCAAGCCTCTTACAAAGTTTGCAGGTAAACAACGGGTACCTGCTTTGCTTCCTTGGGACACTCAGAGATCAATCCTTCTATAGGCCTCCCTTTTGCTGACACTCATACAGTTTCCAATTCTTTGCCATCTCAACAAGAATTGCTCTAAAGAACTTGTACCCATGACTCCTTTGATTAACCACTTTTCAGGTATGGTTCCAAACTGCTCTGCAGAAATGGCTGGACCAGCTCACAACTCTACTGCCTGGCCCTTAGATGTGCCTTGGTCAACTTTGCTAATCTGAAGGATGTGAAGGGGAATGACAGCCTTGTTTTTAATGATCACTCTTTTAAGGCCTAATGATTTAGAGCAGGGGTTCTCAAACTACGGCCAGTAGTTTGCGACCCACTGAGGACATTTATGAGGCCCACCAGGTTATGGCAAATGGGCCGAGGGGCGGAGACAGAGCATGAGTTTTTGTTTTTACTAGAGTCCGGCCCTCCCACAGTCTGAGGTACTGGGGTCCTATTTAAAAAGTTTGAGGACCACTGATTTAGAGCACCAACTCATAGTTTAAGCCACCTTATTTTTCCAGCACACATTTCTCAATCGCATTCCTCCACAATTCCCCGTTTGTAACACATTGCAGTCTCTTCACACCTACCACCATCCCCCCTTCCATTGGTCTCTGTGGAATAACAATAATCAACACCACTGAAGAAGTGGAATCATATGAACATTAACAGATTTTAAACAACCCAAAGACAGGAGGAAGCACCAGCTAGAAGGCTGACATCTGCCCAGGAAGGTCAAAGATGGGTGTCCTAAAAGTCTGAATGCAATCTTTTAAAAATGTTTAATGTTCCCATCATTTTCTGCTCTGTGTGACTCAGATTTCTGAATTTTCTAAAAACTTTTTATTCAGTGGCTGTACAGCAAGTAAAAGGACTGCATTTGTAATTCAAGCCTTAAGATCATTCAAAGAATGAAGTTCTGATGCATCCAGTTTGGTCGGGACCCCCCAGAAAATGTCTAATGGAAAAAGATTGGGTGATGCAGGTAGCTGAGCAAGGGGACACTCCCACTGAGCCATCAGTCTGAAAGAATATGGCATTTAAAAATTAAAATAATTCTGGAATGTTGTTTTTTGCAAGTTTGCAGTATTTTATACTTTTGAAGTTATTAAAGCTTAAAGTGATGTTAAGACTATGGGACATCCTGCATAGCAGTTGCCAGAGTTGGGGACTTCATTGGGTCCAAATTATTGTCTGAGATATTTTCTAGTGTATAGATGTAGATCTAGTATAGATGAGTTCTATAGGCTGTTCATTCAATTAAATGCTCAGTGATGTCCAACTCCAATCCCTCCTTTCTCATGCTGACTTCGAGAACTTAACTTAATTTTATGTTCTATTGTATTTTTATTTATGTAATCAAGACATTTCCCAATTATACCTTCTGGTCTAGGCAATAGGCACATTTTACCCACTAAGTTTTGGAGTTAAAGGGAAGGAGAGGAATCTTGGACCTTATTACCTCAAACCTGTGGGATATTTTGCTCCTTTAGTTACTTTGAGAATTGATCCCATAACATTTGAAAATGGAGAGCTTCTGGCTAGAACTGGTGTGGTCCATTTGCTGCTGCTGTCATTATACTGCTAGGCATGCTTGGTGTGACTGTGAAAGTCTAAATGGGTCATGGTTCTGCTCTCCCTGGTACAAAGAGATGCTTATAAACATGTGTACAGCACTTCCTTCTGGCTTCCTCTCATCCTCCAAAGTTTACCCATTAGTGCTCTTAGGAACATTTTGTTCACTTGAGTAAATCATCCTTCTCAATCAGATGTTTACAATAAGTTTATATTTAAAATAAGTTATTCCCTTGGCTACCCACATCTTCCATTTGGCAAGGAAGCTCAGGTGTCTAATGATGACAAAGAAGGTCTTTAGTTTCTTTTGGTCTCATTATGGCAAGTGATGTTAACTTCTGGATGAAATTATTGTAATTGTTTTTAAGTGCCTTTTTCCTCCATTCATTTGCCATATTGGGACTATCAGTAACTTTTAAATAGCTCAGATTGGTTCTGGAAAGTAATTTGGAATTATGCTAAGAGGTGACTAATATATGATCCCACTGTTAGGCATTAATCTCTCAGAGGCCAAAAACAAAGAAAGATCCCATTATACATCAAAATATTTATGTTAGGATTTTTTTTACAGTAGCAAAAATTTGTAATGAAATAGATGTGCCCGGAGAGGGAATAAAAAACCTATTATGAAAGGTGAATGTCAAAGAATATGACTGTCCAACAGCAAAATGACAGTATGATGATCATCAACTATGAATACAACAGTTCAAAATAATCCCAAAGGACTCCCGATGAAAAATGCTCTCCACCTCCAGAGAAAGAACAATGGCATATGAATGCAGATTGAGGCTGATTCTTTTTTATTTTTTGTATCTTTTTGGTATTTTCCCATTCTTTGGGTAGGTTATCTTCTTTCACATGAGACTAATATGGTAATATGTTTTGCACAACTGAACATGTGTAACCAATATTAAACTGTTTACTGTTTCCAGGGAGGGGAGAGGTGAAGAAGGCAAAGAGAAAATCTGGAATTAAAAAATTTTTAAAAACTAAATGTTAAAAATTGTCTCTCTCTCTCTCTATATATATATATTTATATGTTAACTGGGGGGAAATGTTTTTAAAACCATTATGCTGTAAGACTGAAGAATTTGAAGAAGCACTGAAATACTTATATAAAACTGATGAATGAAATAAACTGGGAAAACAACATCCATATTTACAACAATGTAAATGGAAAAAACCAAAACACACAAAATAGAATCTGGTGAAATTATAATAACTGCATTTATTAGAACTCTCTGTTAGAGCAGTTTTCATAGATAGCAGGCATAAGTGTGAGATGAATACAAAGGGATATCTATAAAAAAATAAAGGAATCTACTGGGAGAAAGAGAAAGAGAGGGAGAATAAGGTAAATTATCTCACAAAGAAGTGCTAAGAAAAAGTTTTTCAATTGAGGGGAAGGGGGGAGGCAAGAGAGAGTGGTACTCAAATTAGAATTAGCTCAAAAAGGAATAACAGACATTACACACAACACAGTCTGGGGGAGAAAGTAGTTAGAAGTAAAACACTTTTAAGAAGAGACAGGATGAAAGGAGAGATAATTATTATAAAAAGGGGGGATAGGATGGAAGGAAATAAAGTTTTCTATTATAACTGTGAAAAAGATATTGAAGCAAGTTTCTCTGACAAAAGCCTCATTTCTCAAACATTTAGAGAACCTAGTCAAGTTTATAAAAGAGCCATTCCCCAACTGATAAATGATTAAAAAATATGAAGTCAGTTTTCAGATGAAGTAATCATAGCTATCTATAGCCATATGAAAAAATGTTCTAACTACTGATTGGAGAAATGCAAATTAAAACAATTCTAAGGTACTACTTCATATCTATTATATTGGCTAACAGAAAACAAAAATGAAAAATGGTGGAGGGGATGTAGGAAAAACACAACATTAATGGCCTGTTACTGGAGCTGTGAATGAATTCAGAGCAATTTGGAACTAGGCCCAAAGGCCTATAAAACTATGCATACCATCTGACCAAGCAATATTATTAATAGGTCTGTATACCAAAAAAGGTAAAAAAACAAAAAGGAAAAGGACCTATACATACAAAAATATTTATAGCAGTACTCTTCTGGAGGTTGTTCAATAATTGGGGCACGGCTGAACTAACTGATTGTGATGGAATACTATTATTGTGCTATAAGAAAAATTCAACAGGATGCTCTCAGAAAAACCTGGAAGTATTTCCATAAGCTGGTGCGAAGTGAACTATGCTTCGTACTAAGTACAAATGTAGTATGTATAGCAATGTTGTGGGATGATCACCAGTAAATGACTTAGCGCTGATCCAAACAACTCTGAATATCCAGAGAAAGAACTGATAGTACTGTGTTTTTACAGCCTCTTCAATATTGACTATGTGCATCTTTTGTCACCTTTTCCATTACTTTGTTGGATATAAGGTGAAAATGAAGCATTTGCATACTATTCTTATAAACAGTTTTTATACACATGTAATCTATGAGTGCAGAAAAATAAAAACCACAGTCCATAGCCAAGGATGCATTTATAAAAGAAAAGATACAATCAAATGCCAATCTTATCCAAAACCAGGCCTTACCAAAGTGATTTAGGTCAAGAAAAGGGGCCTTGGAACATTCCTCACAAAGAAAGCCAAACTCAATTAAGGATGAGCTGGAGGATTTGAGCAGGAAAGAGTGGTGGACTCACAAGATAGTGGGGTAGAGGGGGTGGGGAGTGTGTGTTTCAGACTTTTGAGAAATCCATTTTCAGTGAGCAAGGAATATACTAGAAGAAAGGGAAAGGGAAAGGTTGAAAAGGGTAAATTATCTCACACAAAAATGGTAAGAAAAATATTTTACAATTGAGGAAAAGAAGGGGGAGAGAAGTGGGAGTGGGTGAGCCTTACTCTAATCGAGTAGATTAGCAGTATTCCCAAGAGGGAATAACATATACACTCAATTGGGTATAGATACTGGGCAGTCCATTTGTCCAGCTCCACATCAAATCTCCCTTCTGACACCAATTAATGTCAATTGGACTAGAACCAGCTTCTAACCTGTGGGTGAGCAGAGATGAAACAGAATGGTCTAGAGACAGGAGAGTTAGGGTACAAACAGAAGTTTGTTTAATTTAAGAATGAAGAAAAAGACTCCTATGAGGGAGGATTGGGAACTTGTGACGGCTAGCCCTAGGGAAAAGGGAAAGCTAACTCTCTCATGAACACCTGGTACTGATCCAAGCAACACATTTTGTCAGAGGGTGACATCATCCTGAATGCAAAGGATTATTGTTATGCCATCCTAGGACAAAGCCTGTTTAGCTGGGCCTTAGTTCTAGGAAACAGGGTATCTTCAAAATATTTTGACAAATCTAACAATCCCGAGAGACAGGTGCTATTATTGACCCTGTTTTATAGATGAGGAAACAGAAAGGAAAAAAAGGTCAAGTGACCCATAAGATTAAACAACCAGAAGTGTCTGAGACAACATTTGCATTTATGTCTGACTTCCAATCGCCTCATGCTTCACTGTTGATGGGCCAACAGAGGCTCAACAAGAGTTTCAAACATCTGGCATATTTTATAAAGAATATTGCAATAACTAAAAACACAATATGGATTCTGAGTCTCCTAACACACAATTCAATTGTCTTAATATATAGGAGAATCAATTCTTTAGATATTCTGAAAAAGTCAAACTTATTTAACTGTTCTTTCATCAACGTATTCAACATTTGTGTTTGCAGAATTAAAAATATCACGCACCTAAGAGGCTGAGTTAACTGGAACTATCCAATTCTCTCAGGAAGAAAAAAAGGGAAAGAAAGTGACTTGATCAACACTGGAGTAATTTTTTTTTTTTTTTTTTTTTGCTAAGGCAATTGGGGTTCAGTGACTTGCCCAGGATCACACAGCCAGGAAGTGTTAAATGTCTGAGACCAGATTTGAACTCAGGTCCTCCTGATTTCAGGGCTGGTGCTCTATCCACTGCACCAACTAGCTGCCCCCCAACACTGGAATAATTTTAAACTAATAATCTACACAAGTAATTGAAAAGGATTCCATGTATACATTTTCCATGCTCTCCCATTCAATCCTAACATCTTTTAAACAGACAATAGGAATTTGTCCTTTCACTCTAGTCTGTATACATGTGTGTATTATTTGGAAGTTATTTTCCTTCTCCTAAAATATTTTTGGTATTTTCACTTAGCAAACTCCAGAAACAATTAAAAAGAGAAATCCGGGTGAGAAAAAAAGACAAGGAAAAGCTAGCACTACAAAATGAAAATCATTAAAAAATTTATACATTTCATTTCATTTCATTGTTTAAACACATGGTGGGCATTCAGGTCCTAAACTAAATGACCAAAGTGTATTTTTTTCCTTAATGATAATACAGCATTACAGTAACCGAAACCTTACAACAATAATTTTATCTGTCATTAACTTCACATTTGCGGCCCTGAAATCAATTCAATGAATATTTATTAAGCACTTACTCTATGCCACAGTCCCTAAATTTCTCCTGCTCCCAATCCTCCCACTAGCCAACCTATATTCTAAGTCACCTCAATATGTGGCCTCAGGATCTACCTTTGAATGCGCCCTTGACCATACAAGTGACTACTTTTCAGCTTGTATCCATGATACTATTTCTCCCCACCCCTTCTCCTCTAGAAAGTGACTCCTTTGACAACTTCATCTGTTACTACACACATTTCTTATTCTCTGGGCCCCTATTTTACAACTCCTTACAAATATGTCTAGATATCTCCTATCTTTAAAACAAAACAAAATACCAACCTTTGATTTGATTCCATTAAGCTACTCATATCATTCCCCAGTTTTATGAACTCCTAGAAAAAGCCGTCTATTCCCATTGCATAAACTTTCTCAAAGCACATCCACTTCTCTGTCTCTTGGGAATGTATTTCAGACAACTCGATCCTTCTATGCTTTGGCACAGGCTGGGTGTCTTTCCCAGTATAGACGCCCTTATAATGTCTGCTTCTGGGATCTTGCACTTCCTTGAAAGCTCTGCTCAAGGGCCACTGCTTTTGGCTGGTCAGTAATGCTCACCTTCCCTCTTTCTCCATTGTTAGTGTCTTCTCTAAAAAAATTAATCTGCATCTGTATTATATGTATTTAATTTCCTATGCACATTGCACTGTGAAGACAAGGGATGTTTCTTGTGTCTGTTCCTTTGTCATCAGGTGAATTTCTGGCACATAAAGAGCATTCAATAGATGCTGGCTGAATGATGGTATTGACTGTATCGGTCTGTACAAGGGACCAAGCAGCAACAGAATGGAAAAGCTCTGACAGCACAGACCTATCAAATGATGGTTTCTTGACACTAAAAAAGTAACAAAGAGACTAAGGAAACAGCCTGGGGTGTTCAAAGGGAAGACTAGAATGGCAGAGTAAGCTTGAAGGCAAGCACACCTTTTTGAAAACCCAAAATGAGGCAGAGCCCAAGACCCAAGCTTTAAGCTTACTAAGGAGCAGCATATTTATAAATTAACATAATTTATAAAAATCCCGATAACATTGGTAACAAACTGCAGCTACTCACCATCCATGAGGAGCCAATGGCCCGTCAGAACCCAGATGAGGACGAGCATGACGGAAAGGGAAAAAGAGAGCAGCTCCGCAGCAGTGAAACGTCCACAGCAGCCAAAGGAAATCCTATAAACAAGCCATCATCACCACGTGGATTAGTGAAGGAACAAAACCAACTCTTGTTCTTGGAGAGTAGAGGTTCAGTGATACAAGAAGAGCATTATGAACTAAGAGACTTTATAGGCAACATATTTGTTATATTTATTAACCCAAATAATTTCAACCTTCTTTGAAATGGTTCACAAAAATTCATAGGAATTTCTGGATTCATCATGATAACTGGCTTTTTAGCTCAAATTTATCATTATGAAAGCTGACAGGTACCACATAAATTATGTCTAACAAAAGTAAATAATTAAATTTTTACATGGATGAACAAATTTACTAAGAGCTTACCAAATGCAAAATAGTTACTTTAAGCCTAACAGATTACACTGAAAATATATATATATACTTTTATTATTTTATGCATTGCTGAGAAATTCATTTGCTTTAGTAAGATTAGTTTACTGAAAGCATGGTACCAAAAAAATGTCAAGTAGCAAATACTGGAACCGTGGAAAACTTGACAAGGCTCACTGCTGAAGGAGTTGTGAACTGGGGCAGTCATTCTGGAATGAAGCTTGGAAGCACTCCTAAAAAGTTACGAAACTGGCCATTCTCTTTAATCAGTGTACATCCATATCCCCATTAAAAATCCAAAGAAGAGAAAGATCTATCTATACAACAATACTTGTACCAGCCCTTTTGGTGGTGGCACAGAACTGGAAACTGTGGGGATGTGCAACAATTGAAAAATAGCTGGAAAAAGAATGGTGTATTACTAATATAGAATATTATTGTGTTGTAAGAAATGGTAAAGGAGACAATTACAGAGAAACATTGGTAGATTTTAATGAACTGATAAAAGTAAAGTGAGCAGAAAGAAGAGAACAATTTAAATTTAAATTTTTATTGATACTTGTTTCTTATATCATTATAGTTATCCAATTATTCCTCTCCCTCCCAGAAAGTCATCTCATATAACAGATATGTTTTAGAGGGAAAACTGATTGATACATTGAAAAAGGCAAAAAATATGTGCAATGTGTAACATCTGTGGACCTCATATCTCCATGAAGGAGGCACACACACACATATACACACAAGTATGTATTTTAGCTGAAATTATAGTGAACAGTATGTGGATAAATCACTGAGTTTTTTCTTAATCCAAAAGACCCAAGACACGGTCATGTTTAGTATTCAAATAATGATATCCCCCATGGGTGGGTTCTCCTCAAATCTCTTAATGTGCTACTTGATGACTTTACTTCTGTTACTGACACACTTTGTTGTTCCTTCTCTTTCCACTGCTGCAGTTGTTGAATATATTGTTTTCTTGGTTCTGCTTCTTTCCCTCTATATCAGTTCATGTAGATCTTCCTGTATTTCTCATACACATCATTTCTTATAGTACAATAATATTCTGTTATATTTATGTGCCACAATTTGTCTTAGGCATTCCTCAATCAATGGCATTTTCACGTTTCCAATTTTTAGCTATCAACAAAAGTGCTGCTATTTTGAAGAATAGGGTGACTTTTTTCCTTCTATGTGGCATCTTTGTGGTATAAATTCAATCTCTACTTCAAAGATTAGAAAAGGTTTTAGTCATCTTATTTGCATAAAATCAAATTACTTTCCAAAATGATTATACCATTTCACAGCTCTACCAACAAGGCATTCCAGTGCCTATCTTTCTTTAAATCTTCCAACACTGCCGCTAATTTTGTCACTTTGGAGGGTGACGTTGGACCTTGAGGTTGTTTTGATTTGCATTTTTCTTACAATTGTTAATTTGGAGCAGTTTTCTTTCCGGTGGCTGTGCAATTTTTTTTTTTTTTTAAATCATTGTTCTCCTTTGACAGTTAATCTATAGGAGAATGCCGCACACACACATTTACATAATTCAGATAACTTTTATTAAAGAAATGTAACAGAGACTTCTCCTGTTTGACCACTTCCCTTATTCCTAGACTCATTAATGTTATCTATGCAGACGCTTTTTAGTCTCAAGTTCCCTCTTCCCTGAATTATGTTCAATCTCTGTGTGTGTGTGTCTGTGTGTCTCTTTCCAAAAAAATTTTTTCCCTCTTTATTATCCACTTTCCCTTTCTGTTTACTCTAGACCCTCATTCTGATTCATTAACTCCATGATCATTTGTTCTCTCTCTCCTTTCTTCATGCAAGTCAATGTATATTCCAGGCTCTCCCTTCTGGTTGCTTTCTGTCTCAGCTTAGTAGGGACAGAAAGTCCTTACTAAGGGACTTAAGGCTTAGTAGCTTAGTAGCCCTTTGGAGTCCCAGTTTTCATTGTATCTCATTTGCAGAATAAAGCCAATTATTTGCAAGTGTCAGAAAGGTCATTGCTTCAGGCTAGTAAGCCCATCACTGATTTATACATCATTATAGTCATTCCATTTATTCCTCTATTCTTGACATTTTTTTCCCTCCATTTTCCTAGAAATCTGTTCGTGTCCATTCTCTGACTCCTCCAAGTGCCAGCTGCCCCCAACGGTTCCAACTGACCCCATAACACTCCAGGACAAGTAGATGAACATCCCCATCCCAGGTCTTATCCAGTGTCTAGGCCTTATCTCCCTTCACCCATCATCTTTCTTCATTCACAGATGTATTCAACAATGGAACCCTCTTCTACACCTAAAATAATGCATCCCTCTACTCCCTCCTTTTCCCCCCTCCTTCTTCACTTATCTCCCTAGGATCTTCACTTTCTGAGGCCACATTACTAGCCCTTGATTTGGTCCCAATGCATCGTTTACTCCTCTTCATCCTCCACCACCCTCTTCTCCCTTCATCTATCCAGACTGGCTCTGTCCATAATACTCCATCTGCCTTTACTGTGACCTCTTATGAGATTTCCATCTCTTCCCTGGTCTCCCTGTGTACATTTAGAAAGAAGTCTTTTCTTGGTCTCTTTGTTGTCACTCTTATTGTTATTGTCCTTGTCCGTTACATTTATTCACTTCTCTCCATATCTGTTATTTGGAAGGCTTAAGAGGCAAATATTCTTTTCAGTATAATTAAAATATCCATCTTTTATACTATCTAGTTCAGCTCAGATATGAAGATAGGTCACTCTGGGAAGCATCCCAAACTCCAATACTCTTAGGGACAGATTATTCCATTCCTTTCTTCTTTTTCTAATGGGTACAGAATATTTGAAATGTTTTTTTGTATTTAAAAGTCTTTCTCCTGATGGCTTACAGAAGTTGTTTCTGAACCAAACTATTAAATTTATCCATTATGTGTCTTGAAATTTGCAGACCGATTATCCTTTTTTTCTGGAGGTGATCTGTGAATTCTTCCAAATGGAATGACATTTTCTATATTTAGAAGTTCTGGTGAATATTCTTATTTTCTGAATTCATTAAGGTGTTTCTGTTTTTTTCTGTCTTGTTCTTCTGGGAGATCTATGATTTTTTTAGGCTGTTTCTACATATCCTGTCTTCAAGTTCAGTTTTGCTTGCATGGGGAGAACATTTTCTTTTAATGTTCTTGTTTTTTGCTTCTCTTTTTCCAGGTTGCTCTTCACTTTTGGGTGTTTGTAGTACCAACCTTATGTTCTTTCTTTTGTTTCTTTGATGAGGTTTGACACTGCAGACCCAAGTTTTTTCTATTCTGCTCTCAAGTTCTTGATTTTCTTTTGAACCACTCGGGGACAGCATGTTATGGTTTCATGTCCTTAAATTCTACAGGTATTGTCTCATCAAGACTTGGATCATTTTTCTTTGTTTGCTGTTATTTATTCAAAGATCTCTGAACTTGTTTACTAGCTCTGAAGGCATATTTCCTTTTCTTGTTCATGTTTTTCCTGTTGATTTATCTGTTGATGTTCAAAGTTTTTACTTCTTTGGCATTTTCAGTCATTTACTCAACTTTATTTTGTTTCCCATCATCTCCCCTCTGATGGTGACTCTTTAGGAGATGGACTTCAAAGTGTCTTCGCCTTCTTACACATCAAGCAATTCACTGTCTTCCAGTCTAGTTCTCTACTCCAAATGACTTTTGGATGGTCAGAACAGGCCCCATCTGGATGTCTAGCTCTTCCTCTCAGTCTCTCCACATGCAGTATGGTGCTTGTCTCACTGATTTATTCCTCAGTTCTATGGCTGGGTACCAGCAGTTCATAGCTTTGCAGTGCTGGTGCTTTGGGGTGGTTGGTCTCCAGCAGACTTTTGCTCCTGAAGAACTGTAGCCAAGCAGGCTGTCTAAGCCCGAGCAAATTTGGGTATCCTAAAACTAGGGTCTCTATGGTACTGTAAAGGAAGGGAGTAGGATGTATAAAGTAGGTCTGGATGCAAGCATGTGTTGTATCCGTGGGATCGTTAGTTCAGTCACTCTACTGGAAGAGAGGAAGATGGAGGAGGGGTTCTGAATGAACTAATACAGTCAGTGCCATTTTGTGTGTGTGTGTGTTTACCATCTTTTAGACTGTAGGTGTCCAATACCACTTTGAAAAGGTTGTGGCGACTGGAGAAAATGTATAGTCTGTCATATTTTTGCTCACGAGACTCAGAAGTTTGGTCCATTTTATATAAAATAACATTTTAAAGACTTAAGAACACTGATGAGTGCAATGACCAAGCATAATTCCTGAGGACTCATGATGAAACTGCTCCCCACCTCTTCTGGATCCAGAATGTAGATCAAGACTTTTTTTTTTTTTTTTTTTAAGACATGACTAATGTAGGAATTTATTTTGTTTGACTTTGTGTTTCTAACAGGAATAAATGAATACAAATATATATATACATTCGCACAAAAACAATGCTAGAATTTAAGGGTTTTTGATCAAATTCCTTTCATTACTGAATAAATTGTTTTTGCATTTTGAAGTGCTGCATTTTGCTGAACCATTTGTGGAGGTTTTCCACTACTGACTTGTTTAACCACAGTTTTATTGTTTTTCTTAGTGTTGAGCTATCCTTTATGTTCATGGTGAGGATGCAATAAATTCACATAATGAATTTTTAAAAAATGTCACTGTGGCTTTTTTTCTATTAATATTTAAATACTTAAATCTCTACATGAAAAAAGATATGGCAGAAATATTAGCTGGGAATTCAATTTGTGTGGGAAAACTGATGTTAAGATTTAAGTGTAAACATTAAGATTAAATTAAATCAAAGTGCCAAAAATTATATATTTTTAAACTTTTAAAAATTAAACATTGGAAAAGGCTTTTTGAATTTTGAACCAACGTTTTAAAGTCATGCCAGTTTCATAAAACCCTTGGATTCCATTGCTCAGCAATAATTAAAATGATTTATATATAAAAACTATATTCCTAAGTAGCATATGATAAAAGGTCTACTTGGTTCCTATCGAGTATCATCTCTACATTTTAAGTCCTAGAAAGGAGATTTCACAATCAAAAGCCAGTATATCCCATGTGTTATACCCCTATGGACTACTCTAACCTGGTAGCTCCCCTTTGAACTACTCTCAATGCCTGCCCATCGATGGCACGGCTAGGCCACACTTACCCGTCTTCGGGCACCAACCCGGATCCCATAGAGACTGACCACCAGAAGGTAGGGGTGAAGTAAAAGAGAGCTTTATTCTTATATAGCACATATTTATACCCCACTGATGATATGGGGGAACGGGGCGGTCCTCTAGGAACCTGGCATAATGGGATTGGCCGGAGAAGAAGGAGGGAGGCCTGCTAGGCTTTGAGAGCACAAAGGAGGGAGGCGTGATACCTGGAGTCAGACACTGCCTCTTGGGGCTGTGCCCCACCTCCACGTAGGACTCTCCTGTACCTCAGAACCTCTCATCCCTCAGGTCCTTCCACATGCCTTGAACTGCATTTCTTGCTTCTAGAGGCTTTTTAACCCTTACACCATGATCTTAGATTCCAAATTTCAAAAAAGAAGCACATTACAATGGCCCCAACTTCCTAAGATATATCTGTATTTTCACAACTGCAATAGGGTCCTTCAGGGAAGCAACAATTTTCTGACTTCAAAGGGAAAGAGAGCAAACTTTTTGGACAGTTCCAGCAAGTACAAGCTCCAAACATTCATGTGTTAATATGAATGACCCGCACCAGCAAGTCAGGTTTTTGGTGGTTACTATCAAATGTGAGAGAAACACAAAAAGAAATATGTGGTTTATAAAAAAACAAGTTAAGCCCTTACTTGTTCTGCGGTGAACAGGGTCGTGTTAAATACTGGCACATCGGGAGAAGAAGAAAAGCAAAAGCTATCGTGGCAAGAACTAGAGGAAGAAAAGACAATATTAATATATTTGTCTACCTGACAATGACTTCAAAATTGTCCTTAATAGTACTTCTTTTTTTGCATTTCCTGCAGCAAGTTTTTCATCACTCCGATTCACTAGTAAGAAATAAAGCCTTCCAAATACAGAGCTAACCACTCACCTAACTGTTACTAGTCCTCGAAGAGGGAAGTTCAATAGAAGTCAATGTAAGGATCACAGTGTTAGCACTGGAAGGCCTCTTTAGAGCTCATGTAGTCCCCTCAATTTACAGAGTAGGAAACTGAGTCCCAGAGGTTTAGTGAGGTCACACAGGAAATCAAGGTGCAGAGCCCAAACTGGAATACAAGGCCTCTGCCTCTAAATCCAGCGTTCTTTTCATTGCCTCATGCTGCCTTTTCAAAGTCAAGGCAATGGATTCTCTGGCTACATCTTCTTATATTGTACCCTTAAAAACAAAAGTCACAGGATAGGAGATTGACAATCAACTAACCAAGGGGGAAAGCCTTTAGGCATTTTGAGTTTGGTTAGCAATTATAACAATCTCCCACCTAAAATGAAAATAAGTGGTTAAAGAAGGGAGTACAGGGCAGTTTGCTTATCTCCTTAATTGTCAACTTATTAGCACACCAATGCACCAGATTCATTAAATGAATATACATTTACTAATAATCTTTCCAGAGCTAGGATAAAATATCTGCATGCCTTATTCAAGGTTTGAAAAATGTATTCTCATACACTTATGACACAATAAATATGTTCATACCTTGGAGAGTAGATAGTATTAAACATGTATGTACACAGGGCAATACAAGATAATGGTAGTGATAAAATGATTCCATCACCACCTCCCCTTCTTCCCCATTCCCCTAATTCCATAGGTTGGGCCCAAAAGGTCTATTTACTTTGTCTAATTCTAGACCTGGCTCTGAAAGTTACTACAAAGGGCTAGGACTGGAGAATGTCAGAGTGCTTGGCCAATTTTTTTTTGTAATGGCAACTGATGAGTTGTTGTTACTTTATCTTTGGACAAGTTTAAATCATTAAGAAAGGAGCTGGAAATATAGTAATACAACGAAGGCCACATATGACACTTTCTTTCTCTCAATAATTCTCAGTGGCTTGAATTTTTTCTTTATTCTTTTTGTCTTTTGGCAACTTTGTTCAGATGAGGAGATAGGAGCAAGGGCTTAAGTTATATGATTTTCTTCTTCTGAAATCAAGCCCTAATCAACTAGTCATTTGTATATTCAAATTACAGAAAAAGCAGGCCTATACATGCAACTGTCTAATACATACCTTTTGCTTTTCTTTTAAAATATATAATAAATTCAACATGTTTCAAAAACTGTTGCTTTTCTTCATGGTCCTCCTCTGGTTCTTCTCTGTACATTGTACAATTGTACAATTCCTAAATGACTCTTCTCTTTCCTTTTCTTGGGGGGGGGGGAGGGCAGAAGGGCTATTCTATCCCTAACAACTTTGCCACCTCCCTTTTATCCTCTAAAACTAGAAAGAAAAAAAAGCCTAAGTTGTCATAGGCCATCTCTAGGCAAGGAGGAGTCAGACTTCATGGAAATAAAAACATATCAAGTATATATTATACAAATGCGTCTTTATCCCTGGAGAGCCTAGAAAGGCAAGTATCTTCTTTTTAATAAAGTTACAACCAAAAATAAACAGGGAGAACCATTTACCTGCTGTACATATTGTAAAGACTACTTGAACAGAATCAAAGAAGAAAAACATGACTAGAAGGGAGACAGATGCTCCAATGGGAAGAAACAGTGCTTGGGTGGAGTCAATCGTTTGGATACCTGCAAAAGAAAAACCGGACACATTTCATTAGATTGCATTCAACTGGCTTCCTCGGAGAATTCTATCACATGTGGGTTATTCAGACTCTTTGCTTCTCCTCTACTTATTATTATTAACTATTTCTATAAAAGACAATTTCCCCAAGGATAGTGAGGGACACTGAGACTCAAACTAGCCGATTTGAGGAACTTTCATGAAAGGAACATGGTAAAGTCTGATGAGAGTAGTTAAAACTCCCATTTTAAATGTCTTCTGATTATGTACAAATTTAATTTGTTAATGTTCTTTTTTTCTCTACAAACTAAAAAAGGTTTGGATAGGATTGTGCATATCACCAGCTTTAACGAAAACTTTTAAGTGCCTACCATGTTCAAAGCTTTGAGGAGACAAAAATAACAAGAGCCTGCTACTGAGAAGCTGAGATTCCAATAACGATTGCCATTTCCAGGGTACTTTACATGAGTTTATCTCACTGGAACCCACAAGGAGACTGAGGTGGGCACTGTGGGTTTTGCTGCTCATGAAGCTGAGGCCCAGAGAAATGAAAGTCCTACCCATGGTCACCCGTAAGCACTGGGGTGAAGGCTGGCCTTCTTGACACCCTGACAATCCAAGTACTGTATTCTCTCTCCTAAGGCCAGCATGCTTATTGCAGGGATATTTGCATGGATGTGTTTACACAAGGACAGGCAGCATTTAGGGGAAGGGGGCAAAAGTGCCCTAGCCATACCAGTGGGAGAGGCAGCTGCTGGAGACGGCACACAAAGCAGAGCTTTGGGGGAAACAAAGGAGATGAAACGGCACAGAATCTGGGATCTTTTGTCCAGGTTTTTCCATGACTCCTGCAAAGGGCTCTAGATCTCTGTCCCTTTTTCACTCTAAGGCCCTCACAATTTTGAATCTTCTAAGACTGGTATTTATTCTATTATTATTAGTGTTAAAGGATTTTGTTTGTTTGGAGTAGCAACTTGAGATCACTTGGAAAGCACTGTGTAGTTTTCCAAATGCAAATGTGCCCATTTCTTCTTTAGTTTTAGGCCTAGCCTTTTTGTCCATTTGTAGCATCTGGTCAAGAGACCCTGTGACATTTTTTTGCCAAAGTCTCTGAATGTACTTTCATTTTGACAATGAAATGGAGTCTCTTCAATTCAGCAAACATATTAAATACCTACTATGTGCAAGGCATTAATGAGAGGTATTAGAAATGCAAAGATAAAATCACCATGGTCTTAAGTAGAAAACAAGAAGGATGATTTTATAGCTGGGATCATTTAAATATTATTGGGCAGTAAATAAATGGGAAAACAAGCGAAGGGGTAGGTAGAGACAACAGACAGGAAGAGACATGTTGAGATGGAGAAGAATCTGCCTATTGGAGTAATCACATATTGATAGGGCTTCTAGGTTTACAAAGCACTTTTCTTGCAACGACTTTTACAAGATCTGTAGTTTAGTAGTATTCCTCCCATTTTCTAAAACAAAACAGACTATGAAAGTTTTCAATGCCGTTCTGAGGAATTTGCATTTCATCTCAGAGGCAAAAGTGAGTTAATGAGGAAGGCAGTGACATGTTAGATATGTGCTTGAGAAAAATCATCTTAGTTATAGAGAAGATAAGCTAGAAGTGAAGAGATGAGTTAAAGTAGAGGCAGTGAAGGCAGAAAGAACAGTGAACGTGTCGGCATAATTCAAATAAGAAGATTCAAGTTCTGAACAGTTTCTGTCTGTCTAATCCATCATTCTTCACACAAGTGCTGAACTTAACTATGCTGGTCCTAAGAGAAAAAACATATAGCCCCTACTCTGGACTGTTGGGCTCAAAATAATGGCCTACTGATCTAAATAGTCAAGGCATGGGTCTGAGCCTATCATTCCATCTAAATGTGGTTTTCCTACTGAATACCAATGTTTATTTTTACATTACTTAGAAAACTGAAGCAAACTCTGCCCTCCCCAAAATCAAAGAGAGACGATGCTTGCTCACAATCTAACAGAGGAAACGACAGGCAGACCACAATGGATGAGCAGGTACCTATGGGATAAACAGATCACAGAGGAAAGGTACTGAGCAAGATCAGGAAGCCAGGAGGGGGAAACGAGGAGGGAACAAAGGGAACTTGCTCTGATTCCCAAACCAGCATTTTCTAGCAGGCCAAGCAATTTTGTCCAACTATGTGAAAAATTTCTGAAAGTTAACAATGTTTTGTTTTTATCTGTATCCCCAGCGTGTCTTTTACATGTTACATTTCACTTCATCTTTTCCAGGGGTTGCTTCTTACTCAGGAGTCTTTAAAATCTCCACTTTTACTTCTCCTCTATTTCCAATTCTCTCTCTCTCTCCCTCCTTCACCTCTAATGCACACTGAATTGGACCTGAGATCTCCTGCCCACCTCCACTAGCAAAGCCTCCTTCTCCTGGAGCAGCTGTCATGGAACTGTGCCCTCATTTGCTAATAGGCTGTAAATGAGTTATGTCCATTTGTCTTCTACACTGCCTTTGGGGTTACTCAAAGAAGGCGAGGTTTCATCATTTATAGTCATGCAACATTACCAGAAGAATATTGGGGTTAAAAAAGGTTATTTTGCATCAGGGAACAGTCTGTGATTGCCCCCCTTGTTATTGCCTCTTTGCTATGGCAGTCATTCATTTACCCTCAATCACGCCCCAGCCCAGCATGAGCCGGCTGAGCGAACGTGCTGAGTCGTGTCCCAGTGGGATCCAGGCCATGTTTTCTAACACTTCGACCTGGGTAAGCTTACTGCCATTTCTGCAACGCTTGTTCAAGACACAGATTAATGTAATGAATTAATAAGTGGAAAACCACCATTCCTTAAGCACTTGCTAAGATCTGTACTGAGTGCTGGAAGTGCCAAAAGAAGGCTGCCCGCCCTGCTCTCAGAGAGCTCCCAGCCACCCAGGAAGCTTCGTCTGCAGGTCGGACAGAAGGACCAGGACTGAGGCGGGTGAGGAGGGAAGGGGCAAGGCCAGTGGTCCTACTACTTCTTCACTGTCGCTATCATCATTAAAGCCATCTCTGTGCAGATGCGGAGCCACTGGCTGGAGCCAAGGACTCTGGCACAGAGAACTTTGCTTTCAGTGTTTCAATAGCTGTGGCTGCTGAGCACCCAGGGAGATAGTTGGCAGGCCTCACCAAGGTCCGTGCCCTCCCATGGGCTCTGGGGGAAGGTTGGAAGCTGGCGACTGGAGAGCGATCCTGTTCTTGGAATTCTTCGGCATACCTGCCTGTTTGTGGCAGCTGACATTAGTCCCTTCTCAGTGAGGGCTGCTTCCTGTCATAATGGCTACGGTGATAGGTGGGACTAGAAGAAGGGGGGGGGGGGGGGTCCCTTCTCTACTCCTGTAGAGAGAATGACTGTAGGGGGTTGAGATGGAAGCCTTAGGCAAAGTGCACTTGCCAGAGGAGTAGTGTTGACATAAATTCTTGTTTATGTTTGCAAACACCCACCTCACAGCAGGTGTGGTAGTATCCAGAAGGCCAGCCTTGGAAGAACTGGGTTAAAGTCCTTTCTCTAATATATATCATGTGACTCTGAGCAAGTCTTAACTATGTAAGTTAGACTTATTAAAAATAGAGAATGAATGACCCAACATCTTGGGAATCTATCATCATTATGAAGTTCCTCCCAACTTGTGCCCCACTCTGGGCCAGCTGCCCCTCCACTGGACAATACCAGAACTCTGCCCCTGGGACTCAGGTGTCATAAAGTGAGAGTGTGCCTGCATCTCCACACCGTGCGGCCTCAGCTCTTACCCTTTATGTGTAATGTAGAATGTAAGCTCCTTGAGGGGAGCTATGGTCTGTCCTTTTGAGAGTATTTCGGATAGTAAATGCTTAGTACTCAAGACCTCCAGCTTCTCCTTTTTTTAAAGCAATAAACTCTTAACTATGGGGACTGAATGTGGCTAACAACACAATATTTTTTGTTTTCTTTCTCATTTTTCCCCCCTTTTTGATCTGATTTTCTTTGGCCAGCAGGATAAAAGCAGAAATAAGTTTAGAAGAATTGCACATATGTAACCTCTACCAACTTACTTGCTGTCTAGGGGAGGGAAGGAGAAAAATTTGGAAGACAAGGTTTTGCAAGGGTGAATGCTAGAAACTATCTTTGCATGTACTTGAAAAAATAAAAACCTCGTTTTTTTTTTTTTTTTTTAAAAACAGCTGATGAAAGGAATGAAACAAACAAAAAAGCAATAAACTCTCAAATTATCTACCCAAGTTAATATATCTTTAAAGCCAGTGCCTAAAATAGAGTTAGATTTCTCCCTTAATTTTTTGGATTAAGTTTTCAGAAAAAAGGGGCAGCTAGGTGGCGCAGTGGATAGAGTACCAGTCCTAGCTGTGTGACCCTGGGCAAGTCACTTAACCCCAGGCTCAGGGGGGGGGGGGAATATATATATATATATATAAAAGTTTTCAGAAAAAAATGGAATCAAATAGAAGAGAGCTTTAAAATCATCTAGTCCAAAACAAAGCCATATTTACATATATATATATACATACACACACACGCATACATGTGTATGTGTATACATAACAAAGTAAAATTAGTATGAAAATATTTGTGTGTGGTGTGTATGTGTGTGTATGTATATAATATATATATATATATATATATATATATATATATATATATATATATATATATATATTATATACATACACACACAAATATAAAAAATGCTAGTTGTGAAAGGTTTATATAAGCTAAGCAGAGTTCACATAGCAGGGAGCTGCTGGAGTTACTAAACAGAGGAATGACACAATAAGAGCTGCACTCAGGAAAATTACTTTGGCAACAATGAATCAGGAGGACAAAGAGACAAGAGGTCCAATTATAATTTGGTTCTGATAGGGCTAGAAATGATGAAGGCCTGAATTAGTGACCAAGAGAGAACAGGATGGATGTAAGACAGAAACAGTGAGATCTAGCAATTGATTATGTGGAGTGAAGGAGAGTAAAGGGCCAAGGTTAATGTTGAGGCTTCCAACCAGGATGATGGTGCTCTTGAGAGAAACAGAGCAGTGTGGAAGGCAGAAATATAAGTAGTTCAATTTGAACATGTCAGTCCAAACATTTATTAAGAATTAGCTACGGGTCAGGCACTCTGCTAAGTGCTAGGGATACAAAGAAAGGAAAAAGTCAGTCTCTGTTCTCAAAGAGCTTACAGAGTAATGAGGATGATAATATGTAAGCAGCTGAGTACAAAGATATATTACAGAAAGCATACCCTGGAGAAAATCCAGAGGGAAGGAATGAGCAGGAGGAAGAACTGAAAAAGGCTTCAGGCAGGAGATGGGACTTTAGTGGAGACTTGTCAGAAGGCTAGATGGGCAGAGAGGGGAAGGAAGAGCATTCTGGGCAAAGAGACAATCACAGAGATGGGGTGATGATGGTGTGAGGGGCATCCGGGAGGCAGGGTGAGTTTGAGATCCTTCTGGCACATTCAGTTGGAGATAAGCAACATGCAGCTGGTGATGGAGGACTGCAGCTGGGGAGACAGACTGAGGTCGGTTACAAAGGTCTGGGAGCTCTCTGCCCAGAAGTGATGATTAGGTCCACCTCAGGTGACGTCACCAGGAGAGAGTATGGAGATACTGTAAAGGAACACAGCGCCGAGAAGAAAGGAGAGCAAGTGGCAGCAATGGGTATGTGAAATTTTTTTTCTAGCTATCTGATTTTGAAAGGAGAGATGGAGTGTGATATCTTGAGAGATCAGCAGTCATTCAATTTTTTGCCAGTCCAGGAAGGAGGAGTTTTGGATAAATTTGGGAGGGAGGGAGATGGGGACCAGTAATTAGGGAGATAGTAAAAATTAGAGAGGAGGAGATTACTGCTGAGGGAGGGGGAAATCTGTTGGAATCAGAAGAGGAGATGGGATCAAGGACACACATGGAAGATCTTGGTGAGAAGGGGCTCATCAGAGACTAGGATAAAGAAGCAGAGAAGTGAAGAAGCAGCAGCCTATGGTGAATGGTCACTATTTCCTCAGCACAGCCAGTGGGTGAGGGAGAGAGTAACGAATGAAGAATGCCATGGGAAGCTCAAGAAGAAAATAGCCTGGTTTAAACAATCCCTTAGGGAAAAGTGCTCTAGGGATTCAAAAGGATAAGTTTTGTGTGAATTCAGTTCAATTTTGTGATTTCCTCCAATTCCATTTTCATGCATGAGGGAAGTGGAGTGGAGGAGTCATCAAGTGATGGTACAGAGCCGAGGGTTTGTTAACTGCAAGATCAAGAAAGGGAAGGGAGGAAAGTAAGATTGACAAAGGGCTGCTTTGGCCTGGAAGAATGCTGAGGGATGGAGGGAGCATAATCCCATTGAGAATGACGAGAATTAGGAAGGGTAGGGAAACGGGAGAGATGGATTGACAAAAGACTTTCCAAGTTTTAATCTCCAAATAATAAGAGCAATAATTAAAATAATGGCGAATATTTGTGCACGATTGCTAGATCAAAGGTATGTGTGTGCACTTACTTTCAGGATGTGAAGGCAGATTGTCTTATTCATTTAATATCCCAAAATGACAAGAATGGAACTGAAAAGTAACAAGTTTCACACCAAAGCAGAAAAGGGTAGGCAGCAATGTGATGACGCGTTAGCACCCTGGGTACCTCAGAATCAGCTGGAGTCAGGATAAGTCTTTATTCTTGGTCTTTAGCAGTAGAAATGAAGAGAGTGCACGTGTAGGATCTCTGTGACCTTACCACCTCATCTCTCTCTCGAAGAAATGACTGTGGCCCACTGCACCTTCTAGTCCCTCCCACAATTCTCTGTATACACCAAACAATTGGGCGCACACAGGATAGTGGGAAGGACCATTTTCCAAGCATAATTTTATAGAGTGTTGTCCAATCAGTAATTAGCCTCAAGTACATCATCGTCCCACCCCAGTGCATTGACTCAAGAGCTCCAGCCCCTTACACAGCAGCATTAAAATATGCTCTGTGATATCAAATGCACTCTTTATCATTCATGGGGTGTGTATCCTATGCTGCCTTTTGCTATTCTACAATTTTTAATAAAAATATCTTTTGTTTCCAATTAAACTGTTAAGTGCCTTGAGGTTATATATGCACCTTTAATACATATTTGCAACGGGCAGTCAACAAATGATTGTTGGCAGCATGGTACAGTGGAGTGGGGAGTAAGAAGGCTCCATTCTGTCTTAAAAAATTGAAATTACTGAGTGTACTGTCATTTTATAAAACACTGCTCTGGCTGTGGCAGAGTGGATACAGGGAAGCACTGCTGGTAGAACCACGTACTGGTCCAGCCAGTCTGGAAAACTATCTGGACTGTGCCCATCCTCTGACCTAGCAATGTCGCTACTGGACCGATATCCAAAGAGATCAAATAAAGAGGAAAAAAGAAGCCTCAGGTACAAAAATATTTAAAGCATCTCTTTTTGTGGTGGCAAAAACTGGAAACTAAGAGGTATTCATATATTGGAGAATGGTTAAAGGAATTAGGACATATGAATAAAATGTGATATTATTGTACCATAAGAAATGAGAAAATGGATGTTTCCAGAAAAAAAAAAAACAGAAAAAATTAAGCTGATGGAGAATACAGCAAAATGAGAACAATTTGCATAATAACAATATTATAAAAAGAAAACTCTGGAAGACTCAAAAATTATGATCATTGCATTGACCAACCATGATTATAAAGGCCCCAAATTGAAATGTGCTTCTCTGCTCCTGACAAGAGAGGTGATGGATGCAGAATAGAGGGTTGAAACCTTTTTTTTCCCCTTCCTTTTCTGAGGCTGGGCTTAAGTGACTTGCCCAGGGTCCCACAGCCAGGAAGTGCTCTATCCACTGCGCCACCTAGCTGCCCTGAGACCTTTTTTTTTTTTTTTTAAACATGGCCCATGTGAGAGTTTGCTTTGCTAGACTTGCCATATTTGCTATGGGGTTTTCCCCTCTTTAATTTTTTTAATTAAAAAGAAGGGAAGGCGGAAAAGAAAAAAAAGAAATTCATTAATTAAAAACAAGAATAAGTAGTTATAAAAATGCTTTTAAAAAAACTTATCACCCATAATAAGGAAGACATAAATTAGACATGAATCTCTGTATGAGAATAGAAACTGGCTGACTAAACAAAAGTCACTTCCCTCTACTATAAAGATTTATGGTAGTATGGCCATTAAAACGTCAAATTACATGGAGATTTTTTGAATACCCTGATGTATAATTATTTCAAGTTGGAAATTTTATTTGCGGGGAGGGGAGGGAATCAGATTCTTAAGTTTATGAACTGGATGAAGTGACATTATTTCATACCACCAGGTTTATAAAATTTTATACTGAGTCATTCTGTGTATTCTGGGCAACAAGGGACTTCAAAGGCTTTTCCTGAGTACAAGAGATTTGGATTCTATCCTGGCAGGAAGCAGGCTGATCTCTTATAGCTCCTTCTCAAAATTAGGTTCTGACAGGGAGTCCACAGCAAGTTTAATTCCAGGAGCTTACTGGGACAGTTTGTTCCAAAATTTGTTAAACTTTGTGGTGAGGGATTTTTTCCTAGACAGAGATCAGTGTCATATTATAAGCTTAAGAAAACAGTGGTTAAACTTTATGATTTTGTAGCTATTTGTTATTCTTGTTGCATCTTGTTCCCACTCGTTCTGCTAAATAGCACACTCATAAGTGCTAAAACCTGCTTACTTCTGATATGGAGACCAGGACTCTTAACAGATGGGGGAACTGAGGCAAAGAGGTTATGTGACTTCATAGCATAAGGGAGATTTAGAACTAGAACTTGCCTACATCTCTACTATTCCCCTACCTCAGAACCCCAGGGAAGTTCTGCTAACCAGAGCAAATGACATCTCTTCATCTGGGATTTATCTAATTCCTTATTATGCTGGTTACAAAGTTTCTTCAGCTGTAAATATAAATTTTTAGGCTCTTGAGTTCCTTCAAATGCTCCCTCAGGTCCCTTCTAGTTTGAAGGCGAGTCTGTGGAAGGCCTGAGGTGGCCCACAGCAGGCACTTAATAAATGCTTGTTTCAGTGGCTGGTTGTACCTCTCTCTCTCCCACTCCTATCTAGAATGGTTTCTCGTCTCCTCCTCTTTACCAACTGCCCAGTGAAGAGATCAAGGGTTTGATTTGAAATCAAGAAAACCTGGATTCAAATTCAACTTCTGATACTAGCTATGTGAGTCATATCTCCTCTCTGAGCTTTTTTTTGTTTTTTACCCCTGTAAAATGGGTATAATATATGTAGGCTCCATCTGTGGCTCAATATTAAGCTCAAATGAACTGATGTGAAGCATTTGCACAAAAATGTGAAGTTTTGTTTTATTTTGGTTTTGCGTGTGTACTAGACCTATGATTTCACCCAGCCCTGTGCAGGACAGCCTCTGCTTGCTGATGACCTGGGGGATTAAGCTGACTGAGCAGGAGTATCAGCTTCAGTTTCCTTGGGGTCGATCAGTGTCCAGGATGGGATGACTTGTGTGAAGTCCCTTGTACCCTGGGCAGACCTCATTTTTCTCCAAATCTTTTACATGGAGCACGTTTCTCTCTCAAACAGAATTTTCCATCTTTCAACTTAAAGCTATAAAATGCAATATTAGCAGAGAAATACTGTGAGGGACTTTTAGGAACCTTGGTGAAGATGCTACTTGGGAAATTCTCATCCAGCATTCCCATGCTGCATGATCTGACAAGGAAGCCTACCACTGAACGGCACATGTTTAACATTAACATTGGATTACTTGCTGTTTAGGGGAGAAGAGGATAAAAATTTGGAACACCAGGTTTCGCGATGATAAATGTTGAAAACTATCTCTGCATGTATTTTGAAAATAAACTATTGGCAGCTAGGTGGCCTGGAGAATAGAGCACCAGCCCTGCAGTCAGGAGGACCTGAGTTCAAATCTGGCCTCAGATACGTAATACTTCCTAGCTGTGTGACCCTGAGCAAGTCATTTAACCCCAACTACCTGGGAATGGAAAGGGAGGGAAATATGAAAATAAACTATTAAAAAAAAGGAAACCTACCTCACTACAAACTTCAGGGAGTCATGGAAACATTAATCAAGGCTGTGCAGATTGGTTTTTGTGAAATATTAGTATTAGAGCAAAACAGTTTTTAGAACTGTTTAAAAAATGGAACTTTCTAAGTATTTTCTAGTTCAGATGAAAGCAAAACAGACCACTGAATTTTGTTTTGTTTTTTTAACTGCTGACCTATGTACTTTCTCTGAACCTGGAAACGACTAGCTTAAGGGTAGAAGGACCAAGTGAGGAAAGGTGGACGTATGAGAGTTGGATCTCTGCATTTCTTACTATTATTGGTGCTGTTGCCATTGAAGGACCCAGATGAACTGCCGCTGTCTTTTTCCTTATCTTGATTCTCAAAGTCCATATTGAGGGATCTGCAGAAAACAAAGAAAAGACACTCCATGTAACGATGCATCATGGAAGAAGACCAAAGGGTCTCTGCTGCGAGGCCAGTAAATGTTAAAGAAACAAGAACAGAGGCATTCCTCTCCCCAGGGTGAGCCAGCCAGCGCACCTCAGGATCCTGCGTCCCACTGCTTTGGTCCCACTTTCCTCTCTCTCCTTGGCCATTCCCGGTGTCAGGAGTCACTAAACCTGACACACACACACACACACACACACACACACACACACACACACACACACACACACACACACACACACCCCTCTGCGGCCTCTCTGGTCGCCCTGGCCAGCTCTGTCTCTGCTTTCCCACACTCCTGGCCCTTTATTTTCAGGCTCTCCCATCACCACATAAGTGTCTTGGTGACCTTTCCTCCTTGGAGGTTGTTTGGGGGTGTGAGTCCTGCCCCCTAAGATGCTCTCCTCCTCACCTCACCTCAACAAGGTCAGTCCCTGCCTTCCAGGCTTTCCTTCCCAATTCCTCAGCATACTGACATTCCCTCAGACAGTTCCCCAACTCTCTCTCCTATGTCACCACAGCTACCCCCAGAGGGAGCACAACTGTTCTACATCTATTTCCATGAACTATGAAATTCCTTTACTTGAGATCGATATTCCTACAGCTTTGGGCTCTGGATGGAGTCCCCTCAGAGCCCAGTGGGAAGAGATGACAGAACGGAATACTACTGGATGACGAAACAGAAAGGTACAATTAGTTGTTACAAGATTAGAATGGGTTTCAAATTGAAACTCAGGTGATATGAATATTCATTCTCCTTAAATAAGAAGGCTGGGCTAGATGTATAAAGAAGATGATATTTGGGCGGCATCTTAAAGTAAGAAAGGGAATATAGTCTAGGTACGAGTAATGGCCAGTATAAAAAGCGTGGGGACAGGCAGGTCAATTTGGCCTGATCACAAAGTCAGAGCAAGGTTGGAGAGGGAGTGATTCTGAGGATTGACAGTGAACTGTGTTTACCTCCTATCTCCTCTGCATCCTGACCTTATCGCCTCCCACTCGTCACAATCTTGGTTAGCCATGTCCTGGATCAGAGTTCTAAACTCTGTAATGTTGTTGCTCTTGTACACACTCTTCTCCTGGTTCTGCTCCTTTTATTCTACATCCATTCATTCAGCTCTTCCCAGGTTTCCATGAAAGCATTTCATTTTATCACTTCTTATGACAAAGTAGTATTCTCCAACTGAGGATTACCTTTCTGATTTACATGGACTGATGCTGAATGAAACGAGCAGAACCAGAAATACATCGTACACAATTACAGCAAGAATACATGATGGTCAACTCTGGTTTTTCTTAGTGGTTCGAGCAATCCCAAAATGTCATCTGCACCCACAAAAAGAACCCAGAAGGATGATTTCAGAAAACCCTGGAGAAACTTAGATAAATTGATGCTAAATGAAGTGAGTAGAACCAAGAGAACATTGTACACAGCAACAAGATTATGCGATGATGAATTTTTATGGACGTGGCTCTTTTTTAACAATGAGGTAATTCAGACCAATTCAATAGATTTGTGATAGAGGGAGTCATCTGCACCCAGAGAGAGGATTGCAGGGACTGAATGTGGATTACAACATAGTATTTTTACCTTTTTGTTGTTGTCTGCTTGCTTTTTTTCCTTTTTTCCTTTTTCCCTTTTGATCTATTTTTTCTTGTGTAGTATAATTGTTGTAGAAAGGTGTTCCAAATTTTCCTCCCTTTCCTTGCCCCTCCCTTTCCCCCTCCCCTAGATGGCAAGTAATACAATATATGTTAAACATGTGCAATTTTTCTAAACATATTTCTACAATTATCGTTCTGCACAAGAAAAATCTGATCAAAAAGGGAAAAAATGAGAGAGAAAATAAAAAGCAACAAAGGTGAAAATAATATGTTGTGATCCACACTCAGTCCCCACTGTCCTCTGAGTGGAGATGGCTCTTTTCCATCACAAAACCATTGGAACTGACCTGAATCACCTCATTATTGAAAAGAGCCACGTCCACCAGTTGATCATCACATAATCTTGTTGCTGTGTACAATGGTCTCTTGGTTCTATTCACTTCACATAGCATCAGTTTATCTCAGTCTCTCCAGGCTTCTCTGAAATCATCCTGCTGGTCATTTCTTACAGAATAATAATATTCTATAACATTCATATACCACAATTTATTCAGCCATTCTCCAATTGATGGGCAGCCACTCAGTTTCTAGTTCCTTACCACCACAAAAAAGGGCTGTCACAAATATTTTTGTCCATGAGGGTCCTTTTCCCTTTTTTATATTTCTTTGGGATACAGGCTCAATAGAGACACTGCTAGATCAAAGGGAATGCACAATTTGATAGCTCTTTGGGCATAGTTCCATACTGAATAGTAAAACTTCTTGGTGCTTCTGCAGCAAAACTTGATAATGGCTGGTATGTAGAAACCCTCTGCTATCCTGGTGGTTAGTGCTGTGCTAGTCCCAGAGACCCACACAAGCACATGGTATGATGGATATTTGTGGCACAAACCCAAAGAGCATGCCAGTCTTCCTTTGCCCAGATATTCAACAGGTGAATCGGATGTTATAAATACACTGAAAAAGGATTTGCCCCTCATGCATCTATTCTTAACAGCCTTGAAAATGAGCATTTGAGGGGGCAGCTAGGTGGCGAAGTGGATAGAGCCTTGAATTCAGTAGGACCTGAGTTCAAATCTCAAATCTGGTCTCAGACACTTAACACTTCCTGGCTGTGTGACTCTGGGCAAGTCACCTAACCCAGCCTTAGGGGAAAAAAAAAAGAAAAAAGAAAAAGAAAATGAGCATTTGATTAAAGCTATTTAAATCATGGAAAAATGAAACGATAACTGTACAGTAACTGCCACAAGCCTCTGTGCACCAGGACAGGCCTTTGCGCCGCCTTTGATACTCCAGGTCAGTGTCTGTGACAGAAGGTTCAGGAGAACCGTTATGGTAAAAGTCACTTCACAAAAACCTTCCAGAAAGTTGTGGCACTTTTCCAGAAAGCTGAAGTCTTGAGTGAAGAACTCATTTTTAAAGTGGTATGAAGATGCACATGTCCCAAAAGGGGAAAAACAACAACAACAACACATTTTTTAAGCAAATGAAAAAATCTGTAAAATGGCCCAAAAATGCAGAAGGAGAATCTGAGCCTAAAGTCAAAGGAGGTGACAAGCTCAGTGAAGCAACAGGAATCATTGATAAACTGGGTTTTTCTAACTCCCTAGAAGAGCTTTCATGGCAAATTTATTCTATTTTCTCTAATTGCTGAAATCCAGTGGATTTAGTTTTGCTTTTAAATCCATGTTTTCCATAGCTCCAAAGTTGAGTCTAAAATGGGCATTAGCCTTCTACTTCATGTACTTTTCTGATATAATGTAATTTAAGGCTTTCCACAATGAACAGTACTTTTTATACCTGAGTTTTCTTCAGTTTACAAGCCATGATTTGGTTAAAAACAATTTGTTAGGGAAATTCTGTTTGCAAATTAAATTGAACAAGAATCCAAAGTTTGTGTCCTGTCTCCTGTCCTCCCTCACTGACAGCAGATTACAAAGGATTCAGAAGAGTTAGGAAAGAGCACGCAGACACACCAAACAGAAAAAGGATTTTCAAAGAGTCAGACTGAGAAGGGGAAGAAAGAACAGGATAGAGGGAAACATGGGCATGCAGTGAGGAAGGAGCCAGCAGACAGTTGAGATTGAGTACAGGGCAGGTAGTGAGAGCATTTGGCTAGAGCAGGCAGGAGGCCTTAGAAGGGTGGGCTTTGGCAAAAAGGGTCCCCTCTTTATCCAAGACCACTGTGAAGGGAGAAGGGAGAAGACATCTGAGTGATGTGAAATGAAGAGGAGGAAAAAAGGGGAAGCTCTTGGTAAATGATCTTAATTGTCTGAATCAAGTATGAAATGAGAGTGATATAGCCAGGATGTATGAAAGTGTGGATTTGAATTTAAGGCATTTCCTAAATCTGGGCCTGGTGCTAATCACTACATTATATTCCCTCTCATTAAGAAATGAAAAAATTTAAAAGATAATTTCACAAAGGAACAAATTTATACTTAGTACACTGTGCTCTTAAGCTAGAATACTTTGAAAAGTCATATATTTTACTTCTTACTATCATTTTTTTCCTTCAAAAATCTCCAATTTAAACTAATTTGCTTGTTTAATAAATACTGTAGCAATCAAACTGTCAAAAGAACAACCTCCCAGAACTAGGGAAAAATAGTAACAAAATTCATATGTAGGCAAAATGGGTCAATCTCAGGGAAAATGATTTTCAAGGGCCTAGAAGGTACCAGAACTCAAACTATACTAAAAGCAATAATTCTCAAAATGATCTATGGAGAGAGAAAAGATATATCACTAAACAAGGGAAAGTAAACAGAAGAATGATAGTTTTGATTATATATAAATTAAAAAGCTTATATACAAACAAATCCAATAAAGCCAAGATTAAAAAGAAAATGATTTAAACTGGGAGAAAAATCTTTTCAGAAAATTTTCTCCAATAAAGGGAGCATTTCCAAGATTCAAATTTCTAAGAATTAGAGTTATTCCCCATCTAATAACATGAACAAATAGTTCTCAAAAGAAGAAAGCCATATGGTGGAAAAAAAAAACACACACACACACAAAAACAAACCAAACTCTCCAAATCACTAATAATTAAATAAGGATAAATGAAAGAAGGCAGTCAGGTGACAAAATAGATAAAGTACCAGATCTGAAATCAAGAAAGATTCATCTTCCTAAGTTCAAATGTGGCCTCAGACACTTGCTAGTTGTGTGACCCTGAACAAGACATACCCCATTTGCCTCAGTTTCCTCATATGCAAAATAAGCGGGAAGAGGAAATGACAAATCACTCCAGTATTTCTGCCAAGAAAACTGCAAGTGGGATTACAGAGTTAGGTATGACTGAACAACAAATTAAAACAATTCCATATCCATTCAGACTGGCAAAAATACTTACAGTATCTCTTTTGTGGTGGCAAAAAAACCCTAGAAACCAATTGGGGAACGCCTGAACACTGGTATTATGTGAATATAATGGAATACTATTGTTTTATAAGAAATGAGAGGAAAAATAATATCAAAGAAACATGGAAAAATATGGATAAAACCAAAGGAAACTTTATAGGGGGAAGGGAGCAAACATTTATTAAGCACCTATTGTGTGCTAGCTACTGTGCTAAATACTTTTATTCTATCTCATTTGATCCTTACAACCATGCTGGGAGGTAGATGCTATTATAATTGCCTCTATTTTATATTTGAGGAAACTGAGGCAGAAAGCAGTGAAGAGAGTTACCCATGTTCATATAGTAAGTGTCTGAAGCTGGTTTTGAACTTAGGTCTTCTTGAGCCTAGGCCCAGTACTTTCTCCACTGAGCCCACTGCCTGCCTGCTATATTAACAGCCAGTTATAATAACAATATTATAAAATAATATATAATAACAATATTATAAAAACAATCACTTTAGGAGAGCTATGTAAACTGATGAAAAATGAAACCACAGAAATTGAAGGACAATTTAAACACTATTTACTACAATGTAAACACAAACTCTGAAAACTTTAAAAACTGACCCAATGCTTTGACTACCTATATAATTCCAGAAGACCAAGGAAGTCTTCTGACAAAAGTGAGTGACTCAGGATATAGAAAGAAACAATTATTTTTGAACACGGTCAATGAGGTGATTTTGTTAGACTAGGCATATTTGTTATTAAGGATTTTGTTTTTTCTCTTTTCTCTTTGATGAAGATAGGAGCAGAATAAAGAGAAAATGGATTTCTGTTAATTAAAAACAAAAACAAAAACAAACAAAAAAAAAACAAAATCCCAAACCTTCGATCTCTCCCTCACTTTGTGCAGTTTCAAAATTTCTTAGGGACAAATAATAACTCAGGGACTAAGAAGTAGCAACATCATCCCCCATCATACCCCGATATTTCCTTGTGTTAGCAAAGAAACTGCACGAATTCAGCACTGAATTCAAGATTTGGACAACACAATCCAGGTTTTTCTACCCAGAATCCTTCTGGCCCTTCAGCTCCAGAGCCTCAGCATCTTAAGCAGCACAATCCTCTCCTCCTTCACAACACATTCAATTGCCAAATCTAGTCAATTATCCCTGCATGGCATCTTTTGTATTCAATTCCTTCTCTCCATCCTTGTTATACCTCAACTTTACAGTCTAAGTGAATTTGTTTGGGATCACCAGTGTCTAGTTTTTCCTCTCTCAAATCATTCTTCCACATGACTGCCAAATCATTTTACAAAAGAACAAATCCATTCATGCTATTTCCCTGCTCAGGAAGCTTCAGGTGTAAATGCCCTTCACAATCTATTTTTCCAGACTTTTTGGGCATCAATCCTTTTCACACACTTGAAGGTCTAGTCAAAGATAATTTGGGATCCTGACTGTCTTCCATTGTGTCAGCTTTTCCAACTCAGCTCAGCTCAGCTCATGCACAAGTCTGATAAATTATGATCTAGGCCTTTATCCAGGTCATTTATGAAAATGTTAAATGGCACAAAGGTCAAGGAAAAATCAAGTGGAGACCTCCTGCCATATGACACTCAATTAGTTCTCAGTTCTTTAATTCTGGATCTTCAAGTCTGGAGAAATAAGCTGAAAAATGTCTTTAAAATCAATTTCTCCTACCAGGAAAGATTGCTTTTCTACATCTCTCTCCAGTTCACATGAAGGACAGATGTACCAGGAGAGATGGAGGTCACCAGTAGTGTAGGAAAAGTTGGACATAGTGTAGTTAGGAGGACCCAGGTTCAGAAACTACTTCTGACACTTACTAGAGCTTAGATCTGAAATAAATTACTTAACTTCTGTGGATTTTTGTCACTTCACCCATAAAATAGAGGCTTCAGGCTAAGTGATCTCTAAAGTCCATTCCAGTTTCAAATCTATGCTTCTAAAATCTCTTCCTCTCCCCTTCCTCCCCCAACTTTTATTTCCTTGCCAGCATACAATTCCACTTTGAGAATATTAGGTCTCCTTTTCTTTCTTTCTTTTTCTTTTTTTCTTTTCTTTTCTTTTTTCTTTTTTTGCTGAGGCAATTGGGGTTAAGTGACTTGCTCCTGATCACACAGCTGGGAAATATTAAGTGTCTGAGATCATATTTGAATTCAGGTCCTCCTGACAGGGCTGGTGCTCTATTCACTGCGCCACCTAGCTGCTTCTCCTTTTCTAATTTCATATACTTTAGTTGCTCAGAACCTGGAGAGAGAGTTTCTCTCCTTTTTCCCATAAAAGGAACGTTTAAATCTTTAGGAGTAAGGGTATTAAATATCATACATTACTCTTAGCATGCTCAAAAAATGGTTAGAGGGCATTCAAGATATAATTTCAAAGCAGGACAAGGGGAATGAGCAAGAAAAATATGAAATTTTCCCCTGCTGACTTAATGAAACCTTTCTCTCTGACAAATGCAGTTAGCTCTATTAACCAGGTAACAGGAGGAAGTTGTAGCCTACTTCTTTCTTCAAAATCAATTCATGTATAATTATAAATATATTTAATTTTAGCATAGCAAGAAAACAATAATCTTCCCCAATGAGATAGGAATTCCCTTAAAAATGGAATAAAAGGGTAGCTAAGTGGTGCAATGGATAGAGCACCAGCCCTGAAAATAGGAAAGGCCCCCTCGTTAGAAAAATTAATGCCTCCTAATTGTTCCAAAAAAGGGCCACAGGTGTCTTGGAGGTAGCAGGGGCAGAGGGTTACCTGAAGAAAGCTCAGGATAGAGAAGGGAAAGAAAGGTAACAATGTGATATTGTAGCACTTAGGTCTAGACACAGCCTAGACCCAGAGCTGTCCTAACTGTCAGTCAAGGCCCACTAAGAAGACCCAACACTGGCTTGGTCCCCACCTTTCTACGGTAAAGCATTTATTCTTCAAACTTAAAGCAAAAAATAAAATAAAATAAAAATTTTCAGAAAGCCCATTACCTGAAGCTGCCATAGACGATGAGGAGAATGGAAATCAGAAACGTTGACACTTGACTGGAATCCACCAGGGAATAGGCCCTAGAGAAACAAAAGAGAAAAACTATATCCAAACATTTCTAGAAGAATCTGGTTTTTAAAAGTTAAAAAAACAGTTAATTTAAAAACCAATGGAATAATTACCACTGAAATTACTGGTTAGAATACCTAAAACAACAACAACAACAACAACCACAAAACCACACAAGCTGATTTTGTTTGTTTTTTGCTGAGGCAATTGGGGTTAAGTGATTTGCCCAGGATCACACAGCTACGAAGTGTTAAGTGTCTGAGACCACATTTGAACTCAGGGCTGGTGCTCTATCCATTGCACCACCTAGCTGTCCCGGTTGGAATACATTTTAAAAGAAAGACTTGCAGAATAAATCCATAAACCCACAAATGACAAAGCTCAACTAGTTGCTGAAATGTAGTTAAAAAAGACTAAATCAGCCAGAGACAAGGTCTATTATCCAGCTTGGCTCACATCTGCTTCAGGCAACATAGTCCCCACTGGATCCTCTGTACATCTAATTGTTGCTGTGAGGATTTTAATGTAGTTCAAGATATGTTCAACCCAAAATCTACTGACTGAAATGATGAATGTTCCACAAGGCAAGAGCTGAAGAGAAGAGCTCTACCATTTCCCAAGGGGCTAAAACTGACTGCAGCGTACAGGCCTATCAAATTTTAGCAACCACTCTCAGACTTCCAGTTTCAGAAAGCTGAATGGGATGGGAGAAAATGGATAACTGACCCAGAGTATCAGAGGCCCTAAATCTAGATGTTCCTGACCCTAAGTCCAAAATCTACTAGATCAAACTGCCTCTTATTTAGAAATACAAACAGGAGATTTTAAATTCCTGGATTTTACTACCTCTCCATCTCTTGCTGGCTCCTGTTTTTCTTTCCATTAATCTTAGTCAGTTTTACTTTTGAAGTCTATCATTTCCCTAAGAACCTCCTACTTACTCCCCAGCAGGATAGGCCTCCTCCTTATCCCCCAAAAAGCTACTGCTCAAGCCTGTTTGTATACGAATCCCTTTTTAAGCTGTTTCCCAGATAGCACATGCTTTCCTTATTACTTTCCACCCGTCAAGGCCCCGTTGAAGTGGTGTCTTCTCCCAGAAACCTTTCTTATTACTTTAGCCAAGACTGAATGCTCTCTTTTCTAATTCATAGTCAGTCATTGTTTTTTAAAAACTATCATCACACGAAGATTTTACAATTGCTTCATGTGCTGACTTGATTTTTCCCATTTACTCCTTTTTTCCCCCCACCAGTGTGCTCCATAAAGACAGGACCCTGGTATCTTAGCGACCTCGATCTGGCCTTGTGCTTGTCAGCATTTTTCTCAATGACTTGGATAAAAACACAATTTTCACATTTGCAGATGGCACAAAATTGGGATGGAAAAATAACATGAAATTCAAAAAATCGTGGGTTGAGCCAAATTAAGACAATATTTAATAGGGGTTAATTACAAATCTTATGTTTAAGACAAGAAAGTTAAGTTCATAAATACAAGAATGGAAAAGTTTGAAGATAAGGGTGGAGGGGCAAACAAACCTTAACTCCAAAACTGGAAATGTTGATGGGTGACAAGCTCAGTGACAAGCTCAGCTGGGGAATATTATAAAGGAAAGGTAATATTTCTATCATACTCTTCCTCAGAACGCTTTTGGACCATGTAGGCAGTTTAACTTATTTATCTCAATTACAAAATGAGGACAATACCAGAATCTAATACCAGGGTATTTTAAGGATCAAATGAGATATTTATAAAGCAATTAGTGTTTAGCACATAGTAGGTGTAAAACAAAACAAAAACTGTAAAACAAAAGCTTACTCCTTCACTTATTCCCCTCCCTACTATGCAGGGCAATAAGAATAAGTAGGGATAAATGACACTTATTAAAATGCTTGTTTTCTTCCTTCCTTTCCCCCCACATATTTAAAAAGCCTGAAGAGTTTTTAAGGGAGAGCAATCAAGTGATGAATGGTATTAACTTTAGACCCTATGGACACCAGCTGAATGACCTGGAATGTTTACCCTGGCACAAAATGAAGCTTGGACAAGAGAGCTGTTTCCAAGTGCTAGAAGGGTTGTCAACTAGAAGAGGGATCGATCTGGCTACTTCTGCTTGGTTTCAGAGGCACATCTGGAAGCAAGTGTTAACTGCAGAAGCAAATTTAGGCTTGATATAAACAGATATAAACAGAAACTTTACAAAAATGAGGAGGATTCCATAGGAGAATAGACTGCCCTGAGGGAGGGGGCTCCCCCCTCACTGGAGGTCCTTAAATAGGGTGGGTGGCTACTTGTCAGGTATAATGCACAAGAACTTTGGTTTTGCTTGGATGGTTCCATGCCACTGCACAATCATCTTTCCCAAAGATTTTCAATCACTGTTTTACTGTACAGTTTCAATCTGAATTTGAACCATTTGTTTCTTTAGTAAAACTATGTTCTCTTTCTTTGAAAGAAAATGTTCACACATGTTCTTCACAGCCCTAACACTTGCTGCCAGAAGTATGACCCATTTTTAAGCAGACTTCATGACATTTCCATGTGTTTAGATGGGCTCCATTCACTCTCTTCAAAACAGTTTCTTTGTGATGAGTATTTTTCAGGAGGATGTTCCCTTTAAGGTTCCAAGTCTTTGATTTTTCCATTGCACCATTTAAATTTTATAGACTGTCAATTTAGCAGCAGAGAAGCTTCACTGAGATTCTCATTCCCAACCCTAGATCTGAAAGCTTCCATTGAAAATTTTTGATACTTGGAGAAAATTCCATCCTTAAGTTCCCTTCCATTCTACTAATTCTTTGAATTTGTTTTTGGGCTGTTTTCCCTGTTTAGTGCTGATAGCAACCTGTTTCATGAGAAAAGGGTTTGACTGGATTTGAACTCAGAATGCGAAGCCTTCCTGACTTCAGATCTGGTTCTTGCTCTTTATTTATTTTTTTTGCTGAGGCAATTGGAGTCAAGTGACTTGGCCAGAGTCACACAGCCAGGAAGCGTTAAGTGCCTGAGGCCACATTTGAACTCAGGTTCTTCTGACTTCAGGGTTAGTTCTCTATCCACTGTGCCACCTAGCTGCCTCTCTGGTACTCTTTCTAATCACTGTAGCGCCTAGTTGCAAAAGAACAGGTTCCCAAGCTTTTTATCTACCTTTTTGGACTGCTTACTCCTTACTCTCCCACCCAGGGATACTGCCTCCTGGCTCTTCTATAAATAAGACCCTCCATTTTTAGCTTTTGGGCATCTGCTCCAGTTTACCCCCATGCCTAACCCAGAATACTTCCTCCTGCACTTCAACTAAAAGATCTCTCTGACTTTTATGTATTTCTTTTCTTCTTGTAAATCTCATACAGGCATAGTGGACAGAATTTGGGATTTGGAGTCAAGAAGAACAAAGTTTGAATACTGTCTCAGACATTACCGGCTCTGATTCTGAACAAGTCACTTTACCTTTGTCTACACCTCAGCCTCCTCAACTGTAAAATGAAGATATTAGCCCGACCTCCCATGAGATATTTGTAAAGCACTGAATACAAAACAGTGCCTGGCACACAGCAGGCACTTAATAAATGTCTGTTCTTTTTACTTGTGCCACGATCCTCACTACCTACCTCCTGTAAATCTTCTCCACCTTCCACACCAGGCGTCCAGACTGCATAAGAGGCTGAACCACTGGGCTGACTCTGATGCTGCTTCTTTACCCAGACATCCTCTACTCTGCCCCTGCCTAAGTATTCTTTCTCTTAGAACTTTCCACTTCTTGTTCTGGGAACAGTAATGAAGTCATCACTAATTTCTGGCTGGATTAAAACAACTCTCCCTGGGTGCCATTCCCCTACATGTATTATCTTCCCCACTTAAGACTATAAGCTCTTTGAGAGCAGGGACTATCTTGCTTTTGTATTTCTATTTCTAGAGTAGCAGTTCTTAAAAGAAAGTCTAACTTTGCGTTTGTAGGGTCAAAACTTTTTATAAGAATACTAAGATATTTAAATTTCTAATAGTACACAGAAGCTCTTTGGATGGGGATCCTCTTGGGCAGAGCTTATTCATTTCTAAAAGGCTATTATAATATTAGAATCCCTTTTTGGCTCTGCCACCCTCACCTCAGTGGAGTACTGTTTTTGATAGTAATTAATAATTAAAAATTTTTACCTAGGAGAAAACTTACTACCTTACTATAAGAGTGATCTTTTGAAATTTGAAGTCTCTACTGCTGAGAAAGGGAAAAGAACTTGGATGAAAAAATAATAATATCTCAAAGAACTTTATTTCTATGAATGCTGTAGACATGACAGGCAGAATGGCAGTGGATGTGACATTAGAAAGAAATGCTTAAATCCTGGCTCTGCTATTTCTAAACTGCAATGTTGAATAGATTTAACCTTCCCTTCAAAAAAAAAAAAAAAAAAAAAAAAGTATAAAAGGAATCCTAGACCAAAAAGCTTGAAAATCGATGAAAAATTTTGCTATGTACAAAGCAAAAGATAGTCCCTATTCTCAAGTTCACATTTTTTTAAAATAAAACTTTTTTTCAAAGCACATGCATAGATAGTTTTCAACATTCACCCTTCCAAAACCTAGTGTTCTAAATTTTTTTCTCCCTTTTCCCCTAGAGGGCAAGTTATCCCAAATATCTTAAACATATGCAATTATTCTATACATATTTCCATATTTATTCTGCTGTACAAGAAAAATCAGAAGGGGGGAAAAAAACTAAAAGAAGGCAAATAACCACAAAAAACGAAAATACATGTGTGATCCACATTGAGTCCCCATAGGCCTCTTTCTGGATGTAGATGGTTCTCTCCTTCACAGGTTTATTGGAACTGGCCTGAATCACCTCGATGTTGAAAAGAGCAAGTCCATCAGAATTGATTATCACATAATCTTGTTACTATGTACAATGTTCTTTTGGTTCTACTCACTTCATTTAGCATTGATTCATGTAAGTCTCCTCAGATCTCACTGAAATCATCCTGTCGAGCTCACATTCTAAGGGGGAAGACAATATATAGAATGCTGATACCCTAAAGCTTAGCAGAGCACCAGATATATAGCAAGCACTTAATGAATATTTTTTCATTCATTCCTACTGGCTTCTTCTGCTCAGAATACAAATATAACTGATTCAATTTCTAGTGTAAAAAATAACAAAAAAACATTTAACCATATCACCCCATTAAGATACCACATTCTCTTTCCTCTTTCAGAAAGATAACCGGTATTCATGTCCTCCCAGATACTCTCCGATTCTCTGATGCCTTCCCTTTCTACCACTCCAATAAAACTGCAATCTTTCAAAAAGCCATCAATGACCTCTTCTTTTCCAGGTCCACTGGCTTTTTATTCAGGCTTCATGAAACCTTAATCTCTGTGGCATCAGACAACACTAGCCATCTCTTCTGAAGTGCTTTTCTCTTCCTTGAGCTTCTGTGAGGTTGCTGCTTTCCATTTCTTCTTTTCCTACTTTCCTTTCCTACTTATTTCTTTGACCCATTTGCCTCTTCAGCTAGGTTTCTTCTTCCCTCTTCCTAGCAGGAACATTCTCCATTGCTCTAATGTTGGCTCCAGCTTTCAGCACACTAATGTATTGTATTTGTATTTATTTTCTTAAATATTTCCCAATTACATTGTAATATAATTCCTCTAGACTCAGACCTGGAGGGAAAGGGGGAAGGGGAATTGTAAATTCGGCACCTCTTTCCTATACCATGCTTCTAATTATTAATAATGTATAAAGTTCTAAAATACTCCAGTGAAAAAAAAGCTGTATTTCATTGTATGTTTGCCTTTCTGTGCCATGAAACAATATCTAGGCAAGATTCTGGGGTTTGGGAGAGGTGAATAAAGAAGATTTAGAAAACTCCAAACCAGAATTAGGAATTAGGATTATATTTATGAAATTCTTTAAAATTCACATGTCATTGTGAATTCATGAACTTTCTCAATGAAAATGTGAACAGATTTTAAAAAGAATACATGTTGGGGCATAGATTTCTCAAATTATTTATTATTTATGAGAAACCTATCCCTAGAAGAATGCAGCAGGGAAGAGCAAGAACATGAAGAAGTCAGGATTCAGAAATCATCTCATTCAAATCTCTCATTTACAGGTGAAAAGATAGAATTGGATCACCTTTCTATGTGTGACAGTCTATGCATCCCTTCTCAGAACAACATTTATAAATGTATAAGATAAAATACATGATTACAAAGGAAGCCAATATTAATAAAAATATCAAATATTTTTAAAAGATGTAACTAGTTCATGGATTTCGGATTTTAAATTTCCAGATCTTTAGACTTCAAATGCCACATGACAAAATAATCAAAATAAAGTCATGTCCTATCACTCATGATGCAGGCATTGTCATGGAATCTATAAAGATAAACAGGTTTCAAGTATTTTTTTTAAAAACAGCACAGAGCCTGGGTACTGGTAACTTTTTCAAAGATTTCTACAAAAAGTATATGTTGAAATAAATAACTGTTTAGAAAACCCCATGGAGACCAAAGAAGAGCCCAAAAAACAAATTCACAGCAGCTGCCTGGTACAAATTAAACATGATAAGAATGGGCACTGCAAGCCTTGTTCATGTCCAGTCTATAGCTTTGAGTTCTCTGAAAACCCTATTATAAGACTCCCAAGATGCAGTTTGTTTATGTTTATCATCGGTGTTAAAAATTATATTTTTTAGATCCTATATTTTAGAGAAAAAAAAAAAAGGCTAGTGGATTGGAGTCCAGTGTACATTACTCATGATTACATATAGATGTAGCTCTTGACTTACAAAGCACTTTCCTTATTACAACCCTTTAAGAAAAAGAAACTGAGGCTCCAAGAAGCTAAGTGACTGGTCCATGACAAGGGGGAGTAAGGAGAAGCTGTCAGCAAGAGCCCCTCAGTGACTCTGCCAAGTAGGGTAATTAAAAAGTCATCCACTCAACTGAATTGGTTTATACCATCACCCACAAACCACAAATTCTTTAGTATACCTCCACACCCTAATACGTTCCTCTTGACTTAAATAGAAAAAGAGTTACCAAAAAGTCTTCACACCCAAGTTATTCTGCACTCCCTAAGATTTTTAGAACCATGTTTGGTTTTTTAATAACTGTTTTGCTGCCAAATATCTATTTCTGTCAGCTTTAAAGGCAAGTGCTAATAACACAATCCTGTTAAAAGCATGCCAAAAGGAGACACTGAGATGACTGTTCTTTGACACGACTCTGTTGGCTTTCCAACTGTACGAGAACATTCCTGCTTACCCTGCAGACCAGGTAAGGAGGAGTTGAACTCAATATCATCCCTTAGGCAGGTCTTTTCTTACAAGAAGTGGCCACACAACTTGCTACCAATTAGTTAAGTGGGATTCAAATTTGCTCTGAAGGAAGAACTTATAGGGACTACTTCAATTTTTTTGCTGTATGATTTTTTGGCTTATTTTAAGTATTAACTTATATTAAGGGAACCTAAGATCACATTCACTTTTTTCATTGTCCTACTGAGCTTGCAGGCAATTCAATCTAGCTGTACATTCCTTGTTCAAAAATGTACATGTCCCTATGATATTTTTGCCTTTTTAAGATTTGCCACCTATTATTCTGGCTTGTTCCCATCTTTAAGGCTCCTAAATCCATTATGCAAGGTATTTATTTCTATCAGCTGTATGTTACCCATGTGACACATGCAATCTCTGCATCACTCATAATGATACCGAATCAAACATATCCAAGTCAAAATCCTATGGCAGCAGACTGTTAAGGAACCTTCAAGATCAACATCAATTCATTAATGAGCACTTTTCAGTACAAATTATTCAAATAGCTGCAAATCCAATTGACAGGCCTGTCATTCTGCTCACACTTCTCTATCTTATTCACAAGGGTATCATGAAAAATATTACTCAAACACCTTTTGGAAAACCAGATGGTATATCTGTAACATTCTCTAATCTGCCAACCTAGTAATGTTTTTTAAAAAATATCATATTGGGCTAAAGAAGGAAACAGCATGATTCTTCCTCATAGCAACTGAAATGCTTGTGTGCTCAACCATTGTTGGTAAGGGTGAAAACCACATAGCTCCTGCCTTCTGAACCAAGGACCTCTAGCTCACTTATTACTACCCCAGAGATTGCTCTGCTGGACTATGGGGTCTAATGTTCCACAGCACAGTGCCTGCACAGTATGTTCTTCTGTAGGGTCAGAGGTCCACTTATGAGAGACAAAGCACTGGAAGAAAGGAGATTCTTAATAATGTCTTTCTAATTTGAAAAGCAGAAGCAGCTAGCAGAGAGAAACTATGGAAAAGAGTCTGAGTTGGGACTATAGTACGATACTGTTTGATGCTCTAAATGGAAGAAAGGAAACCCACTTAAAATGGAATACTTGTTCTGTTTCCTATTGAACCCATTAACCACAACCTAAAACACAGGTTCCAGAATCACAGAGTCGGCAGCCAGGTGGTACCATTTAAAGAATTCCCACTGTCATGTATCTGACAAGTGGACATCTGACCTCTACTTTGAAGATTTCTAAGGGGACAGCTCTAAGTATTAGGAAGCTTTGGGACCTCAAGCCTGGAAGGGCCACCCTGCCACTTCCACCTAACACTTCCCTGGCATCGGGACCAGACAAAACAAATCTAGTCCTCTCCCCTGCCAATCTATCCTAAAATCCAGGTAAACTTTGGAGAGTAAACCCTCCTCTCACAAGTATACTCACAAGGATACTCTCGTTATCCTTATATGCCTTTCTATGGCTAAGTACTTAAATTCAGAAAAACTATCAGCAACAAAGCACAAGATTAGGGGAATTCTATGTCAGTGGTAACCTCTGAATCCAAGATTCCATTTTAAAGAGGAAATTGAAGTCCAAAGAAGAGGAATAATCAAGGTAAGGAGAGGATGAATCGGGTCAGGTGACAGTTGCAGCAAAATCTAGGCACACTCAGAAAGAAAAAAAGTGAAAGGGGTCAGGCTTGAAGTGAGAAATGTTTCTGAGTACAACATTATATATAATAATTTGGTAAAGGATTTACTGAGACTCATTCATCTGTGAGCAACAAAACAGGGATGTTAGGTAATATCCAAATGATTTCTTAATCTCCTTTTTTTTCTTTTTTTAATTTGAGAATAAGTTAGCAACACATGAGAGGGACTTCCTTAAACATAATTTAAAAAGACTCTATGTAAAAAAAGGAAATAATTAGCAGAGTAATTTATCATTGATGGGTGGCCCAATTTTCTCTATTTTCTTTTTTAATTGAAGGTCTTATTTTCGAAAAATATACAAGGATAATTTTTCACCATTTACCCTTGCAAAACCTTGTGTTCTAATATCCCCCCCTTCTCCCCATCTCTCCCCCAGATGGCAAGTAATCCAATATATGTTAAACATGATAAAAAGATATGTAAATCCAATGTACGCAAACGTAGCTATACAATTATCTTGCTGCACAAGAAAAATCAGATAGAAAAGGGGAAAAATGAGAAAGAAAAAAATTCAAGTCAACAGCAACAAAAGAAGTGAAAATGCTATGTTGTGATCCACACTCAGTTCTCACTGTCCTCTCTCTGGGTGTAGATGGCTCTCATCACCACAAGATCATTGGAACTGGCCTGTTATCCTTTTCTAACAGCTCTGTTTCTCTTACCTAAGAGACTATTCAAACTCCCTTAAATTCATTCCAACTGCTGATATATTAAATTCTAGAGGGAGGGGACAGAGGGTCTTGGGATTGTTAAGTCCACAAACATTGATTAAGTACCTTTATTAAGTTCCACTATTGGCCAATCAGTTAATAAGCATTTTATTAAGTACTTACTATGTGTCAGGCACAGTGATAAACTCTGGACATACAAGGAAAGGCAGAAGACAATCCTTTCCCTCAAAAAGCTCGCAATCTCACAGGAGAGACAAGCAAATACCTACAAATACATATAAATAAGCTAAGAATGGGATAACTGGGAAGGCACTAGAATTAGGAGGGCTTAGGAAAGGCATCATTTAGAAGGATTTTTGTGGGGACTGTAAGGAACTGAGGAGATCAAAATGTCGAGGGTGAGAATAGGAAGGACAGAGAACAGATTGAGAAAATGCCCAGAGGAGTGTCACGTGTTAAGGTACAAAGAGGACAATGTCACTGCGTCAGAGCATTCGACTTCAAATAAGGTGTAAGAAGCCTGGAAAGGTAGAAGAGGCTTGGCTATGGAATGGAATTTGTATTTGTTCCTGGAAGCCAGAGAGAGCAACTGGACTTTACTGAGTAGGGTGTGGACACTTTGGCAGTTGAATGAGGGGCTGATTGGAATGGGGGCAGACTTGAGGCATATACTTCAATGGCCCAGGGGTGAGGCAATGAGGGCTGCTCCAGAGGGATGGGGGTGCCAGGAGAGAAGGTGGGGTAGTGATGTAAAGGTGAAATCGATGGGCTCTGCCAACAGACTTTGAATGTTTAGCTGAAGATGACAATTACGTTGTAAGCCTGGGGGACCAGGAGATGGTTGATGCCCTCTACAATGACACGGAAGTTTGGAAAGTGGGAACATTTAGGAGGAAAGAAAGAAGTCACTTTTGGGTATGCTGAGCACTGAGGATACAAAGAAACAATTCCTGCTCTCAGGAGCTCAGTCTAATGGAGCTTCAGTGTAACTGAATAAATGAAATAGAGGCCCTACAAACGGGAGATAATCTTGGAAGGTGGTGTAGTGCTGGTGGTTGGGAGAGGCTATTTGCTGAAGGAGAGGGTGAAGGAAGCGAAGGGGAACAAAATAAACAATGATAGCAAAAGCTCTTTCTGATTCCCATGGAAATCCTCCCTGATGGGAATTCTTTTCCTGTTTCTTTGTGTAGCACTGTCACCTAGAAACCAAAATTCTCAGCTGAAATGACACATCAGACCGGTCCTTATGTCCTGTCCCATCAGAAGGAAGCTGGCATAGGCCAGAAGGGTGGCGTTAGCAGCAGCCCTGGAAGCAAGCTTTCCAATTCCCCATATCCACAGAGATTTCCCTCACAGTCTCAATCAGGTGCAACACTGGCGAGGTTTGACATATGCAACAAATAGGTTCTGAGTGAACAGACCAGAGGCACTTCTTTTTAACTGGGTTTAAGAGCCCTCACCTGCTTCCCCCCCCAGCCAAGGAGGGCACCCTCCATAACACCCCAATCTCCAGTGTTCTTCCAATCAGCAATGGTGGTGGGACTGTGTTTGATTCCTTCTGGGCAGAGGAGGAAAGGGAGTAAGAGACACTCTTATCCGTGCTTGAAGCAGGGAAGGAATTAATTGTATGGGGTTCGTAGATAGAAATAATCTATGGTGACCTTGCCCTTTCATTTCCCCTCGACCTTCACACGTTACAAAAGTGCTTTCTGCAGAGTAGAATCAGTGGTACCAATATAAGAGCACAGAAAATGTCCTACTGGAGTAGACAAACTGTCCATTCAACACAATATTCTCTCTGATAGTCAATGCAAGATATAATATTCATAAGAGATATTTTGGAAGTAGTGATTCACATGCCTCAGGTATTTAAAAAGTAGAACTGATAAATATAACATTTAATTTATCCCAATATGAATCTGAAAGGATTGTCACTTGTCTTATTAACAGCATTTTCTGGCATTTGTATATGTGTGTGTGTATATAAAATAAATAAATATATATATATACACATATATATATATATATAAAATAAATATACATTTATTATAATATATAAATATGAAATAGATATATTTAAAAAATAGGGATATATATATATATATATGCCCCTATCTTAACACAGTATCTGAAAATTTTCACTTGGGTAATTAAAATCAGCAAAGTGATTCTTTTTTATTATCTGAAATTTCCCTACACAAAAGAAGTTGGCTTAAGGTTGCTATCATTGGTAAGTCACAGTTTAATGAACAGTAGTAGGCATCCACTTAACTCTTTTAAATGGGGTATTCTCCTAGAAGAGAAAATTTAACAACTGTTACTGTTCTGGAGCTCACAATAAAGAGCTGTGAGCTTTAGAAAGATTGTAGTCTACTAACCTCTTATTTAAAATATTCAGAACAGATTTTATCACACCACAGAGACCCAAAAATATATTAAAGTTTCTCTAATTTAAGCATATCCCTCATTCTATCAGAGAAAACAGAACTGCTGCTTATATTTGTCCCACTATCATTATTAGAATATCGGTCAACTGTTTGAAGGACTAGAACTACCTGTTAAAAGGATAGGTGTTTCACTTTTTTCTTCCCTTAATTTTGAGTTTCACTATCAAAATAAGGAGTCAAATGGTTTTCACCATGAATATGCATAAGGAACCAGCTCTGCCAGAGTATTAATACAGTAAGAATTTTTTAGAAATCAAATGGCATCTATAATATATAAATAGCTTAAGACTGAAAAAAACTTTTAAGGGAAATATGTATTTTACCTTGGCATGATGTCCTCAGGTGGGAGAGGTCAGGAAGGAAACTCAATCAAAACAATCTATTATTCTAAACGAGTGAAAAGGCTACTCCTGTATCTAAAATCATCATCATCATTTACTAAATGCTTGCTGAGTATACAGTCCTCTACTAAGCAACGAGAGCCCCCAAGAGGATTATCTGCTACTCCAGAAATATTAGGAAGGCTTATTCCTCCCGTTGTACAAGATCAGGATTCCTATTGAGAAAGCAAGCTCGGGGACTAACCTTTGCCTCTTTCAGCTCTACATGGGAATGCTGTAAAGATTCTTAAGAAAGTCTTAAAGAAAATTGGTTTTAAGTTCCTTAACTAAAATAATCATCACTTCTCTCTCTCTGCAATGCCCTTAACTCCCACTTTTTTCGGTGGTATTTTGAACAGTTTAAAAAATGTTTAATCTGAAAGAGAGAAAGCTTCCAAAGAACCTCCACCACAGGCCCATTTCCAGGAATCTCCAATTGTATGTTACATTTTCTTTAATTTCTGATCAGAAGAAATGGGTAATCTGAGAAAGTAAAGCAAAGATGAACTATTCCAAAAATCCTTCTGTAATCTTAACAAGAACTATAAAGTTAACAACTTGTTCTGAAAACACCATAGATCCTTTGGGAATCCTGAGATTATGTGTTAGAAATTTTATATTTCTGCCGCCTTTCCTTGCTTTGCTAAGGGACAGACTTTTTTTCCTTCTATTAGCAACAAACAATAAGTATGACCTTCCCACCAAATTCTACAGGATTCATTTTCACTCAAATGCCCAAAAAACAAAATCCTACATATTTTAGATTAGATTGAACTAGAGACACCTAACATTATATGGATTAGCTGGGATTATTAATTTTAACATGATTTATTTGCTAAGTAGCATAAAGAAGCAACTAACTCATAAGCAGAAAATATACCATATAAATAAAAATCTTAATGGTTATTTTATTAGTAAATCACCTTTTCCTGATTTTTCATTTTATCCAACTGCAGAATCTCAGGGTTGGAATGGACACAAGAATGGAAAGAGAATCTTTTCTATAACTTCACCGACAAGATCTCTGAGGAAGAGACCAAGCCCCTACATTCAGGTCCTTTTTAATTGATTCTCCCCGCTTTTAACAATATTTCCAGACACATGCATTTTCCCCTTGTCTTCCCCCCTCCAAAAAAATTACCCAAAGTAAAAGAGGTAAATAAAGCTGACATAACCAAGCCTGACAGCAGAGTGACATTGGATTCCACAATGCCCGCCTATCCACTAAGAGGAGCAAAGTAAGCTGCAGTCAATCATCTGTTCTCTAAGATCCAGACAGATCAGGCCAAGCTCGGCTGCCTTTTGATGATGTTCTCATTTCTATCAGTGAGATCATGAAGGTTATTGTCCAGGATTTGCTATCATCTCAATGTCTCTGACGCGTGATTTCCATTGATAAGATGATTAAATGCCATTTCCCAAGTCAATGGGTACCCTCTGCCTGAAACCTTTTGGGGCTTGTGGAATCTTTCTTTCCATCTCTGACCTCCTTGGCACACGTGCTAAGGAGTACTAGGCTAAAGGATACGAACAGTTTATAGTTGACTTTTCAGTTGTATGCGATTCTTTCTGACTTTATGGACAAATACTGACTCCAGGTCTCCTAGAGAATTGTTTTCCAAACACATGGACCAAACCACAGATCAGGTAACAGTATTAGTGTGCCTGTCTTCTCATTGCCTTTGTCAATTTTATGGGTAAGTAAAATCTATGAGTTGCTTTAATTTCTCTTATGACAAATGATTCAGGGCATTTTTTCATATGATTCCAATCAACTTTCAGATAGTTCTATCTTCAACCAAGTTAAATAATTTGATCAAAATCCAAATCTGCGTCTTTGCAATGTCCGATGTTTTTAATTCTGCCTTCTGGGCCAAGTGGAACAAATTAAATTGCCCCAAACAGCCACACTGCTCTTCTTCTCCCTGGTTCTCACAATTGAATGTGACATACATGGTGGGGCTCAAGTCCCTTCAACATCAAAACCGCTTCCTCTGGCTATTATCTAGCTCCTGAAATGATTTCCTAACCTGTAGTACTCAGAACTGAACACAATGCTTTGGGGGTGGTCCAACTAGGGCACAGTACAGTGGAAATGACTTATGTCATTGCACTGGAAGGGACCCTTGACCCAAGTCTTTAACTCTATTCCAAGCTGCCTCTCCAAAAATGAGTTCAGGAGTTTGGGTCATGCGAGTTTACATATGCTAAAGAAAACCAAACAAAAAACAAAGAGAAAAAGGGAGGAAGAAGGAAGAAAAATGTCTGTTGAGAGGGATTAGAGGGGGACAAAAACAATTTAAAGGTTGGCCTGACTTCACTTCCCATTTTCTATGTGGTAAGGGGACAAGGTGCACTGCCCAGTCAATTATTCTTTTAGTCATTCCTCTTGCCCTCTTCTATCCCCCACAGTAGTAGCTTTTGCACAGCCCCTTCTCCCAAATATCTGGTAGCTTTCTCTTCCTTTTGTTGTCTAAGCATGCCAGAGACTGTTCACTTTGGGGGCTTGGTTCAGGATGAGAGTCATTTTAACTCTATATTATCTCACAGAAGCATTTCGTTGAGAACCTGCCTCCTCCCCCATCATGGTCACCCTCCCTTCCCCTCATCACCCCCAGCCAGGATGCACAGGACCTAACTAAGACCAATGGTTTGAAAGCAGGAGATCATATTTCTGTTCAATAAGAACCAGTTAACAACTAGAATTAATCACATACATCTGCACTGTGAAGGAATTGCCCACATCCTTTCCTGAAGGAGCTTTAAATAAGGGATCTCTGTACAGCTCACAGTGCTGCTCTGACTGGATAATACTCTCGCCCCAGTCACAATTCTTCTTGCCACATTCCATTGGCAGAGTGACTTTTATTTTACAAATTACAAAGTACTCTCACATAGAGGATATTACTTGGTTTAAATCTCATAATAACCCTCAGGCTGGTGAAACACCTAGCCCCAGATCTTCAATAGGATATAGTTTATGCAAGCTATTGATCTCTGAGTTCTCAAAGAGAAATAAGGCAAATACTATTGAGAGGGTCTTGAGAGATCAGGAGTCAAGTCACTTATTCCATTTTATTTTTAGGGGATGAAGATGGGGCTTCCTTATACTTGAACAAAGACTTCTATTAAAGGTCCTCCTTTTCATTTTACTGTTTTTGGTTCATAAAAAGGGGTGCGGCAAAGCAACTAAGGTCGTCTTCATTCTGCAAGGACATAGACCACTATTCACTTTTTGCCCAAAGTAAGCAACAGGATAAACTTCACATTCAATCAAGTATCTGAAAATAAAGAATGAACAGGAAACCAGGAAGCTGCTATTTATAGAACAAAGCAACGTGGTACTTTTGCATAAAAATAAAAATCCATAAAAATAACACCTCACAAATTCAATATGAGCCCCCAACTTCCCCGAACAGTCCAAAATCAAAGATGTTTAGAGGCCAGAATGATGCCTTCTCTATTTCTGGTTAACTTTTACTGTTTAGAGCTGTTTAGCTCTGCTGTTTTAGCCAGCCAAAGCTAGCAAGCTACATCACAGAAAATTTCTTTCATATTTGTGTTGAAAAGTCAGGAGCGTCATCAGCTTCTTTCTGAGCCCAGAGGAAAATGTTAGCAAAATCCACTGAGACTTAAGTTATAAACAAAGTGCCTAATTATCTCACTACCATAACTCTATTGTTTGCTGTCACAATATAAATACCCAGATGAGGACCTTCTTCAAGGAGCTGACACATCTATACTATGTGAACTCCCTTGGGTTTTCTGTTTCTACATTCTCTCTGGAAAACATAAAAATACAGAATCTATTCCAAGACCATCTTTGAGGAGCAGTTATATTTAAGCAACAGTTCATAAATGATTTAACTGAAAGTTTAAAACTTGTCTCCATTCTAGCTTCTCATTTCTGCTAAGATAATGTTTGTGTTTTTAAAAAAATATTTGTAATCTTATTGGGAAAATGTACAAAGAAATTGTAATGGAAATTAATCTTATCTGATAATTTACATTTTGATAGTTTTGTGGTTTAGTCTCCCAAATTTCTCTTCAAAAAGCAGGAAATTTAACTTCTTTTTTCCTTTAAATAACAATATACAAAATAAAAGAAAAAATGTGATTAAGTGGCAATGAGCATATTTTAGGATCTAGTACAAAAACTAATAGATTTCAGAATTGGATATACCTTAGGGATCACCTAGTCAAACACTCATTTTACAAATGAAGAATTTGAATCCCAAAGAAGTAAATTGAATTACCCACATCCTGGAAATTTAGAAGTATGTGGGCTAGTCAAATTGCACTCGAGGTCAAAAGAACTATGCATGTTCTGCCAAACAGAACAAGTTTAAAGGCTTTTCTACAGACCAGACCTTCAAATATTTAAAAATGACGCTTATGGTCTCTGGAGTCTTTTCCAGGCTAAACATGGCCACTTCTTTCAACTTCACATATGCTGACCTACTATGGACATTTTCCAAGGTGGGCATGAAACTCCAAAGGAGCTATGCTGATAGAGTACAATAAACCTATCAACAACCTATTCCTGGAATTGATGAATCCTCCTAATGTGTAGTCCAAGGTAACATTAGCCTTTTGGGGTCTTACCTAGCACTGCTGACTCACATTAAACTTGTAGGAGAAATTTATCACTTATCAAAGTAGGATCACAATAAAAGCTACAGGAAAAAATCAACTTCTAAGAAGAATCCTCAATTGATACATATGTCTAAATTGTACTTTTGCTAATACTGAAAAGATAATAATGGCTCCAGTCATTAAGACATTTCTATGTGTCTATGCACATATTATCATTCATTCTAATTCTCTCTCTAAATACACACACACACACACTTGATACATTACTATCCTTCTAGTCACACAGGTTAAAAATTCCAAAATCCTTGAAAATCACTCTGTTTCTAATTCCTTTCATTATCCACATTATCTATTTCTCTTGGTCATTCTCCTGTCAGAACAGCTCTCCCGTCCATAGCCAATCTCTCCTCATCATTCACGGGGACCACTGCCACAGTCCCCGGCAGTCCCAGGTACCCAAGTCCTTATGTGGTATTTAAAGTTCTGGCTGCAGCCCGGCCTTCTAGGACTGTCCCTACCTATACTTTACACATTCTCCACTGATCCAGCCAGACTAGCATTCTTCTTCTTCCACACCAAACACGGCATCTCTGAGGCTTTTGCGCAGGTTTTTTCTCATCTCATCTGGAATGTGCTCTCCCTAACCCACTCAGAACCCAGTTAATTTGGATTCACTTTATGTCCATTTAGAGACGAACATGTCTTCCCCCCAACAACTTTTAGTTTTGTCTTTATAAACCCAGGACCAATCAGAAGCCTGGCAATTGGTAGTACTTCAAAAATGTGCTGTTTACCAAAAGCTATAATTAAAGCACAATTCTTTGTCAATAATGCTTTTTTTATATAACAGGCACACATGTATCTATCACGTTTAAGACTACTGAAGAATATACTGAAAACACTAGATAGTTCTGTTACTAAAATACAAGGAAATCCCTAATTTCCAAATTGAAAGATAAATTTTAAATGGTTTTAAAAGAGGAATATAAAAAAAAAGAGCAATAAAAGAGGAATAATCTGAACTACCCCTTCTTCTAAAAATAGTAAAATTTTGAGTTCCCTCCCAAAACTTTCTCTATACTGAGAATCCTTCAGCATGTAGATAAAGAATGGGGGTTGGGGTGGACAATGAGGAGAAGATAGCAGAGGGCATTTTTTCAGATAAAGGCTGAGTTATAGTTTGAAGTGTTATATATGTAAGAAAAATGTTAATAAACTCATTTACCAATTTAGTGTATATCTTGTCTTTTCAATCTTGTACCTGAATATTCAGCAGTTAGGTGGCACTATAGTGTCTGAAGCACTGGGCCTAGAATTTGAACTCTTTCTGAGTTCAAATCTGACCATCAACACTTATTAGCCGTATGACTGGCCAAGTCACTTCACCCTATTTGCCACAGTTGCTTGTTTGTAAAATGAGCTGGAGAAGGAAATCCCCCAATATCTTTGTCAAGAAAACCTTCATGGAAGAAATTCCATGGGGTCACACAGAGTTTAGTTAAAATTAAATGACTGAACAATTTTCATGTCCATGTTAATACCGTTTCTGGGTAAAATTGTACAAGACAGGAATGTGTCTGTGAATTCTTTTCCCCCCAGAATTACACTTACTTTGGTCTATAAATAATGAGAAATATCCCAAAAACATTTTTATGATGATAAAGAAGAAAATCCATGGCCTTCAAAATCCTGGAGCTAAGGTTTTCACTTCCTTGGGATGTATTATGGAATGGGGGATACAGTGCTGGCCTTGCAGTCAAGTCAAAGAAGGTAACACTTCTACTCCTGAGACTTACTAGCTATGCGACCATGGGCAAGCTGTAGAAACTCAACCTTTTAATCTAAAAAGTCCAGATTACAACCCATAGAGTACTTCCTTATGAGGTTATCTTGAAGTGCAAATAACACAGTGGAAAGTGTTTTGCAAATTTTAAGGCACAAGAAAAGTTTGATTATTCACCTTTAAAAAACATTCCAAGAACTCTAATAAAATTTACTTTCTACAGAAATCCACACAAGTCTAAAGTTTTTCTCTAAATTTACCATGACCTAAAGTTATATCAAATCCTATCTTCAGATGCTTCATGAATTGTGATGTTTCTATACTTTAAAATTCCAGATCCTGATTAAAGATCACAGCCTGTGTTAAGATACTTTAATCACTGGGTGATGATACAGATGGGGAGTCTGGGTGCCCTGAGTCTGAATGCTACTTCAGACAGCAGCGGAGCAACGCCTTAACTTCTCAAGTCTCCATCTCCTCATCTGTAAAACAGGGCTAAGAATAGCCTCAGCCCTAAAGGATTGTGGGGAGTCAAATGAGATCCTATTTGGGAAAAGCTACATAAATTTAGTTACTATTACAAAACAGTCAGTTGGTCCTCTTTTGTAAAAAATAAAATAGAAAGCTTGTGATTCAAAAAGAGCCGGTCTGAGGTGGGAAGGCCTTGACCCCACTCTTCATCTCACCAGGATATCACATAGTTGGAGCTACTGAGTGGGGACAATCAGGGTCTCAGAGGAATCACCTAAGCAGATGGAAGCACTGGGCTGAGCAATAGATACCCTCTTCCCCAAAATCAGTAAGAGAGGAAGGCCTCTTCAATGGAGGGCTTATGGGAGATTATGGAGCAGTTTCACAGGAGAACTGGGATGAGAAACTCCTCAGCTTCTCAGGATCTGGAAAGATGGAACAGGGCCTGAGTGCAAATTACTAATGCAACTGTCATATAGTGGCACATGTTTTTGTGAACTCTTTTTGCTTTTCCCTGTTAGACTCAATCTTTCTATGTTTTAAAATTGCCCTGGTCATGACAGATTGACATAATTTTATTATTTACTAAAAGAAGAAATCTCTATGTTGTTTTGGTCAGTGTAAAATAATATTTTGATCTTGTTCCAGACAAGTGAAATAAAGAGTTATTCAGGGGCAACTAGGTGGCGCAGTGGATAGAGCATCAGCCCTGAATTCAGGAGGACCCCAGTTCAAATCTGGTCTCAGACACTTAACACTTCCTAGCTGTGTGACCCTGGGCAAGTCACGTAACCCTAGCCTCAGGGGGGAAAAAAAGTTATTCAAATTCAGTCAGTTAACATTAACTGAGTGCCTACTATGTGCCAGATGGTGTGCTTAAGTACTGAGTATTTAAATACCACCCCAAAGTGGGGAAAGTCAGTCCCTGCTCTCAAGGAGCTAACACTCTAATGAAGGAAGACAACACCAAAAGGAAGCTGAAAAGGGAGACTCCCAAACAGGTCATAAGAGAAAATTGAGAGAAGTCCCAAAATAGTGCAGCCAAGTGAGAAATGAGTTATCTGACTCAAAATTCCTCCTTAATGGAGGATTTGTAATTTATGGTGCCACTCAATCATGAATGATACAGATTACAATGAGGATGTGCTCTCAGAGGATGATTGGATTTCTCCCAAAATGAATACAGAAGGCTTTTGTAAACCCATAAGAAAGATGATTCCATGAATCTATACCTTTAGAGATACAGGTACTATCTTAGAACAGCACTATTCATATTCTTCCTATATAACTCATTACAAATAATCCTAGGATTACAAATTTAGAATTGGAAGGAGAAATCATGGTGGTTATCAGTTGCCCCTTCCCTATCCCCCATTCAGAGAGGACACAAGTAGTAAGAGGAGATCCTAACAAGGTTTGGCAGATTCTTTTTGTTGTGAAGTTGTTCTAGCTGTGCTTGACTCTCCATGACCCCATTTGGGGTTTTCTTAGCAGGATGGTTTGCCATTTCCTTCTCCAGCTCATTTTACAAAATGGGGAAACTGAGGCAAACAAACAGGATGAAGTGATTTGCCCAGGGTCACACAGCTCCTTTGAGGAGAGCCGAGAATACAAGACCAATGACTGCACTTTCTACCACCTCCTCACAGAATTCATTCTTTCTTACAGAGCTGTGAGTGATGAGTTTATCACTCACAGTGATGAACAAAGTGACAAGCCCACCAGCTTAATCAAGCTGATCCTGTGTACCACAACTAACATGTATTTAATTTCAGCTCCTTCTTTGAATCCATTCCTAACATAACCTCTCTTATACTCCTTGCTACCATCTTCCTAAAACCATCTCCACAAGGCTATTTCACTACCTATTTATTACTCAAGTAGCAATGAAGACAAATAATCGACATCCTTTCTTCAGATAGAAGTCCAAAAAATAATCTCCAGGGCCTTAGAGATTATTTTTTGGACTTCTATCTGAAGGAAGGTCCTCAGGTCCCAGACTAAAAACTAGAAGGATCAAAGTCTTGAACATGAGAGCCTAATACTGAATCAGCTCTTTTCAAACGGGTTCACTTCAGAGTTTGTTTCATCCCTGCCCATGATGCATGCTAGTATGAGACTACTGACCTAGTGTTCAGTCTCTGGGAACCCATATCTCTAGCCATGTTCTAGTTCTAGACTAAATGACTAAAGATTTTCATTAAGTGGTAGCTATACTAAAATTTGCACTGTTTGAAATCATAATTATACCTAAAGGTAAGCAAACTTTGATGGTATAACTAAAATGTCATCCAAAACATTTTAGCAGTATGGACTGTCTTCTCTTTAAATCATCATACATTTGCTGGTAGGTAGAGAGTTTTATCTATATCTCGTAATTTGCATGCTCTCATTCTTACACAAGGAACCAAATGAAATTGGATGCAGGGCATTACCTAAAATCAGAAATACTTTAAACTCGATATTGTTATTCTGCAATAATTCTCAACAGTTGACCTAAAATAACATAGAAGTCAATTTTGGAAAAAAGCTCTAGTCAGCCAGAGTTTCTTACCAAATAATTTGAAATGACTGATTGTTATAGCCTCTCAAAGCACAACAATGTTGAGACAGAGAAACAAGCATTGTTTCTCTGTCTCTCCACCCAACTCCTGCAGACTTCAATTATTTATTGATTCTTGGTCTCACAATTCATCAAATGTTAAAAAAAAAAAAAAAAAAAAGAAAAAAAGAAATCCATGTGAAACTGTATTCCAATCTGTCAGAAAGTATTTTTAAAGTTTTATTTCAAGTTTATATAGGCGGTACAATGATTAAGCACTGGACCAGGAAACCAAGCTAAAATCCAGACTGATATTTAACTAGCTAACCAGCTGTGTTATCTGAGCAAGTCAGTTTCCTCATCTGTAAAACAGGAGTAACAGTATCTACAAAAAAACATGCAATTTTAATATTTATTATGTAATAGATTCTGGGCTAAGCAAACAAAGAAAAGGCCTAAAATAGTTCTGAATCTCAAGAAGATTGAAATCTAATGGGAAAGAAAACATACAAATAACTGATGAGGTCCTGAATGGTGTGTTGGAGAAAGAGAAACTAACATCGTGATCCCTGAGGCAGGCAGGGAGAAGGCACAGATAGAGAGCAATTTAGCTTCAGAGTCCCAGCCTTTGGGGAGGTGATCTAGTCTGAAATTTATGTCAAACCTGAGACCCATCCTCTGTAGAGCATTCTCCCCTTGCCACGCCCTGTCAGAAATCCCAGTCATGTCCCTGAGGTTAAATTTTCCCTATAAAATCTACTTATGGGCTATCCCATGGCTGCTGCCTTCTTTTGGGTCAGTCACTCTGCCTCATGGAGTCTTTCTCCTTACTTTTTCATTACATGTATATATTACAAACTCCACTATGCTTCTCCATCCTACTTCTCCTCCTTACAGGTCGTTTAGGGTACTAAGTCCCTTTCAGGATTTAGCCTGCCAGCTAAGAACATGCCCCAACCTCATGGGGTGTTTCCTTTCTCCTAGGTAATCCTGAGTTCCTCTGAGGAACTGGTCTTTCATATGCTCTCCCACTCTATTTCATATTTACCATTCCCAAATGGTAAATGGCCAAAGAAAATGGCCACTGTGAATTCTTCACATGTCTGGACCCCAACTTTTGATGCTTGCCATCACCTGGTGATCACATCGCCCACATTTTGGGGCCGAACAAACACACATCACAACTATGGTGGTCAGGAATGATAAAACGAGATTGCTGGACACACGTCTCTTTCACAAGATAACTTGAGTTAATATATACAGAAACAAAGAAGAGAAAACAATCCTAACTATTCCATTCTATCCCCCCCCCCACTCCCACTCAACTCTCCTTCTCCCTTGTGATCATTTCCTTGAGCAATCTATGGTCAGAGAATCTAACCAAAGCTAATTAAAAGAGAGAGAAGAGTGTCCCTTTCAAGTGAAAGGGAGATGCCCAGAGTTGATTCTAGTACCTCTTTAGCTACAGGGCTAAGACCTTATATACATGAAAGCTAAGTCCCACATCAGCTATTAGTTATCAGATAAGAATTTATTCCAGCTTCTCAGAAAACAAAATAATTATTTTCTTTAACTTTGTTCTCTTTTGTTAGGCAAGCTATTTTTGGGAAGATTTTACAAAGAGCTTTTTAGGAACAAAATTCCATTTTATCATAAATGAGGTTTGAACAATACTTTGCCCTAGTTGGACTCTATCTGGGGTATTGTTTACACATTTGGGTACTATAGTTTGAGAAGATCACTTATCAGAAATAATGAGCAAGCTGATTTCAGAAAAGCCTGGGAAGACTTGTATGAACTGATAGTTGAGTAAAATGAGCAGGATAAGGAGAACATTGTACACAGTAATAGCAAGATTATGTGATGATCAACTATGAACTATGATAGCTTAGCTTTCTCAGCAATGTGTTGATTCAAGGCAATTAAACTAGAGTCAGAATGGAAAATGCCATCTGTCTCTAATGGGAAAACTATGGAGACTGAATGTAGATCGAAACATACTATTTTCATATTTAATTTTTTTTGCTGTTGTTGTTTGCTTTTTCTTTCTCATGGTTTTTCCTTCTTATTCTGATTTTTCTTTCATAACATGACAAACATTCCAACATGTACATGTTGTATATGGATAACCTATATCAGATTGCTTGCTATCTGGGAAGGAGAGAGGTAAGGAAAGGAGGGACATAAAAAATTTGCATTAGCTGTGTTTAAGTAACTGAAGATTGTCATGTGGAAGAAGAATTAAGCTTGTTCCGTCTGTCACCAGAACCACCATGAAGAGGGTCATTTTGGTTTGAAGTGTGGAAAAACACTGTAGCAATTAGAGCTATACAAAAGTGGAATTACACTGCCTGGGGAAGTAGTGTATTCTCTTCACTGAAGGTTTTCAACAGAGGCCACTCAGCTACAGTGGGGTAGTCATCCCCCCCCCCCCAATTTATTTATGATTAACAGTTTCTGTTTCAAAGTGTTAGCTGCTAAAGTCCTTTTCAATTTAAAGATTCTGTGGACAAAACGACTTGAGCTATAAAGAAAAAGAAAGCCTCATAAGGTAGTGAGCCTAGGTAAGTAAGAAAAAGTAAACAAAATTAGGAAGACAAGATATGAGACCAGAGTAAAGTGTGACAGCTCTAAAAGAGGCTTACTAGGTATTAATGAAATCACCCAGCTCTCTCAGCGGAGAAAGAGAGGTGGGGAAACAAGGACATAGGCTCAGACATCTGGTAAATCCAGAGATATATGTAGTGAGTGGCTGGCATTTTTATTCTGGTTACAGCCAGGAGACTGCTCCGTCTCAGTGCAAGCTGAATAAGGGAGTGCTGGCACATAAGTTTTTGTTTGCATCTGATTGTGCAATGCAGCTTCCGAAGCAAAGATGCAATAGAGTATGGATCACTTCTCTGCTGCTTGTGCTAATTTTGGCCTAATAATTAATATCAAGAAAACCCAGGTCCTCCATCAGCCGGCACCGACCATCCATCTGTGGAACCATCAGTTACTGCAAATGGAGAAATTTCGAATGTTGTGGATAAGTTCCTTTACTTTGGCATTATACTTTCCAGGGATGTCCACATTGATGATGAGTCTGACACACACATTTCCAGAGCTAGCTCAGCGTTTGGGAGGCTCCAAAAGAAAGCGTGGGAGAAGAGAGGTATTAGACTATCAAAGTGAAGGTTTACAGAGGCATTGTGCTGACCTCATTGTTGTGTGCCTGTGAAACCTGGATAGTCCCAGCACCATGCTGGGGAATTGATTGGCTTCCATTTAAATTGTCTTAGAAAGATTCTGAAAATCACCTGGCAGGATAAGACACTAGATACTGAGGTCTTGATCAAACTAAACTGCCAACCATTCCAACTCTGCTGCAGAGAGCACAACTCCATTGGTCCGGCCCCAGTGTTCAAATGCCAACCATAAGCTTGCCAAAAAGACAATTTTATGGAGAACTCACTAAGGGCAAGAGCTCACAAGATGATCAGAAAATGCAATACAAGGACACCCTTAAGATATCTCTTTAAGAACTTTAAAACTGATTGTATGGCATGAGAGGCACTGGCACAGGACTGTGCAGCATGGTAGGCGTCATTAGAGAAGGTGTTGCTCAAATGTAGGGAATCTACCCCAAAGGTTCACATGGACTGTTTTGTGCCTGACTTTTGATAAAACGTTCTGAGTCATATTTGTCTGCACAGCCAGTCAGCCACACTGTAACTTGATTAACATATTGATGTTATTCTGATCCTCCTCAAAAAAGGATAACAACCATTATTATTATTTTTTTTTTGTTGTTACAGCCAGGTGACTGCTATCTCTCAGTGCAAGCTGATCTTTCTCCCCACCTCACCCCTACATAAAGGAGCTCAAGTAATTCCATTTCACATTCTGGATCAGAGTTGAAGCAATGCTCTCTAAAAAGGATTTGAAAAGGCAGAAGAGAATCCTGGTAAGTCAGGAGGTTGAAGAGTGGAAGAATACATGGAGTTAGAAAAAATGAAGGACCACTAACTATCTGAAGCTTAAAAATGCAATTTGACACTTCTTTAGGAAGTTGAATCTGGTTTAATTAGGAAGTAGCTGTTTGTAGTCCACAGAAAGATTAAATAGATTTACTGGTGATTTCAAGTAAGATATCATCCAGCAAAGTTCAGAAGAAAAGTATTTACTAGTGGTTAGCTTCCCCCTAATCAGCAACACTAGGGAACAATCTGCCAAGCTTACAAGAACTGAGAAGACTATGTTATTCCCAAGGCATGTATACAGGATGTCAGAGAAAGCTAGAAAAACACTATTAAAATAGGTGACTGTTACCAATTTCTGATGACTTATGTAGACTTAGAGGATACAAGCAAAAGGAACTTAAGATGGATAGCCAAAGTTTATAAAAGTCTGGATAAGAAATTGAAGACATAGGGACAGAGTTGGGGTTTTTTATCCCCCACCTCCTTAAAGGCAAGAAATGAAGAAGATAAAAGCAGAACTGGCCAGTGAATGGCAGATTGAGGATATTTAAGAATGGGATTTGGATTTCTGGACCTCAGCTAAAATATATAATGATGAATTCCTAGCCATACCTCCCTAGGCTTTATGCCCAGTATATTTAAAAACAATCTAAAGGACTTTAAACTTAATGGGAAGAAGAAAAGAAAAAACTGCCTATATCATCTCCACCAAGATACTAGACAATAGCTATAAAGTAAAAAGAATTAAAATAGTTGGAAAGACTTCTTAAGTTCATAGGAGACATAAATTAGGGAAGTCAATATAGTAAGAAAATCTCATAGGTCTATACACGGTATGAACTCTAGGCAACAAGCCTTAATTCAAGGAGACAAATTTTAATTTAGAAATATTGATGAGAATTGCTAAAATGAAATTGAGAAGTGAAATGTGTCTCTAGAAGGAATACCTTATTCAAAATAAATAGGAACAGTTACATGGCCCAATGGATAGAAGTACAGGCCTAGAATTCAGAAAATCTGAATCAAAATCCAGTTTCAGACATGTACTAGCTGTGTGGCTCTGTTTGCCTCAAATTTCCTCATCTGATAACAGCACCTATCTCCCAATGTTGTTCTTAGGATTAAATTAAATTTGTGAAGCACATAAATGTTAGCTATTATTACTACTATAACCAAGATGAGGAATTAGAGTTATCAATGTACATTAAGATGAGAAGCTTTAAAGTATATCTAGTATAGCATATAAGGCATAGGATTTGAAGACAGAAAAAACTGGGTTCAAATCCTATCTCAGACACAGTGTGACCTTAAGCAATGTAAATTTCTGTGGGTCTCTGTTTCTTAATCTATCAAATAAGGGGTAGTCACTGGAGGCTGGCTAGGGTTCTGTCTAGCTCCAAAGCTATGATCCTATAATCCTATGATAATGTATTCAAGGAGCAAGGAAGGAACTGATGGAGAGCATTTGGTTGAAGATCCATGAAGGAAAGTACAAGAAGCCAGACTGTCATCAAAATATACGTTATAATCTACCTGGATAGAAAAGAAGAGATGAGAAGTCTGGAACTAGACCACAAAGATGACCCTGAGCTGTGCTACTGTAAGGAGAGGAGGTCTGCCCAAAGCAGAACTGGCCTTAATGAAAATCTCACTCCTAGAGTGAGGGACTAGATGAAGGATATAAGGACTTCCTAAAGAGGAGCTTCTATTAAAGCAGATCTACATCTTCTCTGCAACTTTAAGGCTTCCTAGAGAACACAGAGAGGCTGGGTAAGCGACTTAGATTCACATATAAGGGTCCAGATTGAGTGGAGGGACAAGAACTCTCATCTTCTTGGGGTGAATCAGCTCCATATTCACTCCATCTCACCGCTTCTAAGTCTGATATGGATCTAGATTATGGATTAGCAAATCTTAAGAGTTCAGATGAAATTTACAGGAAAAGTCAGTCTAGGAGAGATGCAAAGTTCCCAAGAATGAAAGACTCAACACTGTCTGAAGAGACAGATGCTCAAGGAACTAGAAAACATGCATGATTATAACAGAAAAAACTGAGATAGCTGTTAAAATGCTTTACAAATTTTAAAAGTGCTGTATAAATGCTATAATAGAAAATCACATAAACAAGAATTCAGGGAAGCATGAGAAAACAAAGAAATTGATGCAGAGTAACAAAGAACTCCAGGAAAACAACTTATAAAAATTACTACAATGTAAACAGAAAGAACAAGATAAAATCAAAACAAACAGAACTATTTACCCTCAAAGGGATATAATTATGATGACCAAACTTGTTTCTAGAGAAAAGAGAAAAACCTCATTTTTTATTCTTTGTGATGGATTGTATCTGGAAATAAAGATATAAAAACAAAAATTTCAAAAATAAAACAAAATTGATGAAAAAATACATTCTCCCTCCGCAGCAGTGAGAGACTTGACTACTAGACTGGAATACTACAAATATGTCAGTCTCGGCTGAAATGTTGTCTAGTTTTGCTGAGCTATTTTTTCCCTAAATTTTTATTGTCAACTTACTTAATGAACATCACCCTATATAAAAAAGGATTTTATATATATGTGTGTGTGTGTGTGTGTGACTATTATTTTTTCTTTCTTTTAAATAAATCTTTACTTCTCAGAATAGAGGAGAGGAGAAAAATGTATGTGGAAATGAAGGTGGCTATGAATTTTAAAAGCTATCAATTTTTTTTAAAGAATGATAAAGAAATGATAGAAAAAAGACAAATAACAGGAGAAATGAATGGATCGGGCACTATGCTAAGAGTTGGAGAAAGATAATAGTTATATGAGAATAATGACCAGGAAGGGAATATATAGAAAACTGCATAAAAGGTGAGCTGATTTAAAGAGCAATCAGCTGATATAACCATTGAGGAGATGGTGTCCGGTCGATGTCCATTAAGTGCTATCTGGCTAGGGAGAGATACTGATAAGTCGAATCTGTATACGCTAATCAACTTAGCCTGGCCCTATGGCAAATATTCCAGCTCAGGAAATTATTTCCTTCAGCAGGAATTTGAATCCCTTCCAATCTGGTCACAGAGTAAATGCTTAACAAATGCCTATTGACATCAGAAAATGTAAAATGCCAAACTAATGTGGGTTTGCAGTAATTAAAAAAAATTTTTAAACCCAATTCTAAACAAATGCACTTTAATTGATCTTCCCCTCTCTGTTAAATTAACATTGGATACCTAAAGCTTGGCCTATACTCAAAACAAATACCAAAAAACCCATGTCATCTGCACAGAAAATGTAACAACTTGCTAAGAGAACCATAACCCAAATTACCTTGAATGTGCTGTGTTGCTATATGTATGCATATGTTGACTATATGTATGCATATGTTGACTCTCCAGACAAATTGGAAATTTGAGGGTTGGATCAGTTCCATTTTTCTGCTTCCCTGTCACTTAGCAAAAGACCTAGCACAATCCAGGTGCTTAATGATCAACTAACTGGTACATACATACATAAAAGAAAGGGCCAATTGTTGCAGGCTGTGGACTAGGTAGTATTTAAAATACCCAAAGTTATATTTCAATGCCTCATTGTGGCATGAAGTTACTCTGGTTTCCTGAAAGCTACAAACTATGTTTGACTATTAAGGATTAGCTGGATTAAGCATAGACCGAATGTTACCAGGATCAATCTACAGAAGCAATTTTGGGGGAATCAATTTTTTTTAGCCCCAGCAATTTGTAATCTATAGAGTTATAAAGGTTTGCAATGTGCATACATGGAAAGCCAAGTTCAATCCAAGGCAAACATGTTATTAAGCACTACTATCAACCTAGACAATAGGGGCACAAACATAAAAAACAAAATAATCCCTGACTTCAAGGAACTCTCATTCTACTTTAGGAATAAATACATACAGGATGTATGTACAGGAATACATACAAAGTCTGCTTGGCTGGGGGAAAGGCAGGGGAGGCAGAGGGAGGGAAGAAGACCCCTAGATCTCAGATTCTGATTTGCAAAAACTGATGAGGTATTCCCAGTAAATCTAACAATAATTTGATGAGCCCCAAGAGCACAAGGCCCGCGGGACAATTTACCTGATAAGAGCAGTAGTGGAGAGAGGGAGGGAAGGAAGAAAAAAGAAAGGAAGGAAGGAAACTAGATGGGCCAAGGAAAGAAGATTCAAGAATGGCTTCCTAGTGCCTTGAAGAAAGCTGGAGGAGAGGGGCGGGGTGTCATTTTATTTCTTCCTCCTTTTTTGTCATTTTTTTCTTCCTACTTTATAGTATTTTATTTTTTCCAATTACATCTAAAGATAGATTTCCTCATTCATTTTTATAAGATTCTGGTTTTCAGCTTTTTCTCCCTCCCCAAGATCAGGCAGCAAGGAGGAAGGAGAGCTCACTCCAAATCTGAAGGATCCCTTGTGCAGAGGCAGGGAGGGATTGATTTCAAGTGAGTGTAAGGAAAAGGAGTAAAGTGAAATGCCTAGAAAGATAAGTGGGAACCAGACTGTGGACAACTCTGGTCATTTTATTTATTTTTTGGTTTTATTCATGCATGTTTTTGGTCTTGTTTTAGTTTTTTAATATAATATTCACTTCCTGACATTCCTCATACCCAACAATTAAAGAAAACTGGTTGTTAATGAGTGGAGCAGCTTGGGCATCATTCTGCTTCCAAAATCTATCTCAACCACAAGGGAAGTTCTGTCTTCCCATTGCCTTGTACACAGCAATCACATGACAAATACTTATGGCAGTGAATTCAATTGCCTATCCTCTGGGATCAACATTGTCACTGTCATTAGTCTGAGTGTGGCCCCTTCAGTGCTGTTTAGATTTCTATTTCTGGAATCCTTGTGCATATTCTGGCTCTGTTTATTTCCCTCTGCATTTTTTTGCATATTTAGTCCCCATTTTTCTCTAAATTTTTAATATCCATTGTTTCTTATGACACAGTAGCATTCTATTTCATTTTCTTTTTGGCCCACAATTTGCTCATCCATTCATCAATCAATGGGCATCCACTTTGTTTACAGTTGTTTTGATGTGGAAAAAGTATAAAATTTTAATCAATGTAGGGCTTTCTGTCTATGACATTCTTAGGACATATACATAGAACCCCATTCCAGGCCCTCTGCTCTTCTACTTCACTTGGTGATCTTCTAGTCATGCTCGAGGTTCCATGGATTTATAGTCATCTCTCTATTGTTGACTCTCAGCCCTAACCTCTCTCACTTTCACAACTCCAACTGCCATGGGACATCTCCAACTGGGCACACTATAGAAATCTTTAAGTTCAACTTGTCTAAAACTGAACTTATTAACTTTTCCTTCAAATGCTTCCCTCTTAAGTATTGAGGATCACAATCTTCCCAGTCATACAGGCTTATACTCCACATATCCAATCTGTTGCCAGGTCCTATTTTTACCTTCATAACATTTCTCCCATATATCCCCTTCTCTCCTCCCCAACTACCACCACTGTGAAACCTCATCCATTACAGTAACAGGCAAATTGGTCTTTGTAAGTCCTTTTCCATTCATCTGTCAGTGATTTTCCTAAAGCAAAGGTCTGACCATATCAGCCCTTCCCCACAATTACCTCTGCCAATACTTAATAAATGCCAGTAACTTCCTATTGTCTCCATATATAAAATTCTCCAGACAATTTTCAGAAGAAATTAATGCCATTTCTAGTCATATGAAAAAAATGCTCTAAATCACTATTGATTAGAGGAAATGGAAATTAAGACAATTCTGAGTTACCACTTAACACCTCTCAGATTGGCTAATGTGACAGGAAAAAAACATTGATAAATGTTCAAGGGGATGTGGGAAAACAGGGGCACTAATACATTGTTGGTGGAGTTGTGAAATGATCCAACTATTCTGGAGCAATTTGGAAATGTCTCCAAAGGGCCATCAAACTGTGCATACCGTTTGATCTTGCAGTGTCTCTACTGGACCTGTATCCCAAAGAAATCATAAAAAAGGGAAAGGGACCCACATGTGCAAAAATATTTGTAGCAACCCTTCTTGCAGTGGCAAAAACCTGGATGCCCAACAGGTGGAGAATGACTGAATAAGTTATTGGTATATGGATGTATTGAAATATTTAAGAAACAATCAGCAGCATAGTTTCACAAAAGCCTAGAGAGACTTCCATGAACTGATGCTAAGTGAAGTGAGCAGAGCCAAAAGAACAAAAGTATGTGATGATCAACTGTGATGGTTCTTTTCAACAGCAAGGTGATTCAGGCCAATTCTAATAGACTGTGTTGGAGAGAACCCTTTGCATTCAGATAGCATTGTGAGGACTGAGTATGGCAACAACATAGTATTGTCACCTTTTTTGTTGTTTGCTTGCTTTTTTCCTCTTTCTCATTTTTTTTTCCTTTTATAGCATGATGTGGAAATATGTTTAGAAGAATTGCACGTGTTTGACCTATATTGGATTACTTGCTATCTAGAGGAGAAAGGGAAGGAGGGAGGAAGGGAGGGAGGGAGGGAGGGAGGGAGGGAGGGAGGGAGGGAGAGAGAGAGAGAGAGAGAGAGAGAGAGAGAGAGAGAGAGAGAGAGAGAGAGAGAGAGAGAGGATAAAAAATGTGGAACACAAGGTTATGCAAGGGTGAATGCTGAAAAGTATCTTTGCATGTATTTGGAAAAATAAAAAGTGATCATTATTAAAAAAAACAAATATAAAACCCTCTGGCATTAAATAAATATAAAATTCACAAGACATGCTATTTCCAGGCTGGTCATTTTCACCCACTATCCCCTCCCCATGTATGAAATGTTCTCCTCTCCTTCTTCATCATAATGTCTTTCTTCTATTTATTTCCAACCCCTCTGACATATAACTTGCTTGTACATTGCTGGTGGCCTCTTGTCTACCCCATTAGGCTGGGAGGTCCTTGAGAACAGGAACTATCTTTTGCCTTTATAATCTTAGCATTTAGTACAATGTCTGACACAGAGAAGACATTTAATAACTTTACTGACAGCCTGACGTAAAGAATTTTAATAGCTAGTAAAATAAGTAGAAGTTTTCTTCTTGCCATCAAAATGTATCCTGGCTATTTTTCTGTTCAAGTAAACTATGAAAGTAAGAGTTCTTCACCTTGTTCTGTCCTCTTCTGGCAGTCTAGGAAAGCCTATGGGCTCCTCAGAATCATTTTAAAAATTTTAATTATGCTTAATTTCAATTAGAGATTAGTGGAAAAATGATGTAATTTCTTTCCATCCAAGTTCATGGACACCAGAAATCTATTAATAGATTATTTCAGGGGTCTATGGACTCAGTTTAAGAACCCCTGCATCACAGGCACTTAGAAAATCTAAGTGAGAAAGAACAGAGAATTAAAGAGAGAGAGAGAGAGAGAGAGAGAGAGAGAGAGAGAGAGAGAGAGAGAGAGAGAGAGAGAGAACTTAAAGAGTTGTCATAGTAACAAGGAATATTAAGAAGGAAGCTTTTAACTCTGGAAAGAATATCACCAACATTGACCTGGTGTCACCTCTCTAGTTATAGAATCACAGTAGCAGACAGAACTTTTGCTGCTCCTTGCTGTTTTATCATCCCACATTACTACAGATTTAAGTCACCTGTGTTCAAGGGACATAAGGCAGAGTAGGTGGTATTTTTATTTACATAACTGATAGTTAAAACTAAAGGCGTATTTTGGAGAAGGCTAACAAGGTGTTATGACTTCAAATCTTCCATATATCAAATCCTGCTCTCAGAGAAACACAACTATATAAGCCCAACTTACCACAATGGCTGGTCCTATGACCCAACACCAACCACTATCACATGGAGGCTCACTCAGAGATAGATATTTATGCACATTTGTTTTTTTAAAACCTCATTTGTAGATATCTTCCACAATGAGAAGATCCAATTCAGTTCCAATTGATCAATGATGGACAGAATCAGCTACACCTAGAGAAGGAACACTGGGAATTGAATGTGAACTACTTGCATTTTTATTTTTCTTCCCAGATTATTTTTACCTTCTGAATGTGATTTTTCTTGTGCAAAAAGAGAATTGTACAGATTTGCATACATATACTGTAATAAACAAACAAATAAATAAAATTGGCAGCATTATGAAATCTGTAAAAAAAAAAACAAAAAAAAACTTCATTTCTATTATATCTTAAATTCCCCTCTCCAGTTCATTTATTAACTGCTTTCAAACAATCTTCTTCAAGTATAATCTAACCATGTTATTTCTGTGTTCAAGAGCTTCCCATGGCTCTCTATTGCATCTAGGATGAAATACAAACTCTTCTGTCACAAAGTCCTTCAGCTTGGATAGCACAGGAGATATAGAGTGCTGAGTGGTGAATCAGTTAGACCTGACCAAAAATCCAGATTCAGACAATAGCTGTATGGCCCTGGGAAAGTCACTTAAGCCTCTTTTCCCCTCAGTTTCCTCAGTTTTAAAATGAAGATATTAACACTCCCCTCCCACCCAACTTCCTTCCCTTCTAGCCTGGATTGAATGTGAGGCTAAAATAAGATAGTTATCTGTAAAATGTTGAATTCAGTGCCTAGCACATAGCAGACACTTAAATGCATTTTTTCCGTGGCTCCCTTCCTTTCACAATCTTACTTCAAACTTTTAAAAAACATGTCACAACTCAGCATAGATCTACATCTCATATCCCTTAACAAAATAAGGTCAAAATAGGTACTAATTTAGACATAAAAGGTGACACTATATGCAAATTAGGAGAACAAGGAATCATTTACCTCTCAAATCTTTGAAGAAGGAAGGAATTTATGGCTAAAGAAGAACTAGAAAATATTATGAAATGCAAAATAAACAACTTTGATTACATTAAAATTAAAAGGTTTTGCACAAACAAAACCAACACAACCAACATTAGAACAATTTTTATAGCCAATGTTTCTGATAAAGTCCTCATTTCTAAAATATATAAAGAACTAAGTCAAATTTATAATACAAGTCATTCCCCAACTGAGGATATGAACAACTTTCAGATGAAGAAATTAAGATTATCTATAGTCATATGAAAAAATGCTCTAAATCATTATTAGAGAAATGCAAATTAAAACAATTAAAAAATTAAATCACACCTCTCAGATTGGCTAAAATGACAGGAAAAGATAATGATAAATGCTGGAGAACTTGTGGGAAAACTGGGACAACAATGCATTGTTGGAGTTGTGAACTGATCCAATCATTATGGAGAGCAATTTGGAACACTGACTGCCTAAAGGGCTATCAAATTGTGCATACTCTTGATGCAGCAGTGTTTGTACAGAATCTGTATCCCAAAGAGATCACATAAGGGAAACGACTCACATGCGCAAAACTGTGTGATTTCAGAATGGGATATATCCCCATCTTCAATAGCTAATTATGAAGTTAGTCTTTAACACAACCACACATGTTCTTCACTAATTACAGCCTCACCCGTTTACCCTCCAGCCCTTCCCATTTCTGTGAGATTCCTAACCTTCCCCCTTTTGTGGTGTGCAGAATCCTTATAACTCACTGCTGACCAGGCACCCAAACCAGCAGCTACAAGTGGCATTGGGAAAATGATTCCCTTCTCCAAACATCCCTTAATCCCTTGCTCTCCAGATCACCTAAGACTGCAATAGAGGCTCTTTAAAGGACTGCTTCAGTTCTCTAGGACAGTGACAAGTAAAGAGTCCCACTCTTAATTTCATATGTAACAAAATAAGCTGCATGGAGTGAGCAGCATGGATACACTAACATATATCATGGCTTTAATTACCTCATCTCCTCTCTGCCTCTCTTTTTCAGAATTTCCCTTTATTAAGGGTATCACAATCCTTTCAGTCAACCCAGTTCCCAAAACCAGTGTCATCCTTACACTTTTCAAAACCCACCCCCCATATGTGGTGCAGACAACCTGTTGCCTCCTGACCAGCCCTCTCCGCTCACATGGCTACTCCTTCTTAGTTCAGCATCTCACAGCTGGTGACGGCTGCAACAGCCTCCTAACTGGCCTCTCACATGGCCAAGTGATTTTCTGAAAGAACAGATTTGATACATTCCCCTCTTCTCCCTATTCAAACTCCATTTTCACCCTACTTTTAGGAGAAAATATATGCTCTACTGTTGGCATTTAAAGATCTTCAAAATCTAGTGAGACTCTACCTTTCCAGTCTTCTAATATTTTCAAAACCATGACTAATATTTTCAAACTGTGTGTGTGTGTGTGTGTGTGTGTGTGTGTGGTATAAGATCATCTATTAAAGCAGAGCCCCATAAACAAAAAAGGGATGAATTTATAGTGGAAACATTCTTCTGGGGTAAAATCAGACAGTTCACTTTTGCTTCTCTTTTGTTCATTATGTATGGTGAATAAGCCACACACTGAGAAACATGACTCCAGCTGAAGAGCTATTATGTTCACTGACTGTTTTGACCTACTTTTTGATTGTTGTGTATTTTGCAATTTTTAAATCTTATTTTCAAAATAAAAGGAGAAATTTCCTTTGTTTGGCTAGCCATTTGATCAAAATAACTGATTATTTGCTAATAATTATATTAATTTTGTTAACAAAATCAACAATTTCCAAATAACAGTCAGTTAAGTGGTAGAGTGACTTGGAGTCAGGAAGACCTGAATTCAAATCTTATCTCAGATCCCTTACTTGCCTCTGCAAATCCCTGGCAAGTCACTTCTATTTACCTCAGTTTCCTCAACTGTAAAATTAATTGGAGAAGGAAATAGAAAACTACTCCAGTATCTTTCCCAATAGTCCAAAATTGGGTCATGAAATTAGGACATGACTAAACATCTATAATATACACATGTAGGTATGTATGTATAGCCTCCACAATAACTTTGCATATTGCTGCCATTCCATTTTTATATCTCTGTGATCAAGATATAAATTATCTCTCTTGGTTTTGCCTTCATTCAATCATTCATATTTATGCATGTTAGTAGTGACAAGAATAAAGGGCACATAATATTATACAGAAAGTAAAGGGCATATAAATTGACATAAAGTTTAATGATTTTTTGGTATGATTCCAAACCTATTCTCAAGTAATTCTACCAACAGTGTGTTTGTCTTTCCAATGCTTTTTATCTTTTGCCACCTCTGACAATCTAATGAGGGTGAGGTCAAGCCTCAGAGCTATTAAAATTTGCATTTCTTCTTCCTGGTGATTTGGAGTGTTTTTTTTTTTTTCTTCTTATGTTTGCTAACAGTTTATATTTTCTTTTGAAAACTGCCTATTTAGAGAAACAGAAATTAACTGGAAAAGTTGAAAAAGTAAGGGATATGATTGTAGGGCAATATCAAGTGCCATTAAAAAAAATAATGAAAGGTTCAGACTTCAGAGAAATCTGGGAAGACTTGCATGACTTAATGCAGAGACAAGTGAACAAAACCAAGGAAAACATTTTATACAACTTCAAAAACCTTGGGAACTCTGTATAATGAAACGACCAACCATGATCCCACAGTGATGATGGAAGAGATAGACATTTTCTCACATGGCTAACATTGTCTTCTTTTTTATTGAAGGGTGGAGTTGGGAGAGGAAAGCAAGGGACACACTTGACCCCCACCAAAAAGAAACAAGAGGGGAAAAGAAAAAACAAAAACAAAAACAAACAACAACAACAACAAGAAAAAGTTGAAGAATTTTTTGAAAAATGAACAGAAGAGAAAGAAGGCCAAAAGGAAAATAAAGGGAAGCAGAAAAGCTTTGAAAAAATGTCATCCTCTAGTCCAGAAGAAAATCATGAAAAATAGGAAAGGTAATACAAGATAGAAAAAGTGGTTGTTGCAATTAAAAAAAAAAAAAAAAAAGAAAGAAAAGAAAAGAAAAAAGGAAAAAAGGAAAAAAAAGTCTGCAAATTATGGAATAGTTTGCTTTATTTATGGGAAAATTCTAGAGCAGATCATGAAAGAGATGATTGATGAGGATCCATAGTTAGGGAAAACAGTGTTATAAAGATCTAGTATCACTTCATCAAGAATAAGACACACCATACAAATATAATTTTCTTTTTTGGCAAGATTATTAAATTAGATCAGGTAATGCTGTAGATATGATTTATCTAAACAATGGTTAGCCTTCAGATTTATATTTTGAATTAACTTTTTCCAAATGGAAATTTTCCTCTTCCTCCTCTTCCAATTGAGTATTAAAAAAACAACAAACAAACAAACAAAAAAAATCCAACCAAACATGTATAGCCCAGCAAAACTAAGTCTCACAATGACTATATCCAAAAGGTTTGTCTCAATCTGTGCTCAAAGTTAATCATCTCTCCATCAGAAAATGGGTAAGTAACCATTTCATCAGGAGTTATCTGGAATTGTGGTTGGTTATTTTCAAAGCTGTTTGTCTTTGTAATACTGTTATTGTATAATTGTTCTCCTGGTACTTCTCACTTTACCTTGCATCAGTTCAAGTCTTCCCAAATTTCTCTGAAATCAATTCCTTCACTTAGCCATTCTCCAATTGATGAGCACTGCCACTGTTTCCAATTCTTGGCCACCACAAAAAAGGGCCGCTATAAATAAATGTTTTTGTACATTTAGGTCCTTTTCCTCTTTGTCTCTATGAAATGGTAATGATCTCTGGATCTAAGGGTTTATATAGTTTAATAGCTTTTTGGGAATAATTCCAAACTGCTTTTCAGAATGGCAAAGCAGACCAGTTAACCACTCTATTAATAGTGTATTATTAATGTATCTATCTGTTTTTGCAATACCCTTCCATCAGACACTTTCTCTTTTTGTCAACTATGCCGATCTGAGGAGTATGAGGTAAAATATAAAATGAGGTAAAGCTGTTTAAATTTGCATTTTCCTAATTATTAGTGATTTTAAATCACAAATCAAATTGTAGTATGGTGTAAGATCTAGTGAAATCCTTTAAAATTGCCTGGTCATATCCTTTGACCATTGATTAGTTAGGAAATGGCTCTTCCCAACTTTGTTTAACTATCCTATATATCTATAAATGAGACTTTTTTATCAAAGGAACTTGCTGCAAGACTCCCCTACTTGCCCTACTCACACTTGCCTGCTTCTTTTCTAACTTTAGATGTAATTGTTTTGGTTATGTAAATTAATCAAAAACTTCCCATTTTGCCTTTTGTGTTCCCCTATATCTCCTAGCTTGATTATTAACTTTTCCCACAGATTTGACAGGTATTATCTTCCAAGCCCCTCTCATGTGTTTATGGTATCACTATTTCTAAGTCATGCACCCATTTAAATCATACCTTGGTGTTGTAAGATGTTCACTTGTATTTAGTTTCTATCAGACTGTCTTCCAATTTTCTTAACATCTATTGTCAAATAATGTGTTCTTGATCTAAGACCTGGGTCTCTGGCTTTATCAAATTCTAGGCTACTATGCTTGTTTGCTTCTGTATATTGTATATCTAATTGTTCCACTGATTAACTTCTCTTTTTCTTATCTAGTAGTACCATCTTATTTTCACCAATTATGGCTTTGTTAGTATGGTGTGAGATCTAGTACTTTTAGGCCCTTCTTCCTACTTTTTTCAAAATTGAGAGTTTTGGTCTTTTTTTCCTTCAGATGGATTTTATTACCAGCTTCTCTAGTTCTATAAGGAAATCCTTTGATAGTTTCACTGGTATGGCACTGAAGTAAACTAATTTAAGCAGTCTTGTAAAATATTAAATTGGCTTGTTCCATTCATGAGGAATTAATGTTTCTCCATTATTTAGTTCTTTTTATTTTTGTAAAAATGTTTTATAATTGTATTCTTATAGTTCCTGTCTGTATTGTGACAAGTAGATTCCCTTGGATTTTATATTTCCTGTAGTTTAAAATATTTTAAGTGGCATTTTTTACTTTCTTTCTGCTAAATTGTTGGTAATATATAGAAATTATGTTATATATTGCAACTTTACTGAAGTTAATTATTTCATTTAGCTTTTTAGTTAACTGTTTTGGGTTAATTAGGTTAAGTAAACTATATTATCTGAAAAAATTTTCTTTTTCGCATATGTTTATTCTTTATCTTGTCTTATTGTCATAACTAGCACTTCTATCGCTATCCTGAATAATAATAACATTCTTATTTATCCTTGATCTTATTGAAAAGACCTCTAAATTTATCCTTCATACAGAAAATACTGTCTTTTGGTTTTAGATAGATAAAACATATTAAAGAAAGAGGCATCTATTTATTTATGCTTTTCTTGTCAATTTAATCAATATATAATCAGGAAAAATAATTCCTGATGGTTTCTCTTTTCCCTCAATGTGAATTCACCTTTTTCACTTTTGATACAATTTAGATTTCTTTAAAAAAAAAATCAGATATGCTAATTGTGTATCTTTTTTTCTTTAAGGAAAAAAAAATTATAGCTTTACCAATTCCATGTCTTTTTCTTTTTCTTTCAACTGACAAAATTTTGTCAATTTCTTTTTTGATTTTCAGCATTTCTAACTTGGTGTATAACTTTTTGATTTGTTTACTTTTTAAAAAGTTTTCTAAATTTTAAAATTTCTTTTGTGTTTATTTTTTATCAAGATTGATCTAGACTTAATTGTGATGATATGTAAAAGAGAATGTTTAAGACATTGGATTACTTGCTATCTAAGGAAGGGTGGTCAGAAGGGAAGTAGAAAAAATTTGGAACACAGGGGTGAATGTTGAAAATTATGCATATTTCAAAATAAGATTTATCTAGATCTGAGAGGACTAATCACTCCTTGTGAAAAAATATTTGTAAAGTGTTCAATATGGTGCCTGGCACATAGGATTAATTATTAAAAATGTTTGCTCTATATCTTTCCCCCAACTGCTTTAATTTTACTATTTCTCCCGGTAATTTATTTTAATTTTTTCTTTATTTAGATGTTATGCCATGTGGTACATGTTTAGTATTGATATTAATTCACTGTCTTTGGTACTTTTCAGCAAAATGTAGTTTCCCTGTTTATCTCTTTTAATTAAGTCTATTTTCACTCTTGCTTTATCTGAGATCATGACTGCTACTGCAGCCATTTTTACTTCAGCTGATGCATAAAAGATTTTGCTCTGGCTTCTTTTTTTAACTCTGGGCATCTTTCTGTTTCATGTGTGCTTCTTTTAAACAACATATTGGAATTCTAATTCATACTGCTATCCTATTTTATTTAGCAAAGCTTTTCATAGAGCATCTCAAATTGTGTGTGTGTGTGTGTGTGTGTAGATGAGGAAGAGATATGGATTACACAATGATACAATCAGATGGATTTAGAATTGAATTCAAAGAACTGCTATTGAGGGTTTAATGCTAATATGCTAGAGGTCTCTACCCTAGGGGATCTGTACTTGGTCCTGTGCTGCCTAACATTTTTTTCAATGACTAAATAAAAGTAAAGATGTTATGCTTGTCAAATTTGCATAGACACAAAGCTGGAAGGGATAGCCAACACACTAGAAAGCTTACAGAATCAAGATCCAAAAGAGTCTTGGACAGCAAAGAGCAGTGTTTGGCAAACTATGGCCTGGCAGATAAAATTCAATCCAGCACATGTTTTTGTATGGCAGAACCATAAAATGAGAATGGTTTTTATGTCTGTAAATTAAGTTTTAGTGAATTTTTTAAATGTAAAAATCATTCTTATCTTGAATGCTATACAAAAACAGGTGATTAGTAGTTTGCTGATCCCTGGTTTGGAGCAGTGGTTCTCAAACTTTTGTTCTTAGTAACTTTGGATAAATAATTTTTGTTTATGTAGATTATATTTATAGATACTTATCATATTAGAAATAAAAATGAATTTTGAATATATAGATCCTCTGAAAGGGTTTCAGAAACCCCCAGGATTCTCTGGATCATATTTTGTGAACCATTGGTCTACAGCACTGAGCTAAATCTAGTAAGATGAAATTCAATATGAATTAAATGTAATACACTGCATGTGGGCACAAAAAAAAAAAAAAAAAAAAAAAAAAAAAAACAACAACAACTTCTCAAGTATAAAATGGAAGCCATATCAGAGAACAACAATTATTCTGAAAAGGATCTGGGGGTTTTAAGAGGACTGAAAGCTCAAGATGAGTCAGCAATGTTAGTGTCAGTGAAAAAAGCTAATGCAATCTTGGGGTAAATTAAGAATTTAGTTTTCAGGAAAAGAAAGGCGAATAGTTTTAGCTCCACTGTATTCTGCCCTCCTTGGACTTCATTTGGAGTATTTTATTCTGTTCTGGGTACCAAGTTTGAGAAGGATATTGATAAGCTGCAAATTGTTATTCAGAAGAGGGGAAATAGGATAATGGATGGTGAATGGCTTTGAGTTGATGGCATATTGTAAAAAGAACTGGGCTAGTTAAAATTACAGAAAAGCAGACTAGAGGAGGGGGTATAGAGGGAATGGCAGTGTAACAAGACGAGAAAGGATCTGACTTGTTCTATTTCACCCTAAGAAGAAGAACCAGGAACAACAATTAGAAAGGACAAAAAGGCAATTTTGTCTAGGATGTCAGGGACACAAAGCTCTTCCAAAGTGAAATGGGTTGCCTCCTCCTTAGATGTCTTCAGGCATAGAAAGGTCAACCACTAGCCAAGTAGTAGTCATAACTGCATTGGCCATTAAAGTAATTTCCAACTATCAAAATTCTACAGTTTTGTAATAGGCACAGATTGTGGTCCAGAAAGGTCATAAAGTTAACTAAGTATAAGCTTTAGAGCCAGACTTTGAATCCTGGTGTTTTAAATTGAAATCCAATGCTGTCTTTGGGGACATCATAGCCATGAAATTCCTTTAGTTTTTCAGTTCTTCCCTTTCCTGAGTTATCCTCAACTCAAGCATCTAATCATTCAATTTGATCTAATAAAGCCAGATGTGTCTTTTTTAGAAAAATTCTGAATGAGTAATATGAACACCCATTTCTATGGAATTTTTTAGTTTGCAAATCAAATCCTTTAAGTATTATCATCTATATTTTCAGATAAGGAAATTAAGACCATGATTGGAGCAGAATCTGAACTCATAAGTTTTCAAGTATAGTATTCTTTCCACTATGATCTGGTTCTCTAGTACAAGCTGTTCCATATTACTAAATTTCCAAATCAGTCATTTGATCTGGTTATTGTAAAAGACCCTTTTAAAGATGTACTTGTAAAGAAAACAGTGAAAATATTCATTTTTCACAATGGGATACAAAAATAATGAAAATTTCCTTCAAGATGAAAAACAATTTGCAAATGATTCCTGAATTACAAAAATCAAGAACTGGAAGTTATCTCAGTGCTCAAGGCTAATCTGGATCTGATTTAAAACATCTCCATCAAGTAATTGACAAGGCTTTACTCAATCTCAGATCAACTTTCCTCTACTATAAAATGGAGATCTATCTCAAAGGATCAAAGGAGAATTAATATGATGAGCTTTGTTTTTAAAGAGGATCAGCTATTAATGGTATGATAATTTCAAGCATATTGTTCACGAGTAACAGCAATTCACACATGCCTAAGTCCTTCTTCTTAGGGTGAAATAGAACAAGTCAGATCCTTTCTCGTCTTGTTACACTGCTTATGAAGCACCTATATCCCAAAGAGATCTTAAAGAAGGGAAAGAGACCTGTATATACAAGAATGTTTGTGGCAGCCCTCTTTGCCAGAAACTAGAAACTACGTGAATGCCCATCAATTGAAAATGGTTAGGTAAATTGTGGTATATGAATGTTATGGAATATTATTGTTCTGTAAGAAAACAGCAGGATGATTTCAGAAAGGCCTGGAGAGACTTACCTGAACTGATGCTGAGTGAAATGACCAAGACCAGGAGATCATTATATACTTCTTCAACAACAATACTATATGATGATCAATTCTGATGGACGTGGCCATTTTCAACAATGAGGTGAACAAAATCAGTTCCCAATAGAGCAGTAATGAACTGAACCAGCTACACCCAGCGAAAGAACTCTGGGAGATGACATAGAATTTCCAATTCCTCTAATTTTGTCCGCCTGCATTTTGGATTTCCTTCACAGGCTAATTGTACACTATTTCAAAGTCTGATTCTTTTTGTACAGCAAAACAACTATTTGGACATATATACGTATATTGTATTTAATTTATACTTTAACATATTTAACATGTATTGGTCAACCTGCCATCTGGGGAGGGAAGGAAGGGAAAAATTAGAACAAAAGATTTAGCAATTGTCAATGTTGTAAAATTACCCGTGCATATATCTGATAAATAAAAACTATTAAAAAATTATGAAGCACCTCACTTAATATCCTGAGGCAGATATTACAAGTGTTATCTTTATTTTACAGAATAAATGGATCAATGAAAAAAGCATATATTAACATTTACTATGAGTCAAGCACCTATTGACATGTGCTGTGCTTAAAAACAGAAAAATAAAGATATTTCTGGTTGTTAAGCTTACATTTTATTTGGGAAGACAAGACCCTAATAGGAAGTTTAGCAGCAAGGTAAACGGCCTTGAAAGTTTAAGGGAGCAACAGTAGGAAGTATAGGAAAAGGGTGGCAAAGTGCAAGGATCAGTTATATCAGCAGGTCAGGTGATAGGGCTGCAAGGGACTGCAGAAGACCCGCCCAAACTCAAGTATCTCAGAAATCAAAGAACCAAGATTCAAACCCCAAGTTTCATTCTCTTTCCACTACTCCATGCTGCCCCTCTGAATGTAGAATCAAGTAAAAAAGCTTTCTGAACAATGTTTTCTCTCAAGTTTTTTTTTTTTAAATGTGACCAAAAACTATACCACATTAAAAAGGTATCCAGACTACATAAACATTTAATTCAACTAACATTTATTGAATGTATATTAGATGATATTGGATCACATAACTAAATAAGACAACTTCATTTAAAAAGCTATTAGATAAATTATCATGATACTGTACATAAAGAGAGAAAAGTGTCATAAGAAAAATACAAAACACTGAGAGTATTAGCAAAGATCCAGATTTAGAATTAACTAAATACAATTTATTTATAATTGGTCAGGCAAACAATTTACATAAATAGCTAGTATTACATTCACAAAGATTTTGTCAATATTCTCAGTATTTTACAAATTCAATCTTTCTCAATTCAAAAACAAACATTTCTAAGCATGTAGTACATGTGAAACATTTAGATACAAAGACAAAAATGAAAAGTCCCAGACTTTAAGGGCAAAGATTTTTGTATTTTAACCAAGAACTAACAGGCAGTCACTACAGATTTTTCAATAGTGCAGTGAGATGTCAAGATTCTATATTTTAGGAGTATCAATTTGGTAGCTGCCTGGAGAATAAGTTGACAAAGGAGACTGGAAACAAGGAGATCAATTAGAAGGCTGCTGAAACTATCTACATGAAAGGTGAAAAGGTCCTAGAGTAATAGGCTAGATAAGCAGAGAGAAGAAAGATAAGGGATGTGGAGGATGTTCAAGACTTAGCAACTGATTAAATCCTGGGGATAAAGGAAAGGAGAGGCAACAGGCTGCAAATGTGGGTCACTGGGAGAGTAGTATTCTCAACAGGAAAAAAAAATGGAATTGAAGAACAAATTTGGATGGAAAACAAGTTTCATTTTGGATGTGTTAAATATGATGTGCCCACAGGCCAATCCAAATGATGACGTCCCGCAACCAGTAGTGCAGGACTAGACTTCAGGCAAGAAATAAAGGCTGGATCTAGAGACTATGATACATTTGCATTAAAATGATAATAGAACACAGGGGAGAATATGGAGAATTTCAAAGAGAGTTCAGAACAGGGATGACCACTATAAGGAGAATGAAAATCCAACATAGCAGACTGAGAAATAACTAGATAAGTAGGAAAAAAAGGTCACAGAATCCTAAGGTACATAAGTAGAGATGACAGTTGACAATGTCAAAAGATGAAGAATAGTTGAATAGAAGTATTTCTTAAGCATGAAGAAGATCTGAGCAGGAAGGAATCAAGGAATAAAAAGAGACAAAAGAGAGGAAACAATTTTTTAGTCAGAGATTGGAGCAGAGGATAAGACAATTGGCGATTGTTAAAAAAGAGTTGTTGTGCAGAACAGAGGGAAAGGCGACTCACAAATATTTTAATTTCCCAGGAAACTATGTAAGACTGTCTAAGAGGGAGTGAAAAGATGTGACGTGTTTAATGAGAAAACTAGTTTGGGACAGCCACTGTAGAGCAAACAAGAGTGAATCAATCAAAGAAAAATAAAAAGGCTAACAAGTAGCAGTGAGTCAAGGGTATGACATCTTCCTTGTGTGGACAGTGGTGCAGGTCAACTGTGAGGTCAGTATGTTTTGTTGTTCAGTCATGTCTGACTCTTTGTGGTCCTGTGGACCATATTGTCTGAGATTTTCTGGGCAAAGGTACTCAGGTGGTTTGCCATTTCCTTCTCCAGGGGATTAAGACATTGAGTTAAGTGACTTGTTCAGGGCCAAACAGCTAGTAATCATTTCAGGAAGTATTTGAATCAGGTCTTTCCCAACTCCAGATCTAGCGTTTCTTTCCTTCTTTCTCTTTGTCTCTTGGCTTATCCTTGGAATGGTATATTCAAAAGGTGCCTGAGGTTTACTTATTCTAAAATGATAAAATTGATGAACATTATCCCTTTGTTTCTTCCCAAGTGTAAAAATAGCATTAATACCAATATTCAAGAATTGTTCAATCAGTCTACAATCTTGAAGAAATTGGCCATCTTGTGAATGTACCTCCTATGTAATGTGTGGCACATCCCAAATTCCCAAAGGCTATTTCATAGACTATTGAGTGGCCTTTCCATAGTCTTTTGGTTTATCAGTAAATAACTACATTTGTTCTTCAGCGTACTTCATTTCTCTCTTCTGAATCCAGAAATGGCCCATTATAGTATGGTGACCATATGGTGATACAATGCATATTTAATCTCTCTAGCCTTGTCCATTCAATAAGTTCAGTGACCCCCTATTAACTTCAGGATCAAATGCAGACTTCTTGGTTTGACTCTGAAAGCCCTTCCTAACTTCTTCTCTTCTGGCAGCTTTCCAGTTTTATACTTTCAGTAGAGCACTGTTCCTTATACAACATGGTATCTCTGAACTTTGGACCTTTTCTTTGGCTATTTTCCATGGCTGGACTGCCTTTTCCCTCCTCCTCCTTCCAGCTTTCTTCAAGCCTTAGCTCATATCTCACTTTCTGCATGAATCCTTTCTGTTTCCCTTTCATGCTAAATGCAGATATCTTCCCTCTGAGATTACTTGTAACTCATCCTGTATTTTCGTTGTTTTGTTCATGTTGTCTCCCCTTTGAATCCATAGCATTTAGCACAGTGCCTAGGACACAACAGGTCTTTAATAAATGTCTTAACATGCACATTGTGTATTATAGTACATATTTGGAGAACCACAGCTCCAGAAGGTTGGCCCTGGAGTCAGAAGGACTTGAGTTCTAATCCTGCCTTAGTCACTTAATAGCTGTGTAACCCATGGCAAGTCAATTAACACTAATTTTGCCTCTGTCCCAAAATAATAAAACTACATAGTTTGGCACTTGACAGCTAGTATTCTGCATGGTTCTGTTTCATTCATGGGAGTTCCATGGTTCCACAAATACTGCTAAGCTCCCTATGGTTCCAAGGCCCTTTTTATGTCTTTTCATCCATAGTGTCCAGCACAGCAATGGACATACAATTGGAGCTCTTTAAATAGGAGGTTTAAGCTGCCTCTTTGGGTCATCAGTACCATGCTTCACCCAATGAAGCTAACCAGCCACTAATAATACAAATACTATACAATTGCTGAAAGGAAAGTTCTGCTTAGATAAGTCTAAGTGACTGCTTACCCATCTACACAGTTTTTTGTTGTTGTTTTTTTGGCCTAGGTAAAAGAAGCCATTCTTTGTCTCAATTCTTACCTTGCTTCAAACATTGAATGGATCTTGCCTCTATTACACTGAGACTTGTTGAAGACCTCAGTTTCAAAAGAGCCAAAGTCTCCCACTGCATCCAGAGCCACCTCCAGTCATCTTGGTCTCTATCTGGCCACTGGACCCAGATGGCTCTGGAGGAGAAAGTGAGGCTGGTGACCTTTCATAGCCCTGCCTCATTTAAGTCCAACTCATTTGCATGTCATGGCATCACCTCCCTGATGTCATGGTCCTCTTCAAGAACAAAGGATAAATAACAACATTTATCTGTTGATCAAATTTACATTAAATAAATCTAAAGACTGTCTACAAATGTGCTAAGTATGCTGGTTTTTAAAAATTAAACTGAAAAGAGAACTATAAATATGAAAGTCCTAGAATATATGGCATTCCTGATAATCACTTTATAAGGTTGTTAATATAAGCATTATCACCTTCATTTTATACATAGGAAAATAGAAAGATGCTGAGGTACTAGAGTAGAACAGTTAGGGGTGGAGAAAGAAAAATACAAAGAAGTAACTACTGGGTTATTAGGAGAAGAAATAACTATTAGATAATTGAGATAGAACAAAGACAATACCAAAAGGAATATCATTTCCAATAGATAAGACTGCCCAACAATCATTTTAAGCAGTTAAGTGGGTACATCTTGTCAGTGAACAAATGGGAGACTAAAGTTTAAATGTTATAACTGGCAAATATACTGCCCTCATACATTGTACTGGATGGAAGTCATATACCTGTATATGCACACTTTCTAGCAAGTCTTAAAAAGAGAACCTAACTACGTATCATAACTGAAGTTTTAATCACAAAAATTCAAAGGACCAAGCAACTCACTTTAATTTTTAGTTCCAAACTTTCTCCCTCCCACTTGTTCCTATCCCATTCACTGAAAAAGCACAAAATAATACCACGGTACAGATGAAGTCCCACAAAATATTTGCCAAGTTGCAGGCAAAAAAGGAGGAAAAAGTCTCTTTCAATCTCCACAGAGTCCATCAGCATTATACAAGCTTTGGAGTTGTCCTGGATCACTATATTGATCAGAATAGTTAAGTTTTTCAGTTTAGCATCACTATAATGTTGCTATTCCTGCAATCCTGTTCTCAGAATGAGCTTCACTTTACTTTGAATCAGTTCAAATGGGTCTTTCCAGGTTTTTCTGAAAGTATCTCCCTTAATCATTCCTTATGGTAGGAAGTATTACACCACATTCACATACCTTGTTCAGTCATTTTCCAAGTGATGGTTATCCATCCCCTCAGTTTCCAATTCTTTGCCATCACAAAAAAGGCAGCTATCAATATTTTTGTACATATGAGTCCTTTTTCTTTGCTCTTCTTGAGGTACAGACCTAATAGGGATATTGCTGGGTCAGACCTTTGGGCATAGTTACAAAGTGCTTTCCACTGGGTGGAGTAGCTTACAACTCCACCAAGAATGCATTAGTGTCCCTATTTTCCCATATCACTTCTAACATGTCATTTTCCTTTTCTGTCATCTTAGTTAATCTGATGGGTGTGAAGTGGTACCTCAGAAACAACTTACTTTCTAAATATAAACTCAATAAATAGGAAATTTTGAAAAGAACAAATTTCTTCCTTTGTCTTCTATTTTTCCCCCCCTTATCTCTCAGGTTCTATTAAATACCCCAAGCACTGGCTCTATTTCACTGCAGTAAAATTTTCCTTGAGAAAGCAATGACTGATGTGGTGACAATAATTTCTTGAGCCAAGCTGGAAGCAGTGATAAAGTAGCAGTAGAACAATGGAATACTTCCTGGACCACTCCTTGCTATATGCTCATTAAACCGAGCTCCTGATTCTTCTATTTGTCTGACCCAACTCTATCAGTTTTTTTTTTTTGCTGAATAATCATAGCAAAGCATTTTCCTCTAAATATGTAAGTATCTCAATATTCTATTCTGGGTCGTCTTCTTTCTGTATATTTTCTCACTTGGCTATCTCATTAATTTTCCTAGTTTCCATGATCTCTATGAAAAAGACTGTCAGATCTCTATATCCAGTCCAAGAATCTCTCCTGAGCCACAAACCTACATTACTCAACTATTATTACTTAATTCAAACTGGATATATTGATAATTGTTATGGGCCAGAACTATGAACGTGAAACAAAGGATTCTTACAAGATACTAAGTCAGTAGAACTGATAGAGACAACAGTTATGTAATTTAGCATGGTTCAGTATGATTGATTTACTCCTACAAGGAGATGTTATGGGCCAGAACTTGAAACAAGGTACTCAGTGGAACTGAGGAGACAATGGTTAAATCTAGTTTAGCATTGATTTAATCCTGCAATAAATAATGGTTTCCTAGTGATATAATGATTGGCGTATACTCAGCGTGGGGCATATAAGCTAGAAGCTCTTGGGGCCAGAGAGGACAAGCGCACTAGAAGCTCTCAGAGCTTCAGCCAGGATTCAGTTGTGAAGATTCAGAAGCCAGAGAAGGCAGGAGGGAGCTTAACTTCTCGGAACCAAGGCCAGACTGAAAGGCTCTCCAGAAAGCTGCCCAGCCCCAGGAAGGAGATTAATAAACGATCTGGACTATAAGAAAACAAACCAGGCTGCAGGAAAGGAGACAAGACTTGGGAAGAGACAATAAAGGATTTGGACTTTAGTCTTAGGCTATTATATTATATTATAGGCTATATATTATTTTTTTAGGCTGCACTCAGGGTGATTACTGAACTGAAAGGAAGGCTGCCTCCAGAGACCCCAAGAAAATCCCAACAAGAGAAGATTACATTTTATAGAAGAATATTATAGATAGTCACTCTGAATTCAACATGTCCAAATCAGAACTCATTATCTCTCCCCCAACCAACTCTTCTTTTAAATTTTTCTATTAGAGTCAAGGGTTCCTCCATCCTCTTAGTAACCCAGTTTTAAAACTTGAAGCATTTTTTCTCACTCACTCTCATACACCCCGCACATCCAACAAATAGTTAAATCCTGTGTTTTCTCTATCTACAATGTCTTGCCTTACCATTCATACAACTACCACCCTATTTCTTACCTGAACTATTGCAAAAGCCTTCCATTTCTTACTCATCTTTCCCCACTCCAATTCATCCTCCATAAAACCACTCAAACCTCAGATCTGCCCTATCACTTTCCCCAATAATAGTCCAAAATCTTCCTATTACAAGCAACTCTAGGCCCAAATATAAACTGTCTATTACTGAAAGCCCTTCCTTCCTCCTTCACTGGATGACTTGTTCTTTCCTGAACAAGACTTCCTAGCCCCTCTTTCTGGGCCTTCCTCTCACATATCCTCATTCCCAGAATGCTCTTCCTCTTCATCTCTTGCCTCTTGGAATCCCTGGGGTTTTTTCCAATACTTTGCCTTTCACTGGTCTCTCCAAATGCAATCCCTTCCTATCCTAAAGTTACCTGGTAGTTGCTTTGTATGTATCTTGCACACACTTATTTGAGAACACTGTCTTTAAATAGAAGATAGGACAATGAAAAGTATGCTTTATTTATACTTATTGAATCTCAAAAGACTCAGTAGTGAATACTGTAGGATAAAAGCTTAACTATTATTTCTGTTTGCCCAGCTTTTTTTTTTTTTAATTTTTTAATTTTTTTTTTTAATTGCCCAGCTCTTAACAGAGGGTCTGGCACATAATAAGCACTTAATAAATTTTTTATTTTATTTTTGGATTAAGATGAAGTTAATTCCCAGTTCAAGCTGAGCACTGCAATAATGCAAATCTGGAGAAGCAGAGGGCTATGGCAGGATAACTCAGAAGTACCTAATTCCATCTGAGAACAGAAGGAACATACTTTTTGACTCACAGAGGCACTATGCACACTATGAGAGGGCCTAATGTCTAACCCTGGGCAATGCTGTGATTCTGAAGCTACTAAGTAGATCTTAGAGAGATAAAATCTCATCAGACAAGTCAGCTCTTTTAAGTTTTTTTCCTATGTGAAGGGCTTTAACTTTCAGGTAGCAATATGTCTAGAACAAATACATAGATTTCTGAGGAAAGTAAAACCCATCAAAGGGGAAAGTTTTCTAGAGTCTTTTAAAAAGTTTTTGGTAGATAAGATAAAATCGTTCTATGATTTCTGCCTTGGCAGCTTCAGTTGCTTACAAGAGAATTGGAGTAAAGTCAGAAATAAGCCAAATTCAAATGTTCCCAGAGACACTTCTGCTTTGGGGCAAACTCAGAGATTCTTTATTACTGAAAAGTATTCAAGAGAAAAGCCAATCTATATATGTACAGAACATCTGAAGCTGCCTACATGTAGATGTCTAAAATCTCTACTACTTCAAATGACAAGAGTTTTCTACCTTTCCAGGTACAAAATGTAAATGTTGATTGATTGTATCAATGAGAAACTGCCTTGAAAAACTTCCAATACTGAGAATTCTTTTATTCAAAATAATTCAATGTTTCAAGGATCTTTAGTTTTGTCACTATTTCCTCTTTATTGATACAGATGAGTTCCTATGACTTAGTAATCAATCACCACTGAGTTATTAAGTGCATGCCATGTTCCAGGACCTGGCCTAACCCCTGGTCATACAAAAAAAGGCAAAACCCAGCCTCTGCTCTCAAAGAATTCACATACTAGCAGGGGAAACAAGTAAATGTTTAGGGGATACAAGATACAAGACAGCCTTAGGGAGGAAGATTCTAGCAGGTGGGACTATTGGGAAAGGCCTTCCTCCTACAGAAGATGGCATTTGAATGAGTCTTGAAGAAAGCCAAAGAAACTAAGAGATTGAGGTGGAGGCACAGAAGATTCTAAGAATAGAAGATAGTTGGGAGCAGAAAGTTCAGAATTGAAAGCAAGTTGACCAATATGGCAGAGTGAATGGAGAAAGGTAGGAAGAGTCCAAGTTGTGAGAGGCTTTAAATGACAAAGGACTTTGTATTTGATCCTAGAGGTAGTGGGGAACCCCTGGAGCTCACTGAACCGGGGAATAACTAGGACAGATGTTTGGGAGACAGATTTAATAGGACAAGGAAACCATGTTTAGACAACAGTCTATCCAAGAGGTGAGAAAAATCTATATTCAGTGCTGGCTGTGTGAGTAAAGAGAAAGGATTATGAATTAAACACTTGAAGGTTAATAGAGATGTCAAGGATGACACCCAGGCTGAGGACAAGAATAAATGAGAGGATGATTACACCCTCAAATGCAAAGGGGAAGTTTAGAAAAGGAAAGAATAAATAGTAACTGTATTTTGCTATAGGGACAAATTTTAACCCCCAATATCTAATCTGGTGTTTAAGTGTTTCCAGACTTAGCTAACTGGTTTTCCAACAACAGAAATGCAATCTGTCATCCGTCCCACCGGAAGCCATTAAAGTCATAGGCATTTAACATGAAGGATGGGACAAGTCCAAATGACACAGTGAGTTGTGAATGTGTTTAAAGAACAATTACCATCATAAGAACTAAGGTTTCAAAGCAATCCTATCTCCAAATATGAGCCAATAATTAGTTCAAATCTCAAAAGCAGAAGAACTTACCAAGAGAAAGAAAATAAATTATAGAAAATTAAAACTAAGTGTCTCTACTGGGCCTATATCCCAAAGAGATCATAACAAAGGAAAAGGACCCATATGTACAAAAATGTTTGTAGCAGACCTTTTTGTAGTGATAAGGAACTGGAAACCGAGTTAGATGCCCATTAGTTGGGGAATGGCTGAATTAGTTATGGTATAAGAATGTTATGGAATATTATTATTCTATAAGAAACAAATAGCAGGATGATTTCAGAGAGGCCTGGAGAGACTTAGATGAACTGATCCTAAGTGAAATGAGCAGAAACAAGAGAACATTGTATACAGCAAAAAGATTATACAATGATCAATTCTGATGAGCTTGGCTCTTTTCAATAATGAAGTGATTCAAGCCAATTCCAATAGACTTGTGATGGAGAGAGCTATCTGCACTCAAGAGAAAGGACTAGGGGGACTGAAGGTGGATCACAACATAGTATTTTCACCTTTTTTATTGTTGTTTGTTTGCTTTTTTCCCTTTCTGATCTGATTTTTCTTGTGCAGCATGATGTATAGAAGAATTACACATGTTTAACATATACTGGATTACTTGCTGTCTAGAGAAGGGAGGAAAATTTAGAACACAAGATTTTGCAAGAGTGAATGTTGAAAACTATCTTTGCATGTATTTAAAAATAAAAAGCTATTATTAAAAAAGACATTAAAATATTGAAAACTATCTCTAGATGTAATTGTAAAAAATTAAAATAAAAAAAACAAATGGTTCTTCGTTAAAAAATTAAGTGGAAAAAACTGGAAACTAAATGATGCCCATCAATTGGGCAATGGCTGAATAAATTTAGATATATGAATGTTATTGTTCTATAAGAAATGATGATCAGGATGATTTCAGAAAGGCCTGGAGAGACAGATTTACATGAACTGATGCTAAATTAAGTGAGTACAACCAAAAGAACATACACAGCAACAAGGTTATATTTTGATCAATTCTGATGGATGTAGTTCTTTTCAACAATGGAGTAATTCAGGCCAATTCCAATAGACTTGTGATGGAGAGAGCCATCTGCACTCAGAGAGGACTATGGGGACTGAATGTGGATCACAACATAGTATTTTCATCTTTTTTGTTGGTCCTTTGCCAGCTTTTTGTATTCTCTTTTTTTGGTCCTTTTTGATCTGATTTTTCATGTGCAGCATGATAAACATGGAACTATGTATAGAAGAACTGTACAGGTTTAACGTATAATGGATTACTTGCTGTCTGAGGGGATGGGAGAAAGAGGGGGAGAAAAATTTGGAAAACAAGGTTTTACAATGAATGTTGAAAAATTATCTTTGCATATATTTTGAAAATAAAAAGTTATTACTTTAAAAAAATAACACATCCATCAAAAAAAATTAGGTGTAAAATACTTCATCTTTTAAAATATATGACTCATTTCAATACTGAGATCAGTCTCACTGGACATTGCACACTTTTTAATTATACACCACATGGCTATTGATATGCTTCCTAACTTGGAAACCCTTTAGTTTTGTTCTTCTACAAAGGTCCAGGTGTGCAACTTACATTAGCAATAGTTAAAAAGAACTTTCAAAAAAAAAAGAGGGAGAAAAAAATTTAAGAAAAAATTGCTGTGCCTAACTAAGGCTAGAACCCAAAATGGAAGAGCAAGAGAAAGGTACAGTGGAAAACAGGGGCCAAAACACCTGGATTAGAGAACCAGGTCTGTTTCTAACTAATTAGGTGACCTTAGTCTTAGCTCAGGGATTCTACGAGAGGCAGATGAAGCCTTTTACTTCATAGAACTTGATTTATTTTAAGCTAGAATACAGGCCTAACTTGGGAGTGGGCAATGTCTTCATTTTCAAGCACTGATGTGACAAGCAAAGGACAGCTTAAGAAAAAACTTTACATGACTACTTTATAAAACTATGAAAAATCTAAACAATTGTCAAATTTGGGGCAGTTACCTCCCTATTGAGACTGTATATTTTAGTGCCCAGAAATCAGTCATGCCAGGTTAATAAACACCTAATAAATACCTACACTGTGCCAGGCACTTAGCTAAGCACTGAAGGCACAAGGAAAGGCATAAGATAATCCCTACTCTCAAGGAACTCTTAGTCTCATGACAAAAACATGTAAACATTTATGTGCCATTTAACATGTGTGGGACTACTTGCCATCTAGGGGAGGAGGTGAAAAATTGGAACAGAAGGTTTTTCAAGAGTCAATGTTGAAAAATTACACGTGCATATGTTTTGTATATAAAAAATTATAATAAAAATAATATAAATTATGTGCAAATAATATATATATGGGACAAATGGTAAGTAGTCACAGAGAGAAAGCACCAGCCCTAAGTAGAAACAGGAAAGGTGGAAGCCAGGAGGTGGAGATGAGGAAAGAGAACATTCTTTGTATGATGAACAGCTAATGAAAACTCAGGATTAGGAGATGAAATGCCTTGTGCCAAAATAAGCAGATCAATATCATTTAATTGGAGGAAATGGGAAGGGAGTAAAGGATAAAAAAAATGGAATGGTAGGAAGGGCTTTGACATAGAAAGTCTATGTCCTAGTGAATAAAGTTCATTTCAAAATGGCAATTAAACTTTCATCAACTATTTTTTGAAAAATAATAGAAGCCTCCTCACTGCTAAGGAGTCTGATTTTTGTATCACACCAACTTTGCACCTTTGGCTTTCTCCACCTTGCAAAGAATCTTGGCTATTGCATCACTGGAAAGCAATCAGGATCGATCACAATTTGATGTTTGAAATGAAAGGATTATTTTTCTCACATATTAGCCAATTATTAAATAAAGACCAGGATTTTTTTTTCCCCTTTCTATTTTTCAGAAATCAGTCCCTAGTAAATTCATTTGAAGTACACTGATAATGAAGGACACGCTTTGTGACACTTGCCCCAGGTGAATTAACTTTCTCCTCTAACCAGTTCAAACCCCATCCAGTTGGGGAAGTTAAGGGAAGTTGGGGATGCATTAGATTTGATTAGATTGTCTGAGAGTAGTAGTTGGTTTGGGTAGAGGGAAGAATGACAAAATCAAAGTCACTTCTCTTAGTCCCGCATTAGAACAGGTGTACCGCTCATTATAATATTCATTAACAACCATTGTTAATCAGAGTTGATTGCTGTCCTCAGCAATACCTATTCTTCCAAGAGTACATAGGCATCAATAGGCTATAATGATCACTTTTTGGTTCAGGAAAGATGGTTAAATGACTATCTTTTTATTATTATTCACTAGCCATGACTAATAATTAATTACGCAGAATTATAATCTCCCAAAAATTTTATTCATCACAAAAGCAAGGTAAAACCATTCTGTTAGAATCATAATGTAACCTCTACATAAAACCTAAGCTCCTTCCAGATTTGATGGAGCCACAAAATGACACGATGACTGACTATTGCTCAGAGAAATGGAAATCAAAACAACTCTGAGATACCACTACACACCTCTCAAATTGGCTAAGATGACAGGAAAAGATAATGACAAATGTTGGAGAGGGTATAGGGAAACTGGGACACTGATACATTGTTGGTGGAACTGTGAATAGATCCAGCCATTCTGGAGAACTATGCTCAAAAAGTTATCAAACTGTGCATACCCTTTGACCCAGCAGTGTTTCTACTGGGCTTATATCCCAAAGAGATCTTAAAGGAGGGAAAGGGACATATATGTGCCAAAAATCTTTGTGGCAGCCCTTTTTGTAGTGGCCAGAAACTGGAAACTGACTGGATGCCCATCAATTAGAGAATGGCTAAGTAAATTATGGTATCCAAATGTTATGGAATATTATTGTTCTGCAAGAAACCAATGATTTCAGAGAGGCCTGGAGAGACTTACATGAACTGATGTTAAGTGAAATGAGCAGAATCAGGAGATCATCATACATGGCAACAAGATTCTATGATGATCAATTCTGATGGATGTGGCTCTCTTCAACAATAAGATGATTCAAACCAATTACAATTGTTCAGTGAAGAGAGCCTTATACACCCACAGAGAGGACTGTGGAAACTGAGTGTGGACTACAACATAGCATCTTCACTCTTCCTGTTGATGTTTGCTTGCATTTTTTTCTTTCTCAGGTTTTTTTTTTTCCTTCTTGATCCGATTTTTCTTGTGCAGCAAGATAACTCTGTGTGTGTGTGTGTGTGTGTGTGTGTGCATATACTAGATTTAACATATATTGTAACATATTTAACATGTATTGGACTACCTGTCATCTAGGGGAGGGAAAAATTTAGAACAGAAAGTTTTGTAAGGGTCAGTTGAAAAATTACTCATCCATATGTTTTGTAAATAAAAATATTTAATAAAAAAATTTTTAAAGACAATATGACTGATGAGGCACAAGAAATGAACTTGAGAGAGGAGAAAAATTAAAGTGGTTACTAAAGATACCACTAGAAACATTTATAGTGACAGTCTGTCACTCTTCCTAAATTCTAAACACTAATACTATAAAACAGCTTAGGGTGCCTTCAGAAACTAAAAACTCAATGTAAATATAGTGCTTATTATGTGCTACTATCTAATTTTATCCTACAACAGTCTTGGTAGGTAGATGCTACTCTTATCTCCTTTTTGCAGATGAGAAAATTGAAACAAACAGATGAAGTGACTTGCCCAAGGTCCCACAGCCAAGAAAGCATCTGAGGACAAATTTGAATTCAGGTCTTCCTGACTCCAGGTCCTGGCTTTAGCCATTACCCAACCAAGCTGGTCCTCATAAAATACAGAAAAGCTGTAACTAGAGTGGGAGTCACCAGGGCTTTACTTCCAGGTGCAGGAATGTAAAAGATTCTGAACTTACTTTCAAACACAGCTTATAACCTAGTTAACAATAACAATAATTTGCAAAATAAAACGCCAAACTTCCTCTCCTTGAAGCTACACAGGTGAGCTATTTGCCAATCCTCCATCTCATAACATGTCTCTTGAGCAGCTGCTTCACTCTACCCAAAACACAAGGGCTTATTTTGTGACATTTGCCCCAGGTGGAAAAAAACCATCAGCTATGACTGCAAAGAAGTGAGGAATACGAGCATATATGATGTAATATCCACTAAACATCCTCTCCACCAGACATTCAATGAGTTAAATTTCATGATCAAAAAGTAGCCCTGGATTGTACAACTCTATAAAGCATACTGGTTTCACTCCTTATATTGTTTGCTTGACATCTTGGAAGAATAAAATTTGTCTTCTCTTCCTGACTCAAATACTCACCTCTTTCTTTTACCTTAGAAAAACCTTCCACTGACACAACTAATTCCCCTGAATATCACTCTATGTTCTTTTCTTCATTGCTGACTTTCCCAGATGAATGATCCATACCTGACTCTTGCCTTTGTTACCTCACCACTCCCAGGCTCCCTGTAATAAACAGCTTTTCCCTTTCTGACATTTGAGAGCTATTTCAATAATGATCTTGTATGACCTTGTATCAAATAAATCAATTTCTTTGGGCTTCAGTTTACTCATCAACAAAATGAGATTAGATTACCTCTAAGGTGCCTTTTGGTTCTAACATAAGATCACAATGTATATGCTCTGATAGCCTACTAGTCCTAACAAAACAGTGACTAGCCCAGCCTAGCCCATCCCCTCACTGTATCCACCAACCAGTTTTTCCCAAAGTCCTACTGACTCTGAGAGCAGGTCAGATTCTCTCCCCTTCATAAATCCCTTCTGAACCACAGCAGCCCACCCCAAGAACCTTTTGTACGAATGGCTAACACATATGATCATCAATGTCATTCATCCTGGAACACAGGGTTTTAGGCTGCTACAAGACCATGAGAGATGTTTCCACAGCTTTTCTTCCCAACTCCACTAAAAGTCCTCCAAAAGCCAGGCCCATGCCTCAAAGTTCTTTAGACTTCTCAGCACATGATGCCAAGACATACAGAACAGCTTCTTAACAAATACCTGTTGATGGAATGACTACTTAAGTGATGCACATAAGACTAATCATTAGGTTTTCAGTAAAATAAAATTTATACTGCTCTAGATTTTCTTAAAAAATACATACATGCAAAATGATCCAACCATTCTGGAGAAAGGGCTATCAAATTGTGCATTCCCTTTGACTCAGCAGTACCAATACTGGGTTTGTATCCCAAAGAAATCTTAAAGCACCCACGTGTGCAAAAATGTGTGTGGCAGCATTTTTTGTGGTGGCAAAAAATTGGAAAATGAGTAGATGCCCATCAATTGGGGAATGGCTGAACAAGTTGTGGAACATGAAGATAATGGAATGTTATTGTTCTATTTTAAAAAATGAATAAAATATTTTAGAAATGCCTGGAAAGATGTACTCATGCTGATGAATTGACGCTGAACGAAACAAGCAGAACCAGGAATACATTGTACATAATAAAAGCAATAATGTGCTATGATCAACAGTGAAAGACTTGGTTCTTCTCAGTGGTTCAGTGAACCAAGGCAATCCCAAAAGACTCCTGCATCCAGAAAAAGAACTAAGGAGACCGAATGTAAATCAACACATGCTATTTTACTTCTTTTTTCTGCTGTTTTATTTCTTCCATGATTTTTCATAATTGCTCCAATTTTTCTCTCCCAACATGATTCATAAAGTAATGTGTATTAAAAATAAATTTACTTGGGGAAAAAACAAAATTAAATGCACACGTGTAGCGTTTAATTCACTCAGTTAGTCCACTGATGACTGGCCCAGCTGACTTGTGATTGTATTATACGGTCATGACAGATAGCAGATGAAGGGTTAGGAAGTGTCCTCTACTCTGGCCATTTAATGACCAGATGCATCTCAACAGGTACAAATTCCTTTTAAAATTACGTTTTTCATATGACTCACAAAATAAAAACCCTTTAACACTTTAGAGGCAGTTGAGGACTGCCAGAAAGAACTTTAGGGTAAAAGATTAGCCTAAGAAGAGACCAAGCCTGAATACGAGCCCAGAAGCCAACAGACAAAACAGAAGCTAAAGATAAAAATTTTGAGAAGCTGAGTGGAGCAAAGAAAGCACAAAAACACAGCATTGAGTCCAAAACTCAGTCAGGAAAAGCTAAAACCAAGTAATAAAGGTAAAGAAAGACTATTCAAGAGTCAAAAGAGATCATTTAAGCAGCAGAAATCAGGATCTAGAGAGAGATTCTTCAGATACTAAGGCATTGGGGCTTCAGGTCTACTGTATAAGTAGAGACCCTGATATTGGGCCTACTCTCTGCTTGAGTGACACAACTATTACCAGATTCCCTTAAGGATTCATTAAATTGGTATCTTCAGATATTTTTAGTTAAGTGGGAGTACAGGTGAGTAAGAGTGTTGACATAAGAAAACTGAAAAGTATTTCAGAACAATAAGATGCTTCATCACAATACAGCTCAGAATCAAATACAGACAGTTCTCACTTTATGTGCATTTGCATTATGCAAATTTGACTTTCCCTAAAGATGAAAGAAAATCTGCATTCCAAAAAAGCCACATATGTCAACTTTACTGTACAGTGTTTACTCCATCTCCACTCTCCACTCCTGTTCCTCAGCTTGGCATGGCCTCTCACCCCCACATTAAATACAGATGTACAGAAAGGCCACGCTGCCAGATGCAGCTTGAGATCTAGAGGCAGATAGAGGAGGTCTTTGCCCCACTTTGCCCACCCAACCCCAGTGCTCAGGTATCATATATCTCTCCCTGGCCTTATGTCACGTATTCTGTGTTTAGTTCCAAAAGCGTTCTTCCTCTCAGTTCCACATAGCTGGCTTTGGCTCCCATGTGTTCCTCCTTCTGATTTTGCTTCCATCCTTGGCCCCCATGTATCCTTGAACCCTGAATCACCCCCACTCAACTCTACAGACAAGCTTGTAGCCCCCTCTCTCCCTTCCTGCTTCCCTCCCTCTCTTCCTTCCCCATATTTGTGGGCACATTCACATTGTATAAGGGTTATGGACTGGTCAATTTATATAAAATGAAAATTGTATTAACTATCTTTTGAGTTATCCACAGCAATGTTCCTTTAGTGTGGACTAGTTGAGAAGAATATGATGAGAAATGCTTTCAAAATATCAGCTGCAAAATTAGGAGGAATAGTCTACCTCTGAGATCTGTAGGGAAAGGAGGAATTTATGACCCAAGAAAAACCAGGGAACATTATTAAAAGCAAAAGATAATTTTGGTTTCAATAAACTAAAAAGTTTTTGTACAAACATTTTTTTGCATTGGCAAGCAAGATTAGAAGAGAAGCAGAAAGCTGGAATTTTTTTTTTTTTTACAGACAATGTTTCTGAAAATGGCCTCATCTAAAACACATAGAGAACTGACTTATATTTATAAAAATATATTTATATTTATAAATATAATATTTATATTTATAAAAATAAAAGCAAATTCCCAATTGGTAAATGATCAAAGGATAAGAACAATTTTCAAATGAAGATATTAAAACCATCTCTAGTCATATGAAAAAAATATTCAAAATCATTATTGATTAGAGAAATGCAAATTAAAACAAACTTTGAGGTACCACTTCACACCTCTCAAATTGGCTAAAATGACAGAAAAACATAATGATGAATGTTGGAGGGAATGTGGGAAAATTGGAGCAATGATGGTGGAGTTGTAAAATGTTTGAAGTTGCTTTGGAGAGTAATTTGGAACTATACCCAAAGGATTACAAAACTATGCATACTCTGTGATCTAGTACTGTCTCTACTGAATCTGTATCCCAAAGAGGTCTTTAAAAAGGGAAAAGGATCCACAAGTGCAAAAATGTTTGTGGCAGCCATTTTTGTAGTGGCAAGAAACTGGAAACTGAGTGGATGTCTGAATGGCTGAATATATTAAAGCATATGAATGTAATAGAATATTATTGTTCTATAAGAAATGAAGAACAGGTAGATTTCAGAAAAATCTTAGAAGACTTACATGATCTAATGCTAAGTGAAGTCAGCAGAACCAAGAGAACATTGTACATAGCAACAAGATTACGTGATGATCAATTGTAATGGACTTGGATCTTTTCAAATGAAGTGATTCAAGGCAATTCCAAAAGACTTGATGAAAATTGCCATACAGAGCCAGAGAAAAGACTATGGATTCTGAATGCAGATTCAAATGTTGTTGCTTCATTTTTCCCCCCTTTTCTTCTTCTTCTTCTTTTTTTTTTTTTTTTGCACAGCATAATGAATATGGGAATATGTTTAGAAAAATTTTACGTGTTTAACCTATATTGGATTGCCTGCTGTCTTGGGGAGAGGGAGAAAAATTTGGAACGCTAAGTTTTATTTGAATGTTGAAACCATCTCTGCATGTATTTGGAAAACAAAATATTATTATAATTCTTTAAAAATATCAGCTATAATTTGGAATTATGCTCAAAAAGTTATCAAATTGTGCATACCCTTTGATCCAGCAGTGTTACTACTGAGCTTATATTCCAAAGAGATATTAAAGAAGGGAAAGGGACCTGTATGTACCAAAATGTTTGCGGCAGCCCTTTTTGTAGTGGCTAGAAACTGGAAAATGAATGGGTGCCCATCAATTGAGAATGGTTGGGTAAATTGTGGTATATGAATGTTATGGAATATTATTGTTCTGTAAGAAATGACCAGCAGGATGAATACAGAGAGGCTTGGAGAGACTTACAGGAACTGATGTTGAGTAAAATGAACAGAACCAGGAGATCATTATACACTTCAACAACAATACTGTATGAGGATGTATTCTAATGGAAGTGGATATCTTCGACAAAGAGATGATCTAATTCAGTTCCAATTGATCAATGATAGACAGAATCAGCTATATCCAAAGAAGGAACACTGGGAAATGAATGTGGACTACTTACATTTGGTTTTCTTCCCAGGTTATTTTTACCTTCTGACTTCAATTTTTCTTTGAAACAAGAGAACTGTACAGATCTGCACACATCTATTGTATCTAGGATATACTTTAACATGCTTAACACGGATAAGACTGCCTGCCATCTAGGGGAGGGGGTCGAGGGAGGAAAGGGAAAAGTTAGAACAAAAGTGAGTGCAAGGGACAATGTTGTAAAAATTACCCATGCATATGTTGTCAATAAAAAGCTATAATTAAAAAATACATATATACATATCTGCTGTAAATAGCAAAATGGGACTTTTTAAAACTCCGTTTTCATTTTGTTCTGTGAGAAATTTAAAAACCCGGGATTGCGCCAGCAACAATTTGTGGATTTCCAATTAAAATCCAACTTATTAATAGGATTATTTTACTATTTAAATTTTTTAACATGATTTTAAAAATTACTCCTTTTATTATTTACAACCAGTGATGACTGAATGGTCATTTAATATAACAACAAACTGAAATCATCCACTTTAATTTCAGGTTAAATCTCATTTTCTATTTGTGCTGTCTCATACATACTGAAGATGAGCAAGCTCTGTAAGTTGTATGGTCTACCCAAATGCATGCTCTAATATGCACCACAGATGCTCTTCATTCACTTAATCTTTCTTGTATGGCTGATCAGGCCAAAGTCTTGAGTGGTTACAAATCTCTTCCTTGAGCCTTCACAATATTCTTGGACTTGAACAGTTCATCAGCACAAAGTCATCCACAGATTTTTTATACAGCAATGTGTATCATAACAGTTTCTGAAGACCTGAAAAGAATGTCACACAGAAGGCAATAGTAGAAAGGCTTTGAGAAGACTGCAACTTATAAATAATAAGGAACTTTGAGCAGAAGTTAAGAAATATACTCAGAAAAATGAATGAGAGGACTAGAATAGGGAAGTGGCCAGGGCAATAGTTTACATCACTGGAGGGAACATCCAAATTGAGTACACAGATCTTTATAAACAGAGTTACTGGTGGTTTCTTCTTCAGGTCAATAACTGACAAATTCTTAAAACAGACTTTAAAAAGGCTTTTTAAATTCTTACACCTAGATTTTCTCAAGTGTTTCTTCTACACTCTCTTATAAGATTTTTTTGAAAGGGAAAAAAGAGCAAGAGAAAATTCAGCAAAATTAATCAATATATCGAGGAAAAAAAAGCCCAAAATAATATGCAATGTCCAAGATTCATGGACATTCTGCCCTTGTAAAGTACACAGGGAAAGATGCCTTTTTATGTCTTCTTTGGGGCAACCCTTGTTCTTTTTAATTTTGTGAGAGGTAATTCTGTCCATTTTTATTGTTATAGGTTTTTTGGTAGATTGTTAAATTTTGAAGCAATAGTTTCTGAAATAGGATAATAACTTCAAGAAAAAAAAACAAACCCTGTGGAACACAAACTATCTTAAACTTTCCATCAAAAATTCATGGTGATCTACATGAAAAAAATGGATACCCTTAAGTTCAAGCTAATTCACAAACACAGACACTTCATTACTTTTGATCATTTTATTCTACATTTCTCTATGCCCAAAGATTGATCCATCCACATGACCAAGTCCAATAAAAAACTGAGTCTTGGAAAACAGGCATTTTCTACCAGATATAGGTTATGCAAGTTATAGCTATCAGTCAACATGCATTTAAGTCCTACTCTATGTCAGGTTCTTTGCTAAGGGTTAGTAACAGAAAGGCAAAAGACAACTCATGCTCTCAGTCTAATCAGAGTGATAGCTTAAAATATTTGGACTCTATTCTTCAGAAGTATCTCAACCTGATCTTTTGAGGGCATCTGAACAAGGTTGGCTTATTTTAAGCTAAACTTCAATGAACAGGTGGGTGATGAGCTAGCCAACTGAACCTGAGGTAATAATTAATTACTAATTCCATAAGAATCAAGCTTAAAGACTTTTTCTTTATGATTAGCTTTGCTCATTCTAAGCCTAGTCAAACCCTTATTTTTGATGGAAAGGTCATAAGGTAGTACAATGGAAAAAGGTGTTTGTGAATAGCAAATGGACTTCTGAAGCTGCTAAGAAAAAATTATCTAGACATGCTGTGTGTCCAAAATTACATGTCAATAACTACTCTAATTCTATTTTTCATTGTAAAACACCAAAATTTTGTTCAGTTTAATCATTAAAACCAATCTATTTAGGCATTAAAGAAATTCAACATGTAGTCATCATGATTTGCAATTTTAATCCTTCCTTCTCTTCCATTATTCCTTCTCCCTTCCAGATCATTTCCATTCTATTATTTCATATGCATTCTATTATTTTAAAATACTACAAAAGAACTTTATTTCCAAATTCTAAAAAAAAAAAAAAAAATAATAAAAAGCTTAAGTTTAAAAAAAACTGCTCTAGAAATCAAGCAGGAAAATGTTCCTCATTTAAATAAGGATTGCTTGGAAACAAAATCAAGATTTTTTTTTTTTGAACTCTGAATAAGGATTCTTTAAACTTTAACTAAAATTATCGATACTAGGATTTTTTTTAATGAAAAGACACACTTTTAAATCTCCTGGAGATTTGCATAGATAGTAGATACTTTAAAATGTTGAATTGATACCAAATTGGGAAGTAATCCCATCAAGATTTGGACACCATGACCAATTAGATCAGTAGCTGCATAAAAGATGTTCTTTCAGGATAGCCCTGGGTTTCTGCAGGAACAGCATGAAGCAAGTAAAAATCATCAAAGTGATACAAAACCCATTAATCTCTAAATAAAAATAAATTCTACAACTTTATAACAGCTCAAAATATTTTATGTCATCTCTAACATAAATATGTAACTGACATGGAAATCAATTTTGGCCACATTAGGCATGCAGTTTAATTATGTACTGATATGCTGCAAATACAAGTATTTTTCACAAAACATTTACAATAAACATTAAGGGAAGTGATTTCAATACAAATTTATGGTGCACAGCTTTGGTTAATTTTAGCTTAAATCATCCATCACTAGAAATACCACAACACTATAAATTAACAACAGACAAAATGTACTTTTAAAACTAAACTGCTGGAATCTGAGTGTGTAAATTCAGCTTGCACAGATATTGTGTAGAATCTTCCCTTCACAAAGACATTTAAGTCAGTTGTGATGTCCCTGTTTACATACACTACTACAGGGAATCTAGAGACTGAAACTTCCATTATAACCTTTACTCTGACATCATGGACAGTTAAGTCAAAATATTATAGTACTTAAGAGTGAAATGGACCTTCTAGACTATGTAGTCTGTGCCCTTCACTTTACATATAAGTAAAGTGAAGTAGAGAAAAGTACTGGCTCAATGTCCCCAAGCTAAGAAGGCACCAGAGCAAACCAAGACCCACCATTTCCCATCCAGGCGGGTGGCTTTTATTATTTCTGTGTGTGATGCTCTATGCAGTTTGTTAAGTTTGTATCCAACAACAGATCATGAATAAAGATTTTGGTAGTACCCAACAATTACCAGCCAATGACTTTTAAACTTTTTCAGAAATGGCACTTCCCGTTCTTAGAACACTTTAACAATAACTACAACATGGAGCTGAGACTTTATTAAGGAAAATCCAATTCTGGTCCAAACTTCTACTGCTACCTACTTTCCTTACCAAAAAAAAAAAAAAAAAAATGTGCTTAATCCATGATAGTATCTTCTCTCAAGTCTTATTTTTATTTCTTCAACAAGAATAAGACAGCTTTTTGTACAAACAAAATTAATGCAAACAAGATTAGAAGGGAAGTAACAAATTGGGAAGACATTTTTACAGTGAAAGGTTCTGATAAAGGCCTCATCTCCAAAATATACAGAGAATTGACGCTAATTTGTAAGAAATCAAGCCATTCTCCAATTGATAAATGGTCAAAGGATATGAACAAACAATTTTCAGGTGATGAAATTGAAACTATTTCCACTCATATGAAAGAGTGTTCCAAATCACTGTTGATCAGAAAAATGCAAATTAAGACAACTCTGAGATATCACTACACACCTGTCAGATTGGCTAAGATGACAGACACAAATAATGATGAATGTTGGAGGAGATGTGGGAAAACTGGGACACTGATGGAGTTGGTGTTGGTGGAGTTGCAAAAGAATCCAGCCATTCTGGAGAGCAATCTGGAATTATGCCCAAAAAATTATCAAACTGTGCATACCCTTTGATCCAGCAGTGCTACTACTGGGCTTATACCCCAAGGAACTACTAAAGAAGGGAAAGGGACCTCTATGTGCCAAAATGTTTGTGGCAGCCCTCTTTGTAGTGGCTAGAAACTGGAAAATGAATGGATGTCCATCAATTGGGAGAATGGTTGGGTAAATGATGGTATATGAATGTTTTGGAATATTATTGTTCTGTAAGAAACGACCAGCAGGAGGAATACAGAGAGGCTTGGAGAGACTTACATCAACTGATGCTGAGTGAAATGAGCAGAACTAGGAGATCATTATACACTTCAACAATGATACTGTACGAGGATGTATTCTGATGGAAGTGGATATCTTCAACATAGAGAAGATCTAATCCAATTCCAATGGATCAATGATGGACAGAATTAGCTACACCCAGAGAAGGAACACTGGGAAATGAATGTAAACTGTTTGCATTTTTTGTTTTTCTTACTAGGTTATTTTTACTTTCCGAATCCAATTCTTCCTTTGCAACAACAACAACAACAACAAAATTCAGTTCTGCACATATATATTGTATCTACGATATACTATAACATCTTTAATATGTATGGGAATGCCTGCCATCTAGGGGAGGGAGTGGAGGGAAGGAGGGGAAAATTCAGAACAGAAGGGAGTACAGGGATAATGTTGTAAAAAATTACCTATGCATATGTACTGTCAAAAATGTTATAATTATAAAATTAATAAAAAAATTTTTAAAAATGAAAGTACTTATACATATTTTAAAAAATAAGACAGCTTGAAAAACCCAGCAACATTATTTATTAAGCACTGACTATATATTAATTTGGTGGGCACTATAGGATATACATAGAAAATACAAAATATAAGCTCTGCCCTAACGAACTTTACACTTTTATTATGTAGGCAATGTATAAAAACCATGTGCCAAAAGGGGAAAAGGTGACTATTGGATATAAGTGGGTTTAAATTAAGTAGCACAGAGTTTAACTGCAGTGGTATGTAAGAGAGATTCCCTCCCTCTCTCTCCTCAACCACTTAACTTACTGCCTTTCTTGGTCTCAGTTTCCTCATCTTTAATACTCATGAGGAGAAACAGTGACTTTTAAGATCTTTCCCAGCTCTAAGATGTATATAGAGGCTTGAAAATCTTATAGGCAACCAGTAGAGGCAAAGTATAATAACCTGGGGAGTCAGCAGAGCCTTCTGAGTCTCCCCTCCAAGAACTTATGTTGTAATAGATACAAAATGTCATCAGTCAACAAATATTAAAAATAGCTTGCGGGGCAGTTAGGTGGCGCAGTGGATAGAGCACCAGCCTTGAATTCAGGAGGTCCTGAGTTCAAATCTGGTCTCAGACACTTAACACTTCCTAGCTGTGTGACCCTGGGCAAGTCACTGAATCCCAGCCTCAGAAAAAGAAAAAAAAAAAAAAAAGCTTGCAATTAGACAGTAGTTTAAAGTCTAGTCACTCTCTGTTGTACTACCCACCTAACTTTATTAAGTACTGTGTTAAGCAATGGGAATACAAAGAGAAACAAAAACTGGGTGCCTGCCCTCAAGTGGCTCACCTTTTGATGGGAATGCATACAAGATAAATATGGAGGAGGATCCATAAATGGTAATCTTTCCTGCAGAAGATGAGATCAGAACTGAATCTTAAAAGCCAATGAAGCCTGGACACAGAAGAGCAGGGAAAGCAGTAAAACAGTCAGTAAAAAAGGAGACAAGCATGGGAAGGAGTAAAGGCAGAATGCTCCTACCAAATCAAATCCTAGACTCAGGCTGAAAAGTACCTTAAAAGTCATCAACTCCAACCTTATTTTCTAGATAAGGAAATAGGAATTCAGTCACCATCCAATGAACATTAATTCAGAATTTACAATATGACTTCACATATGCAAACAGGTATCATCACATTTACCTTTTTAATGGGTGAGGGAGGATTTTGCAACTCAAAATTTAAAAATGAATATTTTTTAAAATGAATCAACCTAGAGAATAAAGAAATATGTTTCTCATGTCAGGAGAAAGAATTCTAATCCAAAAAAGTATACATTGCAGACTGCCATATTGAATGTTGTTGCCTATTTTTCTTAGACTCAAGGTAAGAGTTCAAATTCCCCTACCCTCCCCACCCCCAAAAAGAGAAAGTTTTTGTTCTGGGGCTGGAGATAGTTTTCCCTTCCAAAATAACTGGATCGATACACACACACACACACACACACACACACACACACACACACACACACATTTATATATACATATATACACACATACACACAGAGGCAACTATAAGATACATTAGGGACAACTCGCCCTTCCAAAAAAAAAAAAAAAAAAAAAAAATGAGTTTTCTATGTGCTAAGTACTGTACTAAGCCACAGAAATTCAAAGAGCAGCAAAAATCTGTTTCTGCCTTCACAGAACTCACAATTGAATGGGGGAGACAACAAGCAAACAAATAAGAAAAAATTAGTTGAGGATAAGTACTAGAATTAAAAGGGCTTGGAGAAGACTTCCTGTAGATAGGATTTTAGTTGGGATTTAAAGGAAGTAGGTAGAAGTGAGAAAGTATATCTAAGGTCTGAGGAATAAGCAGAAAAAATGACCATCACCAAAAAATGGCAGGTCTTATTCATGGAAGAGCCATGGAAAAGGACATGGCCTAGGCGATGAAGGGTTCTGAATGACTCACAAAGAATTTTGTGTGGGAAAGAGGTTAATATGATTAGACCTGGGCTTCAGGGAAAATCACTTTGTCAGCTGAATGGGGGGAAGGAGGGTTTAGAGGGAAAAATTAACTTTTAAACATAGTGAATTAAAAATATCTATGAGGGGCAACTAGGTGGCGCAGTGGATAGAGCACCAGCCTTGAATTCAGGAGGACCCGAGTTCAAATCTGAACTCAGACACTTAACACTTCCTAGCTGTGTGACCCTGGGCAAGTCACTTAACCCCAGCCTTAAAAAAATATATATCTATGAGACAGTTTAAGATATTTGAAAGGCATTTGGAGATATGAGAATGCAGATCAGCAGAGAAGTTAGGACAGGATAGGGAGATTGAAAAATTATCAGCAGAAAATGGTACTTAAATCCAAGTAGCTGATGAGATCACCAAGGACCAAGAGGGAGAAGAAAAAAGGGTCCAGGGCAGAACCCTGTGGGATCTGTCTAGTTAGAGGGCACAATCTGGATGAGAACCCAGCAAAGCAAACAGAAACAATTGGTCAGATAAGCAAGAAGGGAACCAGGACAGAATAATGTCCCAAAAAACCTACAGAAGAAAGTTAAGGAAAAATTGGTGATAGTGTTAAAGGCTGCAGAGAGGTTGCATAGAATGCGAATTGCGAACATGTCATTGGATCTGACAATTATGAAATCACTGGTAACTTCAGAGAGCAAGTTTAGTGGATTAATGGGGTCAGAAACCAGACCATAGGTGGAACAGAAGGTGGAAGCCCCTATGTTGATGGACTTTTGGGAATTTAGCCACACGGAGCAGAAGAGGAATAGCAAGAATGGAGCAAGAATGGAATAGTAACTAGTCAGGATATCTGAAGATGAGGGGCAGTCCAAAAGTGAATTAAGTGGAGTCAAAACCTCTAAAAGCCTCAATTCCTAATAAAAATGGAGATAGTACCTGGCCTACTTATTACTAAACAGGATTGTCTTAAGAATCAAACAAAATGTATGTAAAGCATTTGGCAAACCTTGGGCATGCTTAGTCAGCTATTTGTGGTCTGCACAAATGAGTACATTAACTTAGAGAACTAACTCCAGGAGGAGAAGGCCCTTTAGCAAAGGTCAGCACCTTCAGGGCAGTTTTCACTCCAGAGTGTGGGCTAAAATTATCATTCCAATGCCCTAGGGCTAGAGAGGCTTCAAAGGTGAGCAGAGACCACAGCAGTCTGGAAGATCAGGTAGAACTCAGGCCGGAAGGAAGCCAGGAAGGGTATTCCAAAGCAAGAGAGTAGTAAAATGGATAGGGAAAATGAGTCTTAGGGAGGGAGGAGAAAACAGGTATCCTTGGATAGGAACACCTAGAATAGGGTTTAGAGAAAAGAATAGGCCTGGCCAGACTGTCTGGGTCCAAGCTACAGATTGTCTTGCATATAAGGTAAAGAAATCTGGACCTTATTCTATAGGAGGCCTTTAAAAAATTTGGGGCATGCCATACCATTAAGGAGCAATATTCAAAATTAAGAGGAGGTCATCAGGAGCCCAAATAGTTGAGCATGGGGTCATCAAGAGACTACTATAAGATGCTAATAAGAATTAAAAAGAAGGCTTGAGAAACATAAGGAAAGAAGCACTGGGAGCATCTGAAGACTGATTCCACATGATTGTTTTGGGAGAAGTAGGAATCAAGCCAAGTTTGAAGCTGAACTACTTAAAACATATAAATAAATAAAACCCCTATTTCTAAACTCTGGGCTAAGGATCACCAGTAACTAGCCTAACAATAACGTTGGTCTTCAGCAACTGCCTGGCCAATTTGCTTTTTTCCCCCCACTCTTCTGTATTTCTAATAAAAGGAATCCAAATAAGTTTTGAGGAAAAAACAGGGAAAAACGACCTTATGGCATCAATAATAAAACTTTGGCTTTGAAAAACTATCCTTCAATCTTTGCTAGTCTCTAATCACATTTTGTGAAGATATTTCAATCATATTTTGTACATGGAACATAACTCTTATAAAAATTTTAAATAAATACATGCATTGATTCCTTTGTTGATTTATTTAAAAAATAACAGTGCCTTCCATTAGGATTTTTCTATGAGCCCCATACAAATCATCAACTATGCCCAGAGGAAGCCCATTCCAATTTTGGATTGTTCTGTTATTAGAGAGTTTGTGTTACTTCACTCTAAACAAAATAATGAAGCAAGAATACCAAGCTCTGACTGGAGAAACTTTTATTTCCTCTTCAATCCACTCTGAATCCATTCCTGCTGAAAACAGGCCTAGAATAAAGTAACTTTTCCCTACTCAAACTCTCCCTGAAAGCAAGAAAAGGTGGTTCCTGGACTTCCTTGAATGCAAAGCAAACAAAAGGACCAGAGAAGTCAACAGAGTAAAGGAGTCAAGCTGCAAGGTATATTTTAAACAGCCTTTAATGGGTATGACAATCCTTCAAATAATAGAAAGGTAGCTTAATTTACAAAGGAACTATAAAACCACCTAGATATTGTTTCCTTGCCAGTGAAATATAGGATTAGGCCAGATGATCTCTCAAAGGTCCTTGCAGTTTTAAATCTATGATTTTTAAGATCATTTACCAAATTAAAATTGTCATTTCCCCAAATTCTTGCACATGCCATTCTCTGAATTTTTTTTTTCTTCACCTTATTATTGATCCAGAATTTTTGTACTGCAGAACCAAAAGGCAAAATAAATGGCCATCCAGAAATTCTGCTGGGTCAAGCAGTTTGTAAACAATGGTCTGTCTACCTCTCTGTGCAGGAGACTCCCAACAATCACAATGCTTATCACATCACTCTTTATTACCCTTTTTCAATACAGAAAATTGGAGTCCTTTTTTTTTTTTTTTTTTTTTTTTAAACTTTTTGTTACCTTTCCATCAAGCCAGTAACTTAGCAAATTTCTTCAGACCAATTCAAAATGCTCACCTCCTCCAAAGCTACTCTTGGTTCTCCCTTTGGGCAAAACAAAAACATTCACTTTCTCAACCCTAGGAAATTATATTCCTCTTTTCCTATTTCAAACATCCCTCTCATCATGACTTTCCCTCTTGAATTACTAACTTTAATTCCTATAGTCCTTACAATAACCAAAAACCATTCAAGCCTCCCCCCTGGAAATCTTTCATTCAGCTCTAGTACTATCTCAAAATCCACTTTTCCACTCACCATGCAAAACACAAAAGCATTCAGATATTATTACATCTGATCCTTACAACAACTGTGTGAGATAGGTGTAGCAAGTACGCCTTCCAAACCCAAGGCTTGGAAAGTAAATAACTTGGAGGGTCACATGGCTCCTAAGTGGCAGTCACAGCTAGAACACAGGATTCCCAGGCCCCGTCCCTTTCACTCTTACATCCTGTCCCCCATTATGGGACAGGCAAAATTGCCACGTGGTCTGAGAATTTGTGGTGCCACTCACTCACTGATTTCATTCATTCATTCACTTGCTGAGTAACCTTGAGTGGAGCACTTTGTTTCTTCCAGTCTGGTTTCCTCTTTGGTTAAAGGAGGATAATACTTGCATTATCCACCTCACCGAGTTATTAGAAAAGTCCCCTGAAAACCTTAAAGAGTGATAAAAATATGAGTTCTTATCATTGCCATTTCCTCATGATTTCTTAAGAATGTGGCTGTTACAACAGAACTAATGTGGAAATGTTTGTGATTGCACACATGTATAACCTATATCAGATTGCTTGCTATCTTGGAGAGGAGGATAGAAAAGGGTGGGGGAATGGAAGTCAAAATTTTATAAAAGATGAATTCTGAAAACCATCTTTACATGTGATTGGAAAAAACTAAATACTATATACCACACACACAAAGCTATTACCAAATAATATTTTTCTCAAAAAATTTACAACCTTCCTAATATTCTTTCCAGACTCTTTTCCAAGACTTGTACTACATTTGTACTGTTCTCCTCCAAAGCCTGATTTTCACTACCACCATAGTAACAATCCTCTAAATCCCTGTTCCTAAAAGGAGACGTCTCATCCTTATTCCCAAAATACTGTCCTGAAGACTCAAACTGTAGCTCCACAAATTAAAAAGCAGTATTTGGATTTCTTGTAGTTCTACAAATCAGATTACCCGTTTTAAAAGAACAGTTAACACTACTTTTATACTTTGATTCAGGCATTAATTTAGGCTGTCTGGCCACAATGTCCCCAATAACTTCCTTTCCATAAGTTTCCTAACGATTCTCTTCTGATAACTTGCTAAATAATACTTAGGGAGTACTGAAGTCTAAGGACATATATAATCACATCCCCACTATATTTCCTATTAAGGAAATGAATTAAAAATGTAAGCACTTACTATGTGCCAAGTACTATGCTGGGCACTTCAGATACAAGTACCTAAAAAGAATCTCAACTCTCAAGGTGATCATCTTCTATTTGGGGGAGCCATTTCATAAAATGAGTTCAGTTACCAGGTGAAATCTTAGGGGGCTGTGGTAGGATCCTTGCAGTGTATTAGCAGGTTAGATGTCAGTGATGGAGGATAATGGCAGGGCGATGGTAAGGCACGGTTGTAATTCAATTGTGTCTGACCCTCTGTGACTCCATTTGGGGCATTCCTGGCAGAGATACTGAAGTGGTTTGCTATTTCCTTCTCCAGCTTATTTGACAGATGAGGAAACTGAGGCAGGCAGGGTAAAGTGACTTGCCCAGGGTCGCATAGGTAGAAAGGGTGAGGGGTAGGATTTGAACTCAGGTTCTCCTGACTCCTGGCCCAGTGCTTTAGCCACTTCTTTTCCACATGGGACATCAAACTCTCACCTTCAGGTGCTGTGCTGGAAGGAATGCAATTTTTTTTTCATTGCTAAAACTTTACAAGATATCTTGGGGTTTATGAACTAGGACCCAGCCTTAAACTCAAATCACACTCTCTCTCCCATGTTGGCCAACAATCTGTCCCAAGCCAAGCTCCAACTGATCATTGTTAGGGCTCTGATTTACTCAAAGTGAATGTAAACAGCAGTAAACGGTTCTGTTTTGGCAGGAATGACAGAGGGTCTTACTCTCCCAGATTGGAATTTTTTTTTTTCCCCGACTAGGTCAAAGATGCCAATTTTTTGCCTCAATTCTTACCTAGTCTTAATCACAGAATGGGTTTTGCCTCAGTCAAACCTTTAGTTCAAAAAGGCAAAGGTCTCCCACTGAATCCGGGGTCATCTTTCCTAATCTCTATCTGGTCACTGGAGCCAGATGGCTCTGGAGGAGAACATAAGGCCGTGCACAGCCTTCCCTCATGCATTGTATCACGGCGTGGTCCTCTTTGAGAATGGAAAGACTCCTAGACACACTGATAGGTTAGAGTATGAGCAGCCTGAGGTCACGGAAGAGGGAAGAGCATCTCTTACAAGGTCTTAGTAGTGTCTGTATGACTCGGGTAAGTCACTCACCTAAGCAACCAAATATTTTACTTCCACGAACTGTGCTAGGTCCTAGGGAAAAAACCATAACTGCCTGTTCACAAGGAGCTTACAACCTTTGTCTTTCTAGGATTCAGTTTCCACATCTGCAGAATGAAGGGATTGGACTAGCTGCTTTCTACACCTCTACTACCTCCCTCTTGGATCCCATAGTCACACAGCCCTTTGCAGTTTCCCTTCCTACTCTATTAGATACAACTATTATATTTATATGGTCCAATTCTATACTTATTCCTTGAATCTTGGGAATTCTGCCTACTTGGCCAACTTTCCCCTCATTCCCCTTCACAACTTGAACACAACTTCTACATTCCACTCTTATCTCTTTCCCGTCCTCCGCTTGTAGTTCCCTTGTACCTTATCACCATCCTCTTGTCCTAGAGATCCCTTTTGCCTAGCACCCTTCCCTGGTACCCGGGCAATCCCACCAGAATCTGTTAAGTGCCGCACACTAGAGTCACGTCCCCCAATCTTGGGGGACCCCGGGAAATCAGTCACTTCCCTAAGCTTTGACTTTCTCCTCCATAGAGTGCTACTGATAATAATCAGGCTACCCACTTAGCAGGATTATTCTTGAGTAAAGTACTAACTGTGAACTCCAGTGGTCCATTAAAAGATCAATCTCCATGGCCTCTTCTGCCCTACACTATAGTTCTCTTCTAGGCAGCTGAGATCACCGACCCTTCTTCTCTTTGTTTGCCCCGAAGCAGGGACGAGGTCCATCCATCTCACCCAGCCCCCTTCTACCTTGCCAAGGGCCCCGGTATCTCTGACCTCCATATGGGCGCATATGTAGCATTCACTCCAGCCCCGCTTGATGGCTGCCCAGCCCCTATTCCTCTCCTCCCCTCGGAAGCCAAAGGCCATTCATTCCCCCACGGCCCTCATCTTCATCCCTGACATCTGCTCCTACACCTGGGGATTCTTCTGGCCGGACCCGTCACGACCCTCCCCCTTCTCATTTCAGAAGGGGGTGAGGGTAAGAATGACACAGCCTGCCCCACCCCCAGCACCTAGGCTCCCAGCTCCCAAACTGTTGAATGTAGGAGGTCTCAGTCCCTCCAAAATAGCCACCGTCCACACCATCCTTCTCCACACCTAAAAGGGGAACTCATCCCGACACCCCTTAATCTTGGACCCTCCCATCCCCCAGGACCGGAGGAGACCCCAAGACACTCACGTCCTGCGGCCGGAGACCGACCCCTCCCCACAATAACTCTTCCCGGGACCTGTTCGGTGTGGGCCACTCCCCTGACGAAGCCCCCTCCTCACTGTGCCCAGTCCTTCATCCACCCAATAAGAATCATGAGCCTGCCCCCTCCTTCAGTAACATTTTCTAATTCTCCCAAACCCACGACCCTCAGCCTGCTCCCCGACACGGATCTGTCTGTCCGTACTCCGGGGCCCCGCCCGGCCCTCGCCCCCCTTCCCTCAGGCTTGGCCCTCTCCCCCTGGCCGGAACTCCCAGGCCGGGCCCCTCCCCCCGGGGGTCCCAGCAGAGCCCCTTCCCTCCCGGAGCCCCCGGGCCGGGCCCCTTCACCCGAGTCTCACCACGAGTAGGTCTGCTCCGCCATGGCTTCGCTGCTGCGGGTCTCGTCCTCCGGCTCGAGCTTGTCTGGGGCGCTCGCGAGCGCTGGGCCGGGCGGGGCTGCGGGGCTGCGGAGCCGCGGAGCCGGGCCCGGCAGGCCGCGGCGGGGCCGGGCCTCGTCCTCCTGCTTCTCCTCGGGCCTCGCTCCTCCGCGGGCCGCGGGCGGCGCCGGCCTCTGCCTCGCTCTCACCGGCCTCCTCCGCGGCGGCGGCGGCTCCGCGGCGGCTCCGATCCCAACATGGCGGCTCCGCGGCGGCGGGGCTCGGGCCTCCCTCGGGTTCTCCCGGCGGCGGCGGCGGCGGCGGCTGAGGCTGCGGGCGGGGACGGGAGACGGGCGGGGAGGGGCAGGCCCGCGGCGGCGGCGGCGGCGGCGCTAGAGCCTCCCTGGTTCCCTCACTGGCCCCGGGGCGCCGCGCTCAGGCGGCGGCGGCGGCGACGGCGGCCGGGGCTCATGGCCGGCTCGGGCTCGCGGCAGCAGCGGCGGCGCTCGCCCACTCGCTGGCTCACTCGTACCCTCTTTGCTCCTTCTCTGTCTCGGCTCCGGCTCGAGGCCGCCCCGCTCCGCTCCCCGCCCGCCCGCGAGCCTGCGAGCCTCGAGCCAGCCAGGGGCGGCGCGAGGGGGAGAGCGCGAGCCTGCGGCCTCCGCGCGCTCACGTGCCCAAAACACGCTCACGTGACGCGCGGACGCCGGCCCCGCCCCCGGACGCTAGGCCGGCCTCCCCGCCGCGGCCGCTGCCGCTGGGGCCGTTTGTCGGTCCCTCCCCCGCCCAGCGCGCGCGGGGGCTGGAGGCCGGCGGAGGTGGGTGGTGGGAGGTGAGAGGTGAGAGGTGGGAGGTGGACGGCTCGGCTCTCTCCTCCTCCTCCTCCCCCTCCCAAGGGGGCCGGAAAGAGCTCAGCCCTACCCCCACCTCCCATCCCCCCTCATCTCCCGGGCTCTGATTCCGCGGCTCCCTGGGGGGCGGGGAGCTCCGGAGCTCGGCTACTAGGCTCTGGTCCGGGTCTCCGAGGTCTTCATCTGTCCCTGTCTCTAGTCTCCGTCTCTATCTCTTCCTGTCTCGGCGTCTCTTTCCCTGGATCTCTTCCTGTCTCTCTGTCTCTTCTTTTTGTCTCGATCTCTATCTCTCTGGATCTCTTCTTGTCTCTCTATCTCTTACTGTTTGGGTCTCTATCTCTGGATCTCTTTCTCGACCTTTATTTCTTCTTGTCTCTATCTCTTCTTATCTCTCTCTGCCTCTTCTAGTCTCCCTCTCTCCGGATCTCCAGTCTCAGTCTATCCGGGTCTTTTTTTCTCTGCCTCTGCTTCTGGCCTCTATCCCTCTGTGTTTTTCGGTCTGAGTCTCCTCCGTCTCTAGTCTTTGTCTTCCTCTCTGGATTTTTAATAATCTGATTCCTCACCTCCGTCTGCACCCTTTCCACGAGTCTCTGGCTGAAATTACTTATGGATCAGCTTAATTTCACAAGAACCTAAGAAGCGTCTCTTGTGTTCATGACGGCATTAAGGACCCGGGACGCTGCGGTTGGGGAGCTTAAAGTCTCCTGCAGTCAGGCCCTCCCGTCCACAGAAAACGTTCTTGGAGATGCAAAAGGCCTAAGGACAGGACTAGTGATTACTTAATAAGAAGAGATACAAAAATGAGGCTGTGGCGAATTAGCAGACCTTTCCAATATAAATACAAAGGAGAATCAAAAGAAATAACAATGTAATTTGAGGGTGGGTGGGAAGCATTCTTTGGCTTTCAACTGTATCTCCTCAGAAATAACAGAAGCCAGTTTGTATTTGCTTTGTAACTTTCAGGCAGGCGGCCTTGGAGGGTGGAGAGATGGTTTCAAGAATTAATCCTAACTTATTTTCTATGGGATTCAAGGCTTCACTTAGCCTCTCCCTCCCTTACCTCGCCCAGCCCCAGGTGACTAAGACTTATCAGTGACTGTGCTAGATCTGCACAAGGAAATCGCAAGTCTGGACCAAAAATATCCTGTTTGGACTTATCTGTGTATACAGTGTTTTCAAACAGTTTGCAATAAGCTTGAGCCTGAAATTCTCTCCCTCCTTCCTCCCCCTCCCTGGCTTCTTTCAAGTCCTAACTAAAGTCCTACCTTCTGCAAGAAACTTTTGCTAATACCCCCTAATCAATCAATCCACTAACATGTATTAAGCTCCTACAACGTACCAGGCACTGTGCCGAACAGTGAGAATAAGCCGAAGAATAAGTCAGTTTCCTCAGATGTAACAAGGGCCATGAATAGCAACAGTTTTCAGAGTTGCAAAGGATTTACATAATTCTCAATTCTGTGAGTTTGATGCTATGATGTCTCCCATTTTGCAGATAAGGAAACTGAGGTTGAAAGAGATTAAATGACTTGACACAGGGTCACATTTATCAGACTCTTCATTGCTCTGTGTACCACTATCCAAGAAGTTTTCTTAGCAAAAATACTGAAATGCTTTGCCATTTCTTCTCCACTGGATTAAGAGAGAAATGAGTGACTTGCCAAGTCACAAAACTATGGAGGGTCTGAGGTCACATTTTTTCCCCCCTGAGGCTGGGGTTAAGTGACTTGCCCAGGGTCACACAGCTAGGAAGTGTTAAGTGTCTGAGATTCACATTTGAACTCGGGTCCTCCTGAATTCAAGGCTGGTGCTCTATCCACTGCGCCCCCTAGCTGCCCCCGAGGTCACATATTTGAACTCAGATTTTCCCGAGTCCAGGCCTATCTTCTGGGCCACCCAGCTGCCCTGTCAGGGTCACATAGATGGGAATTATCAGAGGCAGCATTTGAATCTGCATCTTCCTGACTCAGAGTTGAACATTTTTGCCACTTCAACTTTAAAGTTTACCAAGTATTTTTTATCTCTTGACCCTCCGGCCAACTCACTGAAATAGGTATAAAAAGTGGTCCTCTTTTAGGAAATAAGAAGCTAAATAATGATCATATGACTGTTGTTAGATGTGGATTTAGAATTTATGTTTTAGGATATTGCTCTACATGACTTCAAAAGTCCATTCCAGATATAAACTTATGATTCAATAGGGAGTTATTGAATACCTACTATGTGCTAGCCTCTGTCTAATCACTTTAATATAAAACAATAAATGGAATTGTCTTGGGGTGGGGCAGAGTATAAGAGGATGATTCAGGGTTTATAGCTGAAGAGATTTGATAGTCAACTTATTTTTTAAATAGAAAAACTGGATTCACAAAAGCCACCTGGGGGGCAGTTAGGTGGTGCAGTGGATAGAGCACATGTCCTGAAGTCAGGAAGACCCGAGTTCAAATGTAACCTCAGACACTTAACACTTCTAGCTGTGTGACCCTGGGCAAGTCACTTAACCCCAATTGCCTCAGGGAAAAACGACAATCCAAAAGTCACCCAGGAAGTAGAAGACAAAATAGTACCAATTGTAACAACATAAATGTATATAATATATAACATTTTTAAGGCTTACAAGTCACCTTCCTTTAATCACTCTAGTTAAAAGATAAAGGATTGCATTAAAGATAAAGATAAATTAAAGATAAAGCATGAGGATTATTAACCTTATTTTATTGCCAAGGGATAGAACTAAGGGATAGAAAAGTGATATGACCTGACTAAGGTCATTTAAATGTTGGAGTTGGGATTCAAATTCTATCTCCTAACTCCAAGCCCAGTACAATAATATAGAAAAGATCATTGTCTTTAGAATGGGAAGGGACCTTAGAGATCATCTGGTCCAATTCCCTCTAGGGCAGACAAGGAAACCGAGGCTCCAAATGTGTCAAATACCCAATGTACAGGTATTAAGTCGTAGAGATAGGAACATAGAATTTAGAGCTGAATGGAGCTTTTAGAGCTCATTTGATCCAACCCTTTTTAGTTTATATTTCTCCATCTCTGTGCCTGAAATGAGCTCTCTCATCACCTCAGTCACGGGAATGCCCAGACTCCTTCACAACTCACATCCCATGGGGACCCTTTCTTAATTCCATCCAACTCCATCTCCAGTTATCTTGCCCCATATCTGGCCACTGGACCCAGATGCCTTACGGCAGATGACCTTGCTCAACCTTTCCTCACTTAAATCCAAATCACTTGCAGATCATGGCATCACCTTTCTGATGTCATGGTCCCCTAAGAATGAAAGAAAACAACAGTTAACAATGATCTGCTTCCTTTTCCCCCTTTCCTTCTTCTTCCTCTCTCTCTTTTTAAATTATTTATTGTATACTTACTGTATCCTTGCTGTATCTACCTGGCAGAATGTAAACCCCTGGAAGGTAGGAACTGTCTCAATCTGCCTTGGTATGTCAAATACCTGACATAGATGCTATTTGACATACCACTATGTTAAATTCTAGGGATTCAAAGAAAGGAAAACAACGGTCCCTGCTCTCAAGGTGTTGGAGCTAATAGATAAAACATCCAAACAACTATGTACAGAGAAGTTACACACAGAATAAATTAGAGATGAAGAAATAGGGTGAAGAGATTAACATTAAGGGAATTTAGGAAAGGCTTCTTGTGAGAGGTAGGATTTTGGCGTGGACTTGAAGGAAAATAGAAATGATGAGAGAGAATATTCCAAGTGTAAAGGACAGCTTAGCGAAAATTCTGGAGCAGAAAGGGAAAGACAGACTGTCTTATTCAAGGAACTGGTGTCACTGGATGGTAGAGTACTAGGTGACTGAAGGGAAAGGGAAAGAAAGGAAGAACTGGGGAGTGGGGGAGAGAATAAAAGTAGACTGGAAAGGAAGGAGAGAATCTGATATTAATCTGAGGACTTTCAATGCCAAACAGATGATTTTACATTTGATCCTAGAGGTAATAGAGAATCACTGGAGTTTTTTGAATTGAATGATGATATGTTGGACTTTCCTTTTAAGAAAATGAGTGAAACTGGAATGCAGTATGGAGAAAGTTGTGAGAGGAAGACCACCTGGAAGGTCATTGCAATAGTGGGGAGGCATGAGGATGAAAGCCTGAATCAGGAGGGTGACAGTGTCAGAGGAGAGAAGAAAGTCTATACAAGAGATGTCATGAAGAAAGAATCAATAGTTCCTGATAACAGATAGGAGGTATAAGATGAGAAATAAGAGTGAGGAGTTAAGAAAGGCACCTAGGTTGTAGGATTAGGGGACTGGGAGAATGTTGATAGTCTCGTTAATAACAGGGGAATTCAGAATATGGGAGGAATTGATGAAGGATGATCTTGAAGGAAGATGAATTCAGTTTTCAACATATAGACTTGAAGATGTCTACCAGATATCCAGATCAAGATGGATCATAAGCAGTTGGAGTTGTAAGACAAAGTCAGCAGAGAAGTTAGAGCTGACTAGTTTGAGAATCATCCACATGGGAATGATAATTAAATCCATGGAAGCTTATGAGTTCATCAAGTGAAACAGTATATTAGGGAGAAGTCAAAGCCCTGGGGACACCTATCATTAGTTAACATGATCTGGATGAGAAACCAGCAAAGGAAATCAAGGAGTCGTCAGAGAGATAGCAGGAGCACAAGGAGAGAATGGTGTCCTAGAGAGAAGAGAGTACCAAGAGAAAAGGTTGATAATGTCAAAGCCTGCAGAAAAGTCAAGAAGACTTTACATGATGGCCAGAAAAGCAAAAAAGGACACTTTTGTGTTCTCTTTTAAGAACTTTAGAATTGATTACATGCCATGGGAGACATTGGCACAGGATCAGAGAAGGTGATTTTTCCCCCCTCTAAAACAGAATTGAATTAGCTCAAAAGAAACAGGAGATATAGCTAGGACTAAGAAAAGGCCATTGGATCATTAAGTAATTTTAGAAGAGAGAAGTTTCAATGAAATAATGAGGTCAGAAGCTAGATTTTAGAGTCTAGGAGACAGTGAAGGGGAAAGAAATGGAGGCATCTATTTTATAAAGAACTTTAGACAAATAAGGGAAGAAAGATATGAGCTAAAGAGGGTTCTTCTGAGGATGGAGGAATTATAAGTATGTTTGTAAACAGTACGAAAACTACAATCAGGAAGAAATTAAAGATAAGATAGTGAGGATGATGGAGGTAGCAATTTGCTGGAGAAAATATGCACGTGGAGGGGTAACCTTTCATAAAGAGAAGAGTCACCTCTTCATATGAGACTGAAATGAAAGAGGCAATAATGGCAGAAAGCATTTGAGAAATATGAGATGAGGAGAAAAGAAGAAGCTCTCTTCGAATGGTCTTAGTTTTTTGCTGAAATATGAGGTAATATTTTCAGCTGAGAGAGTAGGGGAGGAGGCACCAAGGGAAGTTTAGAAAAGATGAAAAGGTTTGGTTTTCCAAACCAAAGCCACTATAGTGAGGGGGATAGTGAGTCAATTAGAGAATTGCATAAAGATTGCTTTGCAGCAGTGAGGGCCCCAGTTGGGATTATACAGTATATATTTGTAGTGGATCCACAATTTTCTCCAGCTTTGTTCAGAGGGGCAAATGAATAGAGGCAAAGACAGAAGTGAATCAGGGCTGGGGCTTGTCACGACAAGATCTTTCACTGGGCAAAGGAGCCGGTTGTTGTCTTTTGTTCTCAAAGAGGATCAAAATCCCATCCCTATGTCAGAGTCAAATTATAGTGTGCCTGACTGGCTGATCAGATCAATACAAATTTGGAATGTTCCACCACAAGTCCAGGACAAATAGTCCATATGAAAATTTAGGGTGGATTCCCTATTTCTCCTATTTCTTTTGAGCTAATTCAATTCTGTTTTAGAGGAAAAAAATCATCTTCTCTTATCCTGTACCCATGTCTCCCATGGCATATAATCAATTCTAAAGTTCTTAAAAGAGACCACAAAAGAGTCCTTTTTTTTTTTTTTTTTGCTTTTTCTGGACATCATGTAAGCTTTTGCCTTCTGTGACTGCTCCATAAAATAGTCTTTTTTTTTTTTTTTTTTTTGGCAAGTCTATGTTTGGCATTCCAACCGTGTGACCAGTCCATTGGAGTTGTGCTCTCTGTAGTAAAGTTGAGTACTGGGCCATTTAGTTCAAGAAAACACCTCCATGTCTGGTATCTTCTCCTGCCAGGTGATCTTCAGAATCTTCCTAAACAAATTCAAATGGAAGCCATTCACTTTCCACAAAGCTCACATTGGTAGTCTGTCTAGATTGATGGGCATATAGCATTGAGGGCAGCACAATGGTTCTGTAGACTTTCCAATTGATAGTCTAATATCTCTTTTCTCCTACACCTTCCTTCAGAGCCTCCCAAATATTGAGCTAGCTCTGGCAACGCTTGAGATAACCTCAATTTTAATGTGGACATCCCTGGAAAGTATTCTGCTAAGGTAAATGAACTTATCTACAGTATTCAAAATTTCTCCATTTGCTGTAACCTATGGTTCCCCATATAATCTTATCCACAGTATTCAATATTTCTCCATTTGCTGTAACCTATGGTTCCCCATATGAACTTATCCACAGTATTCACAATTTCTCCATTTGCTGTAACCTATGGTTCCCCACATAAACTTATCCATAATATTCACAGTTTCTCCATTTGCTGTAACCTATGGTTCCATATATGAACTTATCCACAGCATTCAAAATTTCTCCATTTGCTGTAACTGATGGTTCCACATATGGATGATATGGTGCAGGCTGATGGAGCACATTTGTTTTCTTGGTAATTGTTAGACCAAAATTAGCATAAGCAGCAGAAAATTGATCCATACTTTATTGCATCTTAGCTTTGGAGGCTGCTTTGAGTGCACAATCATCTGTAAGTAAACAAACAAACAAACAAATAAATAAATAAAGGAATGAATGAATGTACAAATAAATAAATGAACACATAAATAAATAAATAAATGAAGGAATGAATGAATGAATGAATAAATAAATAAACAAACAAACAAATAAATAAATGGATGGATGGATGAATGAATGAATAAATAAATAAAAATCATGTACTAACACTCCCTCCACTTTAGTTTTGGCTTGTAGCCTTTTTCAAGTTGAAGAATTTATCCTCAGAGGGTAAGGGAGCAATATCTGAGAGATGAGGATAGCAGTTGAACCATTTCACCAAATGTGAAGATGCAGAAGGCAGAAGGCGGCAGAGATGTAGGGGGGATGGTGTGGGAAAGAACTGAGGGGTGAAGGGATCGGCGGTTGCCATAAGGATGAAGAAAAGACAAAGCTGAGAGAGGTGGGATGACAAGGGATTGTGATGAGATAAGGCTATGTCAGACTTCATGAATATGGAAGTGGTGCATTTGTGGCTGAAGACAAGATCAAAGGTCTAGCACTCTCTGTCGCTGAGATGGGATGGGTCTCGGGAAATGAGTAAATTGAGGAACTGTGAAGTTACAGTAATTGAGGGACCATCAATAAGTTTGTTAAAGCCTCCTAGTGTGAGATCAGGAAGTGGGCAGGAAAGAGAGACTGTGAGCAAGGCACTGACCTCATTGAGGAAAGAAGGGGAGTGTCCTGGAGGACTGGAGACAACAATTTCCAGGCTTTTGATCCTTCCATAGAAATGGATTGGGTGAACTTCAAAGGAAAAGAGTTTACTGAGTGAAACTGGTGGAGGGTTAACTTGGAAGCAGAAAAGTGAAGGTAGCCTTCTAACTCTCCTACCTAGATCTGAGAATGAGGGAAAGGGCCACCAGGGAGCTTGGCCCAAGGAGGGAGCTGCATCTCAGTGAGAGCCAGAAAGAGCAGAAAAGGAAAATGTTTAAAAGTGGAAAACAAGTTTGTTCTAAGTAGCATTCCAAGAGAGCACATTAGAAGCTGGCTGAGTAGCTGTAGAGTAGGGCATTGAAGGAAGGGGGATGGGTAGTGGAGGATGGAGAATGGGCTTTGAATCAATGTGATGCAGAGGACATGCACAGAGTGGGAGTTTGTTAAGAATTGATAAAGGAGTTTAGGGTGGTTAGGAACAACCTTAGGAGTTCATTCTCCAGGTATGGTTCTCTCTCCTAGACAGCCAACATTAGGTCTCAGGGCAAGCCTCACTTGGTCATTGTATGGGCCCTAAAAGTGAGGGTAAGTGAGTGGCTAAGAGTGAGTGTAAGTAGAAATTGTTTGTTTTGGCCACTAACTCTGAGGGTCTCTACCATCCTAAATTGATTCTCTCTCTCTCTCTCTCTCTCTCTCTCTCTCTCTCTCTCTCTCTCTCTCTCTCTCTCTCTCTCTCTCTCTCTCTCTCTCTCTCTCTCTCTCTCTCTCCTCTCTTTCTCTTTGTCTCTTGTCTTTATCTCTGTCTATCCCTCTCCCTTTCTCTCTTTCCATCCCTCTCCCTTTCTCTCTTTCCTTCCCTCTCCCTCCCTCCCTCTGTCCTTCCCTCTCTGTCTCTGTTGTTTTTCTCTGTCTTTCTGTCTCTGTCAGTCTTTATCTCTGTCTTTCCTTCTCTCTTTTCTCCTCCCTCTCTCCCTCCCCCTTTTTCCTTCCCTCTCCTCCCTCCCTCTTTTCTTCCTTCTCTCACTCTCTGTTTCTCTCTGTGTGTGTGTTTCTCTGTGTGTTTCTCTCTGCTCTGTCTCTGTTTCTCTCCCTCTCTCCTCTCCCTTATGTGTGTGTGTGCATGTGTGTGCATGTACATACTCGATGGGAAGATGGCCAGAAGGAGAAGTGTGGAATAGTGTCTCTCTGTCCCCAGCAGGTTGGAATACTCTTTGTTCAGGAAGAACCCAGCCTAGGAGACTACAGTAGATATCTCTTAATAAGAACTGGTATTCGTGCAACAAGAAATTTGGTTTTACACACATATATTGTATCTAGGATATACTGTAACACATTTAATATATATGGGATTGCCTGTCATCTAGGGGAGGGAGTAGAGGGAGGGAGTGAGGGGACAATTTGGAAAAGTGAATACAAGGGATAATGTTGTAAAAAAAAAAATTACCCATGCATATGTACTGTCAAAAATATATAATTATAAAATTAATAAATTATTAAAAAAAAATAAGAACTGGTATTCACAAATCACTTTAAGGCTTGCAAAGTGCTTTACAAAGCGCTTTGATCCTCCCAACCTAGGAGAAGAGGTGACTAAAATTTAGAGATTAGTCACTTATCAAGGATCACCCAGTTAAAAAGTGCCTGAGGTAGGATTTGAACTCGAACTATGGCTGCTATCCACACATATTGTTAGAAGAGGAAATTCAAAGACATTCTGGAAGTCCCACAGATAAGAACTTCCTGAATTGGCTTGGCTTTAATTACTTAGATTACAGAAGAGACTGAGGTCCAGGGAAGTAAAATCATTTCCCCAAAGCTGCACAAAAGAATCAGGATTTCAACTTGGGGCTTCTGACTGCATCAAAGTCTTCTAGCTCCAATTTCAGATAATATTTTTTAGATAATATTATTACTGTTCAGTCATTTCAGTCATGCCTGAATCCTTGTGACCCCGTTTTGGAGTTTTCTTGGAGTGGTTTGCCATTTTTTTTCACTAGCTCATTTCATAGATGAGAAAACCGAAGCAAACAGGGTAAAGTGACTTGTCCAGGGCTACACAACTTGTGAGTGCCTGAGGTTAGATTTGAACTGAGGAACTCCTGATTTAAGCCCAGTACACTCTCCATTGTCCCACCTATTGACAATTAGCCATGATTAGTTAGAATTTGACAACTATTATTTTTTCCTTTATCCTCTAAGGTGCAAAACGTTGCATTGAGTAGAATATTGCATAAGAATGTGAAATGTAAGATCTATGACCTAAGGCATGTTGGATGTGATCATATAGGAGATGGAAAGATTAAACATCAACGTCTTGGGTTTCAGTGAACTTAAATGGATGGGAATGGATAAATTTAATTCAGGTGATCACTACTTATTCTATTGTGGGCAAGAATCCCTTAGCAGGACATCCAGAGAAAGAACACTGGGAAGTGAGTATGGACCACAACAAAACATTTCCATTCTTTCTGTTATTGTGTGTGTGTTTCTTGCATTTTTGTTTTTTTCTTCTCAGGTTATTTTTTATCTTCTTTCTAAATCCAATCTTTCTTTTTTTTTTTTTTTTTTTTTTTTTTGTTAAATCCAATCTTTCTTGTGCAACAAGATAACTGTATACATATGTAAACATGTATTTAACATATACTTTAACATGGGACTACCTGCCATCTAGGGAAGAGGGAAAAGTTGAAACAGAAATTTTTTGCAACGACCAGTGTTGAAAAATTACCCATGCATATTTTTGTAAACAAAAAGCTATAAAAAAAAATCCCTTAGCAGGAATGGGATAGACTCCATATTCAATAAGAAGGTGAGAAAAGTAGAACTGCAGTACTGGGATATAATCTCAAAAATGACAGGATCATATTTGTTTGAATACAAGGTAAACAACATCACAGTAACACAAGTCAATGTTCCAATGACTGAGACTGAAGAGGCCAAAATCGATCCATTCTACGAAGACCTCTAATATCTTCTAGAAGTAACACACACACACACACACACACACACACACACACACACACACACTTCATCATGGGAGATTGGAATACTCAAAACAGGAAATCAAGGGGCAGCTAGATGGTGCAGTGGATAGAGCACCAGCCCTAAAGTCAGGAGGACCCAAGTTCAAATCTGACTTCAGACACTTAACACTTCCTAGCTGTGTGACCATGGGCAAGTCACTTAACCCCAATTGCTTCAGCAAAAACAAAAACAAAACAAAACAAAACAAAACAAAAAAACCAACAGGAAATCAAAAAATAATTGGGGGCGGCTACATGGGGCAGTAGATAGAGCACTGGCTCTGGAATTAGGAAGATTTGAGTTCAACTCCAACCTCAGACACTTGCTAGCTGTGCAACCTTGGGCAAGTCATTTTAACCCCAATCGTCTCTCAGGAAAAAAATAATTGGAACAATAGGCGAGTTTGGCTTTGAAAAACTAACTGAAGCAAGGCAGAGTTTTGTTGAGATAAGTCACTTTCCTAGCAAACATTCTTTTTCAACAATCCTGAAGTCAACTTTACATATGGATGTCACCAGATGGTCAATATAGAAATCAGAGTGGTTACATACTTTGCTGCCAAAGATGAAAAAGTTCTATGAAGTCAGTTTAAACAAGACTTGGGAGAATCATAAAGACTGAATCCGGATGGAAGCATATTTTTTTCACCTTATTTGTTTGCATTTTTTTCTTGTGTCCCTCTCCCCTCCCCCCTGACTGATTTTTCTTTCATAACATGACAAATATGGAAATATGTTTAAAAGGATTGTACTTATATAACCTGTATCATATTACTTGCTGTCTTGAGGAGGGGGAAGTTAAGGGAAGAAAGGATAAAACTTTGGAACATAAAGTCTTAACAAAAATGAATGTTGAATTCAGAGAGAGGACTATGGAGACTGAATGTGAATGGAAGCACAGTATTTTCCCCTGGTTTATTTGTTTACTTTTTCTTTCTTGTGGTTTTCCCCCTTTTGTTCGGATTTTTCTTGCACAACACGACAAACATGGAAATATATTTAAAAGGATTGCACATATTTAACCTATATTAGGTTGCTTGTTGTCTTGGGAAGGGGGGAGGGAGAAAACTTTAGAATACAAAGATTTACAAAAGTGAGTGTCAAAAACTATCTTTACATATATTTGGAAAAATAAAATACTATTGTATATAAATAAATAAATAAATGAGGGTTCGGAATCTCCCTCCTCCCCATGAATGTTGAAAACTATCTTTACATGTAAATGGAAAAATAAAATACTAATTTTTATTTCCTGAGCCTGGGGTTAAGTGACTTGCCCAGGGTCACACAGCTAGGAATTGTTAAAGTGTCTGAGGTCAAATTTGAACTCGGGTCCTTCTGAATTCAAGGCTGATGATAAAATACTATTTTTAAAGGTTTTTGTTTTGTCTTGTTTTAAATAACAAGATGTGGAGCTGACTGTGGCTCAGATCAAGTGCTTTTTATTGCAAAATGTGGACCTAAATTGAAGAAAGTAAGGAAAACCATTAGACCATATAGGTATGACCAATATAACATCTCTTATGAATATGAAGTGGAGGTGATCAAGAGATTTAAAGGACGGGGCAACTAGATGGATAGAGCATTGGATCTGAAGTCAAGAAGATCAGAATTGTAGCTTCAAATACTTAACCCTTATTAGCTGTGTGACCGTGGACAAGTCACTTAACCCCAATTGCTTGCCCCCAAAAATTAGAGGGGGAAAAATTTAAGGGATTAAATCTGGTAAATAGAGTGTTCAGAAAGCTGCTACCAAAAAATATTCTAAAGAAAAAGAGTCAAAATGAGGCTTTACAAATAGTTGAGGAAGGAAGGAAGGAAAGTGAAAGTGGAAGGAGAAAGGAAAAGACATACTTGACTGACTGGAGAATTCCAGAGAATCGCAAGGAGAAAGAAAAAGATTTTCTTTAAAAAGCGATGCAGAGAAATAGAAGAAAGCCATAGAAAAGGAAAGACAAAAGATCTTTTCCAGGAAATTAGAACTTGTAAGGGAAAGTTTTCTGCAAAAATGGGTAGTAAAAGACTTAACATGATAAAAGATTTAATGGTAGGGACTTAACAGGAACAGAAGAGATTAAGAAGAGGTGACAAGAATACACAAAAGATCTTAACTTCATCCATATGTAGAACTATCAGTTGCAGCAAATGAGAAGTTTTGAGTGTTGTAGATAAATTCTCTTATCTTGGCAGTATACTTTCTGGATGTACACGTTGATCATGAGGTTGATACACCCATTCCTAGAGCTAGGTCTGTGTTTGGGAAGCTCTGAAAAAAAGTGAGAGGGAATAGAGGTATTAGACTGACTACTAAACTGAAGGTTTTCAGAGCCACTGTGCTTATTTCATTGTTGTGTTGCCTATGAAATCAAGAACTGAATTACTGCCATTTAAATGGTCTTATCAAGATTCTGAAGATCACCTGGCAAGACAAGAAAGACATCAGACACGGAGGTCCTTTCTCAAACTAAACTTCAGAGCATTCCAACTCTGCTACAGAGAGCACAACTCCACTGGCCTGACCACATTGTTCAAATGCCAAGCATACACTTGCCAAAAAGTTTATTTCATGGAGAACTAGCAGAGGGTAAACACTCACAAGATAGTTAGAAAAATCGACACAAAAGCGATCTCAAGGTCTTAAGAGCTTTACTGTTGATTGCATGGCTTGGTTAACTTTAGTACAGGATCCCCTAGCATGGTGTGTCCTCATTAGAGAAGGTGCTGTGCTCTGTGAGCAAAGCAGAATTGAAGTAGCTAAAATAACAACAACAAAACAAAAACAAAACCCAAGAGAAAACCAAACCAAACCAAATGGTGCTTCATGAGATTGGGATTTGGCTCTGTGACTGTGTGATCTTGGACAAGTCACTTCCAATCCCTAAACATCACTTTCTCCAGCTGTAAAATGAGGTCAGGTTAGCGGATCTCTTATGTTCCATTCCAGTTCTGTATCCTATGCTGCAATTCTTTAGCCAAAGATGAATGAGATTAGAGTAGTGTCAAGCAATCCCATTTAGAGATTCTGGAGCTTGAAGGGCAACATAGGATTTAGGCTGAATATGGAAAAGCAAAAAACTTGGACTTTGTTCCCTCCTCATCCCCCATCCCCAACTTTGAATTATTTGTATGGTATATTTGTGACTAGAAAGAAGTTTGCCTCTCTATTAAACTCAAGTTTGTTTACCTTTCTGGTAGTCTATAGTAGTTTCATAAAAAGGCTTCTGTGGAATATAAGCTCTTTGAGGGCAAGAACTATTCCATTTTTGTCTTTGTAACCCTAGCTTCTATCAAAGTACCTTGGTAAATAAATAGATAGATATATTTACACATAAATGTATAAATTATATATATATGTATATACATATATATATATATAATTTATCAATTACCTTGGTAAATACACACACACACACACACACACACACACACACACACACACATATATATATATATAATTTTTTTTTTCCTGAAGTAATTGTGGTTAAGTGATTTGCCAAGGATAACACAACTATTAAGGCTATGAGGCTGAATTTGAGCTTGAGTCCTCCTGACTTCAGGGCTGGCACTCTATCCATTTAGCCATCTAGCCTGCCTCTCCCTTGGTAAATATTTATTGAATTTGAAGTGAAGTGAATTGACATGGTCTATGTCCTCAATAATATACTTATAAAATAAGGTATTGAAGAACTGACATCTACCAACTAATATATAACCACAGTACTGGCCTACTTGCAATTCTATGGGTGAGATGTTCAGTTTCCATCTCCAGTAGCTTTGGTCCAAGCCATTCTCAATACCTGGGTGGCATCCTTGGATATCCTCAAGGTTCAGCACAAATTTCACTTTTTCTCTTCTGCTGTTCTGTCTTTTTTTTCCCAGTTACCTTGCATTTACTTTGTATATATAGCTTATATTTTCTTATATTGTCTCCAATAGCAGGAAAATACTTCCCCCCCCCCCCCCGAGGCTGGGGTTAAGTGACTTGCCCAGGGTCACACAGCTAGAGAGTGTTAAGTGTCTGAGATCACATTTGAACTTGGGTCCTCCTGAATTCAGGGCTGGTGCTCTATCCACTACGCCCCCTAGCTGCCCCAGGAAAAGAGTAGGAACTTTCATTTTTGTTCTTTGGATAGGCACTTAGCATTTATTTAATAAACAAATGAAAATAGAAGTGCTGCTGCCCCTTAAAGACCATGGGACCTCTCTATCAGAATTTTTTTTCCATATCAATCATTCCAGTTTAATTAGCACCTGAGTGTTAAAATAATTTTGATGATTTTTAATTAAAAAGATAACTTCTTTCATACCAGTTTCATACAGAATTACAAATAAATTTTCTTGAGCATTTTCCAGAATAAAAATACTTCTATTTAAGCGTTTAAAATGGTCTGCAACAAAATGCCAGCAATTTAAAATTCGTCCCACCTTCCATGATCTGATGATGTTCCTTTTGTGAGTGCACTGGTTGCATATTTCTGCAACATTTTCTATCAAAATTGAAGCTAAAACTTTCCATTTAAGTTGTCTCCTCCATTAGAATGGAATTATCTGGAGATCAGGACTGCTTTTCTACTTGTATCTAGCAACTAGCTAAGGCTTTGTATACAGTAAGCATTTAATAAATGCTTAATTCCTTTAGTAACTCCCCCCCAAAAAATCATTTCCAACTGGAGAAGAGGGAAAACACAGAAAGTAACATCAGAGCCTGATCTTGATGAATTTTGAAGGACAAAATGAAGGTGAGACAGAAAGTAAAAATGAAGAAATTAGGGCATTCCAAGTGTGTTAACTTGTGATTCATGAGAAAATATGCTGAAACTACACACAGGAAAAGCGTGCAGGTTGATGACATCAGTGATGGTGGGAAACTTTGAAGTTAGTCCAAAGAAAACCTCAGCCTTCTTTTACATGCACTTTGCTAGTGGTACTGACCCCCTTGCAATTCTTTAAACAAGATAATATATAATATAAAGATATTATCTTTAAACAAGATAATAAAATCTCTCAACTCTGTATATTTTTGGGAGGCAATTGAAGTTATATGATATACCTAGGATCACACAGGTAATACGCATCTGAATTCAGGTCATCTTGGCTCCAGGGCCTGTGATCTATGTATCCACTGCTTCAATTCTATATATTTCCAGTGGTTGTTCTCGAGGTCTAGAATTCTTCTCATCTCTGTTTTTTGGTTTTCCTGGTTTCCTTCAAATTCAAGCAAGGTTTTTTTGGTTCCCCTTAAATGATAATATTTTCTACTTATATTATCTACAATTTTATATATATATATATATATATATATATATATATATATATATATATATATATCTTGTTAACAGCAATTATTAAATATCTGACTGGGTGGGGTAGGGAGTGAGTAATCATTCCAGATAGTGAGTCCATTCTAGATAAATGTGAACTCTTAGGTTCAAGAAATCAGCTTCATGAAAAGAGTGGCAAGGCTAGACAATAGCTTTGCAAAAGATTGGGGGTAGGTGGGTGGGTTTTGAGTGGATGGTAAATTCAATCTGGGACAGTAATATAATGTGTCAGTCAATAGTTCAATGCAATCGGAATATGGGCCTTTCTTTGAAAAGATTTTCTAAGTGTTTGGTACTAAGAAAGTGATAGTCCCATGGTACTCTGTCCTGGTCAGATGACATCTGGAGTCATGTGTTCACATTTAGGTAATTGGATCTTTGGAAGAATATTGGCAAATTGGAAAGCTTCAGAAATGGGAGAGGAACCAGGGTGGTGAAAGGTTTGGAGTGACTCTATACACATTTTAGAGTGTCAGAACATCCAAAAAGATGGAATAGGATATTTTCCAGCTAAAGGCAACTTAGAATAGAAGATCAACAGGAAAGGTTTGTGATAGCAGGGTGGGAGTTCAGTATGCAGCCCTGATACAGGACATAGCCCTGGCCTAGCCTGACCTCTGAGTTAATGGCAATACTGGTGGTTTCTAGACCTCTCAGCTCAGAAACATCAAAGAAGACCTGGAATATCAGCAGAACAGATCTGTGGATCTAGGGTGGAAGCCCAGCAAATAATCTCAGTGCAGGCTGGACCAGCCTAGCCTCAGCCCGGACCTCAGTGTCAGTAAGGTAGGGCCTCTGAATCAGCAGCAGTGCTGGAGGCTTCTGGACCTCTTGGCAGGGGATACAAGGGAGGACTTGGAGGATCAGTGGAGAGGGTCTGGGGTAAGTGGGTGGGAGAATGGTGAGAGTCATAGCACAGGTCATGCTAGCATAACCCCAGCATGATCCCAGCAGTGTTGCTTTAGCACACTATATCTTGCAGCTACTGTGGGGCAGGGATACTTCTAACAGCTTTAAGGCAGAAAAGTTCAGATTCCTAGAATGATCTCTGAAAACATCTGCATCTTGGGACAGTGCACTCTCCACCTTGGAAATAGCCCTATCTTAACAAAGAGTTAAACGATGCGTAATAGACTAGGAAAATGAGCAGACAACCAAAAAAGCTTCTGACTATTAAAAGTTATTATGTGAAAATAACACATTGAGAAGATGATAACAAAGTCAAAGCTCCTATATCCAAAGCTTCCAAGAAAAATAAGAATTGAGTTCAGGTCATGGAAGAGCTCAAAATGCACCTTGAAAATCAAATAAGAGAGAGAAAGAGGAAAAATTAGGGAAAGAATGAGAGTGGTGCAAAAGGAAATACAAAAGGCTAATGAGGAGAAGCCTGACTTAAAAAGCAAAATTGGCCAATTGGGAAAGGAGGTGCAAAAGCTCCCTGAGGAAAATAAACTCTTAAAAAAATAGAACTGAGTAAATAGAGATAAAGTCATTGGAATTTAAGATACAATAAAGCAAAACCAAAAAAAATTTTAAAAAGTAGAAGAAAAATCCTCTTCATCATGAATCTTTGGAGACTGTATTGAATCATTGTATTTTTAAGAAGAGCTAAGTCATTCACAGTTGATCATAACACAGTTTTATTTTGTTATTCATTGTTCTCTTGGTTCTCCTCACTTCACTATCCATCAGTTCATGTAAATCTTTCCAGTTTTCCTGAATTCATCTTGCTTGTCATTGCTTATAGCACAATAGTATATTCTATAACATTCATATCTCATAACTTTTAAAAATAATAGCCTTTTATTTTCATGCATTAACATTTACCTTCAAGATGGGGTGTCCATTAATCAGGAAAAGTTGTGGGATTTACACAGCAACAAGAAGATTATGTGATGAACAATTCTGACAGACATGACTTCAACAATGAGGTGATTCGGGTCAATTCCAATAGAGTTGTGATGGAGAGAGCCAGTTGCATCGAGAGAGAGGACTATGGGGACTATATGTGAATCATAACATAATATTTTCACCTTTTTGATACATTCTTCTATTCATATTTTCACAATTATCATGCTGCACAAGAAAAATCAGATCAAAAAGGAAAAAAATGAGAAAGAAAAAAAATAAGCAAATGACAACAAAGGTAAATGTTAATGCACGAACCAAGAGAACATCGTACACAATAACAAGATTATGTGATGATCAACTGTAATGGACTTGGCTCTTTTCAACAATGCTGTGATTCAAGGCAATTCCAATAGACTTGGAATAGAAAATGCATTTGCAGGCAGAGAGAGAACTATGGAGACTCAATGTGGATTGAAGCATAGTATTTTTCAGCTTTTTTGTTATTATTGTTGTCGTTTGTTTGCTTGTTTTTTCTTTTTTTGTGTTTTTTTCAATTTTGATCTGATTTTTCTTGTACCACATCACAAATATAGAAATATGTTTAAAATAATTTCACATATTTAGTCTGTATCAGATTGCTTGTAGTCTTGTGGAGGAGGAGGTAAGGGAAGAAGGAAAAAAATTGGAACACAAAGTTTTTACCAAAATAAATATTGAAAACTATCTATACGTGTATTTGAAAAAATAAATACTATAAAAATAAAAACAAAACATTACCGCACTTTTGTCTTTAAATATTTTCAGCACCTAGTACACAGTGCTTGGTTCATAGAGGTACTTCATAGATGCTTCCCTTTCATTTTTTTTTTTTCTCTCAATCTCTTCATCTGTGAAATCATCTGTGACATTATCTGTTCTAAAGCCCCTCCCAGCTCTGACATTGTCTGATTTAAGGCCTTCCCAGCTCTGACATTGTCTATTCTAGGATCCCTCAGTTCGAACATCCCCTGTTCTATGGGTCCTCCCAGCTTTATATAACATAATGTATATTATATAATCTCTAATAGCTCTATATTTTATAATTCTCTAATTTGCTTTTGTGCTTTTCACAGGAATGAAATATTTTGAAACTTCACCCACTGACCTCCAAATGTATCACTCATCCAATTATACCATTTTGTTCTGGGCTCCACATTTTAATGTAGTTGTGGAGGTCAGTTAGAGGGGGACCATTTCCTTTGGAGCTGGGTTCCAGAACTATGCTCTGGTTCCTTATGTCTCCGTGACTTGTTAGGGTTTTAGATATTGATAAACTGGATCATATCAAGAAGAAGGGGAGTAGAATGGTGAAGGGATAGAGAGTATGTTGTATGAAGATCAATTTCTGGAGTTAAAACTTGTGAGAGTGATGCATGTATCATGCAAAATCTAAGACTTGTCTTCAAGGCAGCTGGGTAGGACTGCGGATAGAGCTCTGGGCTTCCTGGACACAGGAAGTCCTGAATTCAAATGTGACCTTATGCACTTACTTACTAGCTGTGTGATCCCGGGCAAATCACTTCACATCTCTGATTCAGCTTCCTCAGATGTTAAATGGAGATAAGAGCATATATCTTGATAGATTATTGTAAGGATCAAATGAGACTGTATTTGTAAAGTGCTTAGCAGAATGTAGAATGTAAGCACATAGTAGATGCTTAATAAATGCTTGTTTCCAAGTGTTTGAAAAACTGCTATATAGAACAAGGGAGTAATGCCTAGTAGAGATGCAGTTTTAGATTCAATACATTTAATTTTATTGCTAAGGCAATCGGGGTTAAGTGACTTGCCCAGGGTCACACAGCCAGGAAGTGTTAAGTGTCTGAGACCAGATTTGAACTCGGGTCCTCCTGAATTCAGGGCTGGTGCTCTATCCACTGCACCACTGAGCTGCCCCTTAAATGCATCTTTGTTGAAAAGAATTAAATGGAAGGATATCTAAAGTGCCTTCATTTTTATGATCAATAGGCTTGCACCTCCCCTACTCAGAGGAAAGAGCACGCAGTGTTTTGAATTTGAATTCAGACCCCTCTTTTGCTCTTGCTGCTTGTGTAACTTTGGACAAGTCATTTAACTCTTGGTGTGGGTTGGACTAGATCGTCTCCCAAGTCTTTTCTAGATAAATCACGCCCTGTGCTCTTGGTATCTCTCTGCTGTCCACTGGGGCGTCAGGTGAACTTGACAGAGACTGTTGAACTTGGCACCCCATCAAGGGGAGACAGCTGCTCCATAAAGTGTTTGTTGAAAGAAACCATGGCAAAGTTTCTCTAATTATCATTGTGGTTAATTATAGGGCTATTCCTAGCCCTGACTATACTCCAAAGAGACTTCAAGTGCTGGTCCCTGAGCCCCAGGCACAGACTCCCAAAAGCATTATCCAGTGAGAGCTGGCTCGAGGCCTTTTTTGTGAAGTCTTTTCTGGAGGTGGAGGTGGATGCTTGGGTGGGGCAGAGGCTAAGAGTCAGACTACCCAGAATTCTCTTCCTGGGAGACTGGAGTGAGACACTGACCCATCCATTGCTTCAGCATCGTTTTGCTGTTTCTCTCTGGACCATTTCTATGGCATGGGGAACTCTCTCTGCTCTGAGACTGGTTGGAAAGCAAAGCTTTAGGGTGGCTGTTTAAATGCTCTCCTCTCCTCTTCCCATAATCACATGGTTAGTACCACAAGAGCCCTCAGAGGCCAGCTGGTAAAATCACCTGGTTCCTCAGAGGAGGAAACACAAGTCTAGATTTGTGACTTTCCCAACTCAAAAGAATCAGCCGTCCCTCAGGTTGAGTGCTCTGTTCCTTCAGTCAATCAATAAACATGTATTAAGCACCTACTAAGTGCCAGGCATTGTTCTAAGTGCCTTATCTCCATCTCCAGACTATCTTCAACCCATTTGAAATCCCACCTTTTACAATAAGCCTTGTCCAGTCTCCCTCAATGTTATAGCTGTGCCTATGTTAATTATCTCCAATTTATCTTGTGTATTATCTTGTTTATTTGTTTGTTTTGCTGAGGCAATTGGAGTTAAATGACTTGCCCAGGGTCACACAGCTAGGAAGTGTTAAGTGTCTGAGGCCATATTTGAACTCAGGTCCTCCTGACTTCAGGGCTGGTGCTCTGTCCATTGCACCACCCAGCTGCCCCTATTATCTTGTTCATATGTAGTTTTCATGTTGCCTCCATAGGAAGACCTGAGTTAAAATCTACTCTTAGATATTTACTTAGCTGGCAAGTCACTTAGCTGCTGTCTGCCTCAATTTCCTCAACTGTAAAATGGGGGCAAAAAATAGCACTTTTCTCACATGGTTATTATAAAAATAAAATGGGATAATATTTCTAAAATGCTTAGCACAGTTCCTGGGACACACTCAATAAATGCTCATTCCCTTCCGGACATTTCCTTCTCCCTCTCTTTGAAGTCAAGTACTGGTTTTGCTTTAATTGGTGTTTCTAATTCCTAACATTGTGCCTGGCACATAGTAGGAGCTTAATCAACATTTGTTGATTGAACATAAGATCACGTGAGCATAGATTTAAAGCTAGAAGCGACCTTAAAAATTGTATAGTCCAATCCTTTCATTTTATAGATGAAGAAACTGGGGACCATGAGCCCAAACTTTAGCATCTGGGAAATCTAAGCCAGAGTTGGGAAGGATTGAAACAATAACAACAAATCTAGAGGGTAATCCTTGTCTCATGAATAAAATTCGATTTGTACTGAGGAGGTCTTGGAGGGCTAGAAGACAACTCTAAAGAGAGAGACCTCTCAATGAATGAAGTAGCATTTATTAAGCACCTACTGTTAGCCAAGCACTGTGCTCAGTTTCTGAATGATAAAAGTGAAAGTCTTTGTGCAGAATTGAATTAGCCCAAAAGAAACAGGAGATACGCAGACTTGGAGAATCCACCCCAAATGTTCAAAGCCATGATTTGTGTCTGATCTATGGTAGAAAATTCCAAGTTCATACTGATTTGACCAGCCATGGGCAGACACATGGTAACTCGACTCTAACATGGTGATGTCATTTTGATCCTCTTCAAGTACAAAGAGCAATAAATAACCAGAATCTAGCCCTGGGGGTGGTGGTGGAGAGAAAATAACAAACATAATACACAAATGCATGTGTATATGTACATACATGGATACCAATAGAGGTTTGTACAAATACATCTGCATGTGTTTACATGTTTCTATATATGTGTATATAAGTATAGTGTGTGTGTATATATACAAAATATCTCCTATTAATAGTTTGCAAGTGGGGGGGCAGCTAGGGGGCGCAGTGGATAGAGCACCAGCCTTGAATTCAGGAGGACCCTGAGTTCAAATTTGGTCTCAGACATTTACACTTCCTAGCTGTGTGACCCTGGGCAAGTCACTTAACCCCAGCCTCAGGAGGGGGAAAAAAAATTAGTTTGCAAGTAGAGGGCAGCATGGACCCCAGGAGAGGGTCCTAGAAATGTTTTGTCAGGGTTCTATTTCTCCATTCCCACCTGACTCGATCACTTTGTCCTCCCATCTTTTTTAGTCCTCCTTTGAAAAGTTTTCTCACAGGAATTTTCCCAAGGCACACCCCAGAGAGATGACTATTATGTGAAACCTTGCTTAGGGACTTTTTGTATTCCCCACCCCTTCCCTGAGGACTCTTGGGCTTGGGAGAGGGAGAGGGTGGATCAACCAGATTTTCTCTGTGGCTTTTCTCTAGCTTTAAGTGGACATTGTCATCCAATTGCAAGTTGTCAGGACAGGAGGATGCTCCCGGGGAGGGTAGGGCTGCATCTAGGTTTAATGAGAAGTAGGGAAGGAAGTGGTGGTGACTCTAGGAGGAGATCCCCTGGGGAAATCAGAGCAGGGGCTCTTTCAGGCTAAATCTAGTGGTTACCTTTGACCTTTACCCAAAAGGAGGGGAACTGGTCCTGTGATTTCTTGGTCCAGGGAAATCACAGGTAAAGAAACTTTGTCATTCAATTCCAATCATTAGTTTCTCTAAATCTAGTCCTAGAGAGTTGCCTAGAACTCTGAAAAGTTGTCAGTCAGTTGTTAAATACTTACTAGGTGCCAGGCAAAAGCAGCTAAATGGCACAATGGATAGAATGCCATGCCTGGAGTCAGGAAGACCTGAGTTAAAATTTCACTTAAGACACTTACTAGCTGCGTGACCCTGGGCAAGTCACTTAACCCTTGTCTACCTCAGTTTCTTCATCTGTAAAATGTCTATGGAAGGAAATGGTAAACTACTCCAGCATCTTTTTCAAGAAAGCCACAAAAGGGATCGGGAACAGTCAGACATAACAACAGCAGCAATGGGCTTTGCCCAAGGTCACTTAGCCAGTATGAATCAGGTCTGGAATCCACTCCTCCTTGGCTCCAAAGCCAGTTTTCTATCCACTAGACAGCACTACTTCTCTCTTGCATATAGTAGCTAATTAGTGAATACACATTGTTTGCTAGTGCATTTAGTGTGGTTTAAGTGTTTATGTGGAGGCAGGGCATTGAATCTTGCAGGCCCTGAACATGTGAGCATTCTAGGACTCTGCATTAAGGTTGCTCAAGCATGTATCTACCACTAACTCCATGATCTTGACTAAGTCTCTGTGCCTCAATTTTCTTATTTGTAAAATGGCTGGGCTAGATGTCCTTCAAATCTCCGACCCTCTGACTGTGCCCAAGGATCCACATCTCTGGGATGGGTAGTTTCTCTGCTCCTTCTGCATGGTAGGAGTGCACTAACTTGAAATAAATATCATTATTGCCATCATTGTGGGACATATGCTAACCAATAACCCCTGTTGTATGAAGGTGAGGTAACATCACCTATGGACATGAACTTCCTTCTTCTCTTTAACCATGGAAAAGTGAAAAATATGCCAGCAGACCATTGATTGTCTCCTAGAGTCTAGGCTAAACACCCCAGAGAGAGCAGGCAGAAAATTGCAAGTTTCTGGCTAGAATGAGTCATGGGCCAAGTGTCCCTCCCCAGGTCCCAGCTCACTTGGGCATGATAGAGCTTGTTCTGTCTCCCTTACTAGAAATTAGAGGAAAATCTCCATCACTGCTGCTCGAGGACCACTGGGATTGGCTGGAAAAAGAAATAAGGAAGAGAAAGACTCATCCTAGTCATCCTTTTGAACTTACCAACTCATTTTCAAGAGGTGGGCTGGGTAAATCATTGTTGGGCTTGGCCCATCTCAGCCAGGCCAATCCTTTCCCCGGGGCAAGGGAGGAATCTCAATGGGACAAAGCTGCACAGCGTGGAACTGAGACTAAGTGAAAGTTCTGGGAACTGTGGGTTGTAGATTTTGTCCATCCCTGGTAGGGATGGGAATCTTGTCTTCTCTGATAATTCTGGAGGCTCAGGGCTGCACTTGCCTGTGACCTCTGGTTCTCCCTACCTCCCAGAAGTCCTCTTTCTTTCTTTCTTTCTTTCTTTCTTTCTTTCTTTCTTTCTTTCTTTTCTTTCTTTCTTTCTTTCTTTCTTTCTTTCTTTCTTTCTTTCTTTCTTTCTTTCTTTCTTTCTTTCTTTCTTTCTTTCTTTCTTTCTTTCTTTCTTCTTTCTTTCTTTCTTTCTTTTCTTTCTTTCTTTCTTTCTTTCTTTCTTTCTTTCTTTCTTCCTTCCTTCCTTCTTCTTCCTTCCTTCCTTCCTTCCTTCCTTCCTTCCTTCCTTCCTTCCTTCCTTCCTTCCTTCCTTCCTTCCTTCCTTCCTTCCTTCCTTCCTTCCTTCCTTCCTTCCTTCCTTCCTTCCTTCCTTCTTTCTTCTTTTCTTCTTTCTTTCTTTCTTTCTTTCTTTCTTTCTTTCTTTCTTTCTTCTTTCTTTCTTCCTTCTTCCTTCCTTCTTCCTTCCTTCCTTCCTTCCTTCCTTCCTTCCTTCCTTCCTTCCTTCCTTCCTCTTCCTTCCTTCCTTCCTTCCTTCCTTCTTCCTTCTTCTTTCTTTCTTTCTTTCTTTTCTTTCTTCTTCTTTCTTTCTTTCTTTCTTTCTTTCTTTCTTTCTTTCTTTCTTTCTTTCTTTCTTTCTTTCTTCTTCTTTCTTTCTTTCTTTCTTCTTCTTTCTTTTTTAATGTTTTATTTTAATTAATTTTATAATTATAACATTTTTGACAAGTACATATGCAGAGGTAATTTTTTACATTATCCCTTGTACTCCCTTCTGTTCCGAATTTTCCCCTCCTTACCTCCACCCCCTCCTCAAGATGGCAGGCATTCCCATACATATTAAATATGTTATAGTATATCCTAGATACAATATATATGTGCAGAACCGAATTTTGTTGTTGTTGTTGCAAAGCTAGAATTGGATTCGGAAGGTAAAAATAACCTGGGGAGAAAAACAAAAAATGCAAACAGTTTACACTCATTTCCCAGTGTTCCTTCTCTGGGTGTAACTGATTCTGTCCATCATTGATCAATTGGAATTGGATTAGATCCAAAAGTCCTATTTCTAATACAAAACCCTTACAAGATTGTAGAATTGTGGAGACTCACCCCATTTTGGTTAAGATTCTGGGATTATTGATGTGGGGTTGGGACTAGAATATGTGGATCTATGGCTTTGAAAAGCAGGAGTGATGGAATGGCAATATAATGGATGGAGGCTTGATCTAGAGCCCCAGGAATTGTCAGAGAAGAGCTCTTCCTATCTGTGCCAGATGGGAATGGGGCAAGGACAAGCACTCTTAGTTCCCAGAGAAACAGCATTGTTATTTTTATTTTTTTAGAATTTCTAATTTGATATATATATTTTTTATTTTAATAGTTTTTATTTACCAGATATATGCATGTGTAATTTACCACATTGACAATTGCCAAACCGTTCTAATTTTCCCCTCCTTCCCCCTCACCCTACAGATGGCAGGTTGACTCATATATGTTAAATATGTTAAAGTATAAATTAAATACAATATATGTATACATGTCCAAACAGTTGTTGAGAAACAGCATTATTATTACAGCATTATTATTCTCATTTTATAGATGTGGAATTTGAGCCTAAATTCTTTTTTTTTTTTTTTTTTTTTTTTTTTTTTTTGAGATTAATTAACTGAGTGATTGTGGCCAGGTCATCTAGTCTTTCCAAACGTTTCTGTGAAATGGAAATCATGATGACACTTACCTACTAAGGTTGTAGTGAGGATCATTTGAGATAATGAATGCAAAATGTTTTGCCAGACTTTTAGTAGAGTTGTGAACTGACCCAAACACTATGGAGAACAATTTGGAACCTTGCCTGAAAGGTTATAAAACTTTGCATATCCTTTGATCCAGTAACACCACTACTAGGTGTGTATCCCCAAGAGATCAAAGGAAAAAGGAAAAGGTCCTATATGTACATAAGTATTTATGGCAGTTCTTTTTGGGGTGCTAAAGAACTGGAAACTAAGGGGATATCCTTATGATGAGGTATGATAATAATCATACTTCAATGACTGAACAAGTCAGGATATGATTGTGATGGAATTATATGAAGAAAGGAAGAGAATGGTTTCAGAAAAACCTGAGAAGATCTGCTCTCCCCCCAAAAAATTCACAAGTTATTTTCTATAATGTAGTCAAATGTTGACTCTTTTGCCTACCCAGCTCTGTGCCTCATCTAGATGTAGTTTACCATGGCTGCCTCCAGTGAGGTCACCTGCGTTTAGCTCCCAGCTCTAGTGTGCACTACCTGGCGAATGCTGGCACGGGTTATTTCTTCTTTCTGAAGGTCAGGCTCTCCAGCCATTAAAACAGACACTGACTACATCACAAGGCTGTAAAACAAAACAAAACAAATTACTTTTTTTTTAAAAAATAGTTTTTATTTACCAGATATATGCATGGGTAATTTTACAACATTGACAATTGCCAAACCTTTTGTTCCAATTTTTCCCCTTCTTCCCCCCCACCCCCAGATGGCAGGTCAACCAATACATGTTAAATATGTGAGAGTATAAATTAAATACAATATATGTATACATGACCAGACAATTAAAACAAAATACTTTTGAAAATTGATTTTAATCTATTTTCTTTTATATTACCTTTATTTATTAACACATGCCTCCATCTCCTTTGCTCAATGATTCTTCCTCCCTTGTAACAATGAATTAAAACAAACACTTCAGCAAAGCTTAACACATCAGGCAGGTGGACAGTTTGAACAAAGTTCCTCCCTCATTACCTCTGCAAAGGCAAGCAAACAAACAAACAGGAGGGTGGTGAATTTTTTGCGATTTTTCTTTAGGCCAAACTTATCATTTGTAATTACACAGATTTCAGGTTCTTTTTATTTCTTTTTTTAATGGTTGTTCTTTGAATTTACATTGTGAAATTAGAGGAGAAGGGAAGGAGATACCTTTCACAACTATGTTCTTGACCAAACAAAAAACTAGATATGGTCCTAAAAGGTAAAAATGAATTTTTTATTACATGAACTTGAAAAATCTTACTCCAACCAACAACAGCAACAACAAAATCAATGCAGTGAAAATTAGAAGAGAAATAGTCACCTGGAGAGGGGAAATCTTTGCAACAAATGTCTCATGGGAAACATCTGCTGACCAAGATGTATAAGGAATTGAAACAAATACATAAGCATAGAGAAACTTCCTGATAGAGAAGTGGTAAAGGTTATGGACAAGCAGTTTTCAAAAGAAGAAATGTTAGACTATCACAAAATAGATGAAAAAAAATTCCCCATATCACTAATAATAAAAGATTAATTTAAAAAAAGAAATTAAAACAACTCTATCTTTCAATCTATCATATGGGTAAAGATGACCCAAAAAGGGAAATGACAGTTGTTGGAGGGCTCTGGAAAGGCAGTCACACTAATGTAGTGTTGCTGCATATGAATTAGTCTAACCATTCTGGAAAGTGATTTGGAATAATACTTTCTCCAGTCAATAAATTCCTTTTTTCTTTTGATTTAGGGATTCAACTACCAGACATACACCTCATACATATAAAAGACCAAGGAAAAGGACCCATGTGTGTGAAGATATCTATAACAACTGCTTTTAGATTTATCAAAGAATTGAAAACAAAAAAAATGATTATCACCTGGGGAGTGTTGTATTTTTAAAGGAATATGGGACAAGTGTGGTACTGTAGCTAAATAGCACAGTGATAGCACAGTGGATAGAGTACTAGGTCTGGAGTTTGGAAGATTCATGGGTTCAAATCCAGCTTCAGACTTATACTTACCTGTGTGACTCCATATTCTTCATCTGTCAAATGAGTGAATAAAGGAAATCGTAAGTATCTCTACCTAAAAAATTCCAATTTGTGAAGATTTGAGACCCATGGGCTATGGAGAATTGGATATGACTGAAAACACTTGAATGATAAAACCCAAAATGTGTTTGGTTATTCTTTAGTTTAGTTTGACTATTTTTCTACTGGTTATTTTGTCCTAAATTTAAAAAATTCTATAAATATGAGGAATTATTATCATACTCTAGAGTGTTCATACTCTTTTGGAGAAGTAGGAATGATGGTGAGAAGTGACACAGAAGCAGATTTTGACTCAATATAAAGAAAAACTTCCTAATTGTAAGAGCGATCCCAGAATGAAATGTAATGGCTTCAGAAGTAGTAGTTCCCTATAACCGAAATTTATTTAAACATTGTTAACATTTATTTAAACATTTTTGCCTATTAGTATTTAAATACCAGTGAGACGATCACTTGCAGATATTGTAGAGGAGGTTCAGGTCTGGGAGGGAGGTCTCTGAGGTCCTATCTGGCTTTGAGGTTCCCTATAATGGGAGTTTTGGGAAATAAGAATCCAATAGTTTAGTTTTAAGGGAAGCTTCAAATACCCCCATAGCTTCTCCTTCATCTCTCTGACCACTCTGCTAGGTCTAGGTACAAAGAGAGGATGGGTAGCATCCAGGCACTTTACAGATATTTTCCATATCTCTTCATGTCCATGATCAGATTTGAAGGTTTTGTGATCATTGCCTCATTCTGGACATTCTAGACATCATCATCTCATGCCCCAGTGTTGCCTCAGCCCCAAATCTGTGAGCTTGTTTTTCTTTTTTCTTTTTAGCAATCACAGTGTCTGGTTGGGAAGAAGACAATTGAGTAATTGTTAGGAGCCTAGATAGTAGTTTGTTTTCATAAAGCAGATAAACCACCTCCTTTTAACCCAGTCAAACAGCTTGGGCATTAGCCAAGCACATAATCACCAAATGTAATTATAGCTTTCACTTATATAGGCTTTACCAAGCTCCTTTTTACAACAACCCTCTAAGCAAATGGTGTCAGTGTTGTTAATCTCATCTCTTAAATAAGGAACCTGAGACTGAGGGGAAAGACTTGTCTGGTCAAAGAGTAGGAGGATGTCTTTTGACATTGACGTCCTATACTCTCTCTATTGTCATTTGTTCAACTGAAAAACTGTCCTTTGGTGGAGGGATTATATTTGACCAGCTTGGTCCTAGAGGGCAGAACTAGGAGGAATGGGTGCTGGATTCCAAGACAAAAATTAGATTTTATGAAAGGAGAACCTTCCTAATGGGCAGCTAGGGGGTGCCAGAGAGAATAGAGTGGCAGCCTGGAGTCAAGAAGACTCGTCTTCCTGAGTTCAAATCTGGCTTCAGACACTTATAAGCTGTGTGAACCTGGGCAAGTCACTGAACCTTGCTTTCCTGTTTCCTCATGGGATCACAAAGAGTTGGACATGACAGAGCAGCATATAACATATATTTTTGTTTCAATTCTGATCTAGATCTTAGTCATTGAATGGGTATTGCTTCAGACAAACTGAGGCCTGGAAAGACCTTGATTAATTAATTAATTAATTAAAGCTTTTTTTCCCCCAAAAAACCATATGCATGGATAATTTTTCTACATTAACCATTGCAAAACCTTATGTTCCAATTTCCTCTCTTTCTCCCACCCCCTCCCCAGATGGCAAATAATCTAATACATATAATAATCTAATATGTGTTAAATCCAATATATGCATACATATTTATATAATTATCTTACTGCACAAGAAAAATCAAATCAAAAAGAAAAAATGAGAAAGAAAATAAAATGCAAGTAAATAACAATAAAAAGAGTGAAAATATTATGTTGTGTTCCACATTCAGTTCCCATAGTCCTTTGGGTGTAGATGGCTCTCTTCATCACAATATTATTGGCATTAGTCTTAATTATCTCATTGTTGATAAGAGCCACAGAAAGACCTTACTTTAGAAAGGCCAAGGACATCCATTGTATCCTGGATCATTGTCTACCACTGGACTTGGATGACTCTGGAAAGAGACAGAGGCTGATGACTTTGTACAACTCTACTTCCATTAAATTTAATTCACCTGCAAGTCAAGACATCAGAGATAAGGACAAACAACTACAACATTGTTACCATGAATTTACATGTTGGAATACTCTTCAAGTTGGCTTCTCCTTTCTCCTTTTCCTTTTAGGTATTGTCTTCCCCTGTAGAATTAAACTCCTTGACTGAATGTGGATTAAAGCATAGTATTTTCACCTTTTTGGTTGTTTGTTTGCTTTTTTTTTTCTTTTTTCTTTTTTTTCTATTTTTCTCCCCTTTTGGTCTGATTTTTCTTTTGCAGCAAGAAAGTTGTTTAGAACCTAAAGAGGATTGTTTGCTGTCTAAGGAAGAAGGAAGGGAGAGGGAGGGAGAAAAATTTGGAACACAAGGTTTTTGCAAAGGTAAATGCTGAAAATTATCTTCGCATGTATTTGGAAAAATAAAAACCTATTATATTTTTTAAAAAGAATGTAAGTTCACTGAGTGAGAAATGCTTTCTTAAAATGGAAACTGAGTGGTTGCCCATCAGCTGGAGAATGACTGAATAAGTTATGGTATATTAATGTTATGGAATATTATTGTTCTGTAAGAAATGATCAGCAGGATGATTTTAGAAAGGCCTGGAGAGACTTCCATAAAATGATGCTAAGTGAAGTGAGCAGAACTAGGAGGTCATTGTACACGACAACATCAATATTATATGATGATTAATTCTGATGAATGTGACTCTTTCCAACAATGACATGACTGAAGCCAGTTCCAATGATCTTGTAATGAAGAGAACCATCTACACCCAGATAGAGAAGTATAGGAACTGAAATGTGGATCAAAACATAACATTCTCACTCTTTTTGTTGTTGTTCACTTGCATTTTGTTTTCTTACTCATTTACTTTCTTTCTTTTTTTTTTTCATCTGAATTCTCTTGTGAAGCAAGAGAATTGTTTAAATATGTTTATACATATTGGATTTAACATATATTTAAACATGTTTAACATATATTGAATTGCTTGCCATCTGGGGGAGGTGGAGGGAAGGAGGGGAAAATTTAGGACACAAGGCTATGCAAGGGTTAATGTTGTTAAATTATCCATGCATATGTTTTGAAAATAAAAAATTTAAATAAAAAAAGAAATAGGAGAAATGCTTTTAAAATTTCTGATTATATTTATATACATAGAACTTAGTATCGTACTTGGAATCTAGGAAGTGCTTAATCAATGCTCATTGATGCTATCCCAGAACTCTGTTAACTTTGACATCTACTTGGGAAGACTTGTATGAAATGATGCCGTATGAAGTAGAAGTAGAAGAACAATTTTTACCCTAAAATGAGCATTGCAAAGACATATAACTGTGAAAAACTTAAGAACTTTGATCAACAACATCACCAACCACAATTTCCTGAGGACTCATAATGAAACATACTGTCTATTCTAGAGGCAACTAGATCAGGAAGATCTGAATTAAAATTTGACCTGCTTCATAGTAACTTCATGATATTGAGTTCATCATATACCTTTGCTTGCTTCAGCTTCCTATTAAATGGGGTAATAATCATAATACTACATCCCAAGATGGTTGTGAGGATCAAATGAGATATTGCTAAGCACAATGCCTGGTGCACAGGAGGCACTTAACAAATTATTATTCCCTTTCCCTGTCTTGATAGAAAGAAGAGGAACTCAAGTGTTTCAACTCAACTCACTGAGTGAGACGTATATTTTTGGACATGGCCAATATGGAGATTTGTTTGGCTTAACTGAATATTTGTTACAAAGCTTTTCTATTTCTTTCTTTCTTTCTTTCTTTCTTTCTTTCTTTCTTTCTTTCTTTCTTTCTTTCTTTCTTTCTTTCTTTCTTTCTTTCTTTCTTTCTTTCTTTCTTTCTTTCTTTCTTTCTTTCTTTCTTTCTTTCTTTCTTTCTTTCTTTCTTTCTTTCTTTCTTTCTTTCTTCCTTCCTTCCTTTCTTCCTTCCTTCCTTCCTTCCTTCCTTCCTTCCTTCCTTCCTTCCTTCCTTCCTTCCTTCCTTCCTTTCCTTCCTTTCTTCTTTCTTTCTTTCTTTCTTTCTTTTCTTTCTTTCTTTCTTTCTTTCTTTCTTTCTTTTCTTCTTTCTTTCTTTCTTTCTTTCTTTCTTTCTTTCTTTCTTTCTTTCTTTCTTTCTTTCTTTCTTTCTTTCTTCTTCTTCCTTCCTTCCTTCCTTCCTTCCTTCCTTCCTTCCTTCCTTCCTTCCTTCCTTCCTTCCTTCCTTCCTTCCTTCCTTCCTTCCTTCCTTCCTTCCTTCCTTCCTTCCTTTCTTTCTTTCTTTCTTTCTTTCTTTCTTTCTTTCTTTCTTTCTTTCTTTCTTTCTTTCTTTCTTTCTTTCTTTCTTTCTTTCTTTCTTTTTTGGAGGGGAGGGAGATGGAATGAAAGAAAGGGCAAAAGAAAAGAAAAGAAAGAAAATAAAATGATTTTATTAGTTTTTTTAAAGAATGGAAGAGGAACATATAAAAGTCTAGAAGGAAACACAAGGAGGACAGCTTTGAAAGTTATATGTTGAATTTAATCTATCTTTAGAAAGAAAAACAAGCTATATAGAATAGAGATTTGTGGCTTCACATATAATCATCTTTTTTTTTTTTTTCTGTTCCACTTTGTATATGGAGATATTAATTTTATTTAATTTTTGGTAGTCCAGAATACTTATTGGACATTTTAAAACATAAAATTAAAATATTTATACAAATAAAATAAATATTATGAAAATTAATGGGGAAATAGTTCACTAGGGAAAAAGCTTGCAGCAAATTCCTCTGAGAAAATTTGATGTTCTAGATGTAGAGGGAATTGATATAAATATATAAGAATGAGGATTAGTCCCAAAAGAGAAATGGATTAGCAACAATAATTCCTATGGGACAGTCAGGTAATACAGTGGGTAGAGTGACCAGTCAGGAAGATTCATCTTTCTAAGTTCAGACCCTTACTAGTTGTATGATCCTGGTCAAGTCACTTAACAATGTTTGTCTCAGTTTGCTCATCTATAAAATGAACAAGAGAAGGAAATGGCCAACCACTCCAGTGTCTTTGTCAAGAACTCCAAATGGGGTCTTGAAGAAATTGACATGATTTGACTGAGCAACAAATATTTCAATATTTCTATAGCACCCTAAGATTTGCAGAAATTTCATTTGAGCCTCAAAACAAACCCTAGGTTATTATTATCATTATTATTCCCATTTTATAGATGAGGAAACTGAGACAGAAAGAGGTTAAATTACTTGCCCAAGGTCACACAAAGTAAGGCAATATTGGAGCTTGGTCTTTCTCACCCCTTAAGTCCCATACACTATCACTTTTGTCACCTAGTGGCCCAGTCGAAGATATGAACAGATATGTATAAATAAGCTGCTTTCAAAGGAAAAAATTCAAGTTATCAGCAACAATCTTAAAAAAACTCTGAGTTATTTGGAACAGGGCTTTTGTTCTGCTTGGGGGGAGGAAGGGGACGCATAACAGAAAGAGGATCTCTTTAAAAATAAAATAAAGATTATTTAGCAAATTTTTTAAAAAGCAGAAGGGAAGGAAAATAAAAAGAGAAATATAAATCAAAACATTTTAAGGTTCTAGCTCATATTCATCAGATTGGCAAAGACTACAAAAAAGGAAAATAATAATTGTTGCAGAGCAGGTAGGAGGACATGTAAAATAATGCTACGTTGGTAGAGTTGGTGGACTGGTCCAGTCATTCTTTGGAAAGCAAATTGGAATTATGCCCAAAAAGCTATTAAACTGTGTATGCCCTTTGATCCAATGATACCACTACTAAGTCTATACCTCAAAGAGATCAAAGAAAGAGGAAAAGGAACTATATGTATAAATATATACAGTAGCTCTTTTCATGATGGCAAAGAAATGGGAAACTGAGGAGGCTGCCCATTAAGTGAGGGAATGGATGAACAAGTTGAGGGTATATGAAGGTAATGGAATATTACTGGGCCATTAGAAATGATAGATGGAATTTTTCCATAAAAATCTGGAAAGATTTGTTTAAGCTGTGGGAAAGATTTGTTTGAATTGTGGTAGTGGAGTGAAGTGGGTAGAAATAAGAGAATATATTATATAACGAGAATATTGCAAAGAGAAACAACTCTGAAAAACTTAGTTAATCTGATCAGCACAATGACCCACTACAATTCCAAAGGACTCATGATGAAACATGCTGATGAACTCAAGGTGCAGATCGAGTCATATTTCTTTTGGACATAGCCCTTGCAGGTATTTAGTTTGCTTGACCAGACATGTTTGTAACAGGGTTTTTATTTTACATCTTTTCTCAGTGGGAGGAGAAGGGGAGTTTAGAGGTACACAGAGAGGAGTTTTTTGAAAAATACATAAAAGTAAGGGAGGGGAAAGACAAAAATATGTTTTAATAGAATTTTTCATCATAGCAAAGAATTGAAAACAAAGTAGTTGTCTATCAACTATTGAACACATTAGAGTATATGAATTTAATGGAGTAATATTGTGGCTTAAGAAATGACAAAGTGGGGTAGTTAGGTGGGAAAAAGTATCATCTCTGGAGTCAGGAGAATCTGAATTCAAATTGGGCCTCAGATATTTACTAGTTGTGTGACCCTAGGCAAGTCTACTAATCCCAATTGCCTCCCTGCAGGCCAAATCTAGCCCACTATTTGTTCTTGTATGACCAACCAAAAAAATGTGATTAAAGGGATGGATTCAGAGAAATCATGAATGCCATATTTAATTTTCTTCTAGGTTCTGCTTCTGACTTCTTGGTACCTTCTTCCTCCCTCCTCCTTCAGTTCTTTTTTAAGTATTCCACCCCCCCCCCCCCCCCAGGCTTGCCCAGGGTCACACAGCTAGGAAGTGTTAAGTGTATGAGACCAAATTTGAACTCGTGTCCTCCTGAATTCAGGGCTGGTGCTCTATCCACTGCGCCCCCTAGCTGCCCCTTTTTTAAGTATTAAAAAATTTTTAAACATTAGAACATAAGCTCCTTGAAGAGATAGAATGTCTTTATTTTTGCACTTAATACAGTCCCTGGCACACAGAAAGTGACTAGTAAATGACAATTGCCTATTGCTGACTATCTTCCCCTTGAGAACAGAAGTTCCTTAAAAGTAGGTATTTTTTTTCTTCCTTCCTTCCTTCCTTCCTTCCTTCCTTCCTTCCTTCCTTCCTTCCTTCCTTCCTTCTTCCTTCCTTCCTCCTTCCTTCCTTCCTTCCTTCCTTCCTTCCTTCCTTCCTTTCTTTCTTTCTTCTTTCTTTCTTTCTTTCTTTCTTTCTTTTCTTTCTTTCTTTCTTTCTTTCTTTTTTCTTTCTTTCTTTCTTTTCTTTCTTTCTTTCTTTCTTTCTTCTTTCTTTCTCTTTCTTTCTTTCTTTCTTTCTTTCTCTTCTTTCTTTCTCTTTCTTCTCTCTTTCTTTTCTCTCTTTTCTCTCTCTCTTTCTTTCTCTCTTCTTTCTCTCTTTCTTTCTCTCTTTCTTTCTTTTCTTTCTTTCTTTCTTTCTTTCTTTCTTTCTTTCTTTTTTCTTTTTTTTTTGCACACAGCAAAGGCACACAGTAACTGCTTACTTAAATAAACGCTTTACCTAGCTATCTCTTGGAAGAGAGTTGGAGTAGACCAGGTAGTGCTTCTTAACTTTTTCCAATCTTGGCCCCCTTTTCATCAAGAAATTTTTCTGTGATTCCAGGTATATAGGCATATAAAGTAGGTACCAAATGTTTACTGATAATAAATCACAGTTTCATGCCACCCACATTCAGTTTAAGTTTGTTTAAGATTGTTTAACTTTAAGAAACTTTAGACTAGAGCAGGGATTGGCAAATTATAACTAGTGCCAAATGCTGCCTGCTACCCTTTAATTATTTGTTTATTTATTTTGTGTGAACTGTGAGGTAAGAATAGTTTTCATATTTTAAAATAACTTTAAAAATAGTTCACTGGTCATATAAGAACAAATTGTGGGCCAGATTTGCCCTGCAGGCTATGACCTCTATTTTTGGCATGTCACTGTGCAAATTTGTTTTGCTTGACTATTCCTTATTTGTTATAAGGGAGGGACTTTATTTGAGGAAGGAAGAATCGATGATTAGGGGCCAAGTAGTGGCAGAGATACAAAAAAGAAAGAAAAAGAAATATATCATAGAAATATCAAAGAAACACACAGAAGAGTGAAGAAGGGGACAGTGACAAACAAGGCAATTCTGATACTACCATGTTAAATTTAATATATATATATATATTATATATATATATATATATAAAATAAATCACTTATATACAATGTTTAATATTTCATATCAGTCTCCCTCCCTCTCTTCCTCCTTCCTTCTCTCCCTCCTTCCTTCCCACCTTCCTTTCCCTCCTTCCCTTCCTTCCCTCCTTCCTTCCCTCCTTCCTTCCTTCTCTTCCTTCCTTCCTTCCTTCCTTCCTTCCTTCCTTCCTTCCTTCCTTCCTCCTTCCTTCCTTCCTTCCTTCCTTCCTTCCTTCCTTCCTTCCTTCCTTCCTTCCTTCTTTCCTTCCTTCCTTCCTTCCTTCCTTCCTTCTCTCTTCCTTCCTTCCTTCCTTCCTTCCTTCCTTCCTTCCTTCCTTCCTTCCTTCCTTCCTTCCTTCCTTCCTTCCTTCCTTCCTTCCTTCCTTCCTTCCTTCCTTCCTTCCTTCCTTCCTTCTTCCTTCCTTCCTTCCTTCCTTCCTTCCTTCCCTTCCTTCCTTCCTTCCTTCTTTCCTTCCTTCCTTCCTTCCTTCTCTTCCTTCCTTCCTTCCTCTCAAATTAATATAAGGGAGAATATTCCTGCTACCCCCACGCACAATCGATACTCTCAGAAAGCCCAGAAAAAAAATCAAAATTTGTTAATGAGGTATTAGATTGTAGGGATGCTTTTATTATGTTGATTCCTTTATGAGGTGTGAATACTTCTTTGAAAGAACCGAGAAAGAGAAAGGAATAATTCAATTAGTTGAGCAAACAAATTAGTCCAAACCATTGATAAGCCCAAGTGCAAGTGTGAGAGGAGTTAGCTGTTGCTTTGGGGAATTTTTTTTTTTCCTATTTCCTCAGGTGATAGTTATCTAGCAACACTTTAGGAAGAGCCAGGTTTAAATCTTGATTCGGATGCTTAACTGATCAAGTCACTTGGCTTAAGTATCTTAGTTTCCTAATCTGTAAAACAAAGGGATTGGATTCCATGGCTTTTGAATTCACTTTTAGCTGGGAATCATTTTATTCGACAGCTTGAGAGGTCCTTGGTTGGAGAAGATTTAAAGCTTATTTAAAGGAGTAGAGAAACTTACTCCATATAGATAAAATATAGAGAAATAGTTGAGTAAAGAACGAAGCAGCTTCAAGGAATAGGATCCCAGCAACAGAGAAATTGTCTCCTGAAAGGTGAGAACCAGATGAGCTTTGTAGCCCAAGCTCAGCAGGTAAGTTGTGTAAAGTGACATAGAAACAAGATTTGTGACTTGTCTGAATTACACACTGCTACTACACATGAGCTGTACTACCAATGAATTCTCACTTTCAACCCACTCTTTCTTTCTTTCTTTCTTTTTTTTTTTTTAAATTATAGCTTTTTATTGACAAAACATATTCATGGGTAATTTTTCAACATTGACCCATGCAAAAACTTCTGTTCCCACTTTCCCCTTCCTCCCCATCCTCCCCTAGATGGCAGGTAGTACCACACATGTTAAATATGTTAACATATACGTTAAATACAATATATGTATACGTATTTATACAATTGTCTTGCTGCACAAGAAAAATTGGATTTAGAAAGAAGGTAAAAATAACCTGGGAAGAAAAACAAAAATGCAAACAAACTATAACAGAAAGAGTGGAAATGATATGTTGAGGTCCACGCTCATTTCCCAGAGTTCTTTCTCTGGGTGTAGCTGGCTCTGTTCATTACTGATCAATTGGAACTGATTTGGATCCTCTCTTTGTTGAAGAGAGCCACTTCCATTAGAATTGATTTTCATATAGTATTGTTGAAGTGTATAATGATCTCCTGGTCCTGCTCATTTCACTCAGCATCAGTTCATGCAAGTCTCTCCAAGCCTCTCTGTATTCCTCCTGCTGTTCATTTCTTACAGAACAATAATATTCCATAATATTAATATACCATAATTTACCCAACCATTCTCCAATGCTGGGCATCCATTCAATTTCCAGTTTCTGGCCACTACAAAGAGGGCTGCCACAAACATTTTTGCACATACAGGTCCCTTTCCCTCCTTTAATATCTCTTTGGAATATAAGTTGTATACTACAAAGTATTCTTTGACCCAGTAGTAACACTACTGTTATGCACAGTTTGATAACTTTTTGCGTATAGTTCCAAATTGGTCTCCAGAAGGGTCCACCAACAATGTATCAGTGTCCCAATTTTTTTCACATCTCCTTCAATAATTGTCATTATCTTTTCCTGTCATCTTAGCCAATGTGAGACGTGTATAGTGGTATCTCAGATCAACCCATTTTTTCTATGGATGCTCTATATATTTATGTCAGATTGGGACTCAGGTTTGGGTCAGGGAATGTTTTGTAACTATTTTTCCCCATTTTCTTCGACTCAGCTTCTTGTCATGGAGTAGGAGGAGGTAGATAGGAAAAAAGGGACCTATAAAGGATTTATTTCATCATCTTAAAGTGTGAGACTGAAGTTTGAAGTTTAAATTACTAGCTGTGTGACCCTGGACAAATCATTGGGTCTCAGTTTCCCCATGTGTAAAATGGGAATGATGAAAAGGATAGTACCTATTTCAGAATTTTGCTGTGAGGATCACATGGGATCATGTGTCTAGAGAGTTTAACAAACATGAGACATCTCATTGAGGGCTGAAGAATTTAGGGAAAGCTTCTTAGGAGAGGTTGACTTAAAATGGGCCAAGTTTGGACCAATGGAAGAAAGGATACCGGAAAGAGATGGTAGGGAGTATGAGCAAAAGATGAACCTGGAATTCATGAGAAACCAGCAGCCAAGAACTCATTTGAAAATCATCAGAATAAAATGAGGTAATAGTGTGAAAATGCTATACTAGTGTCAGGCATTGTTAAATAAATCTTGGTGGAGGGGTCCCCAAAGATGATTTTCATATTTCAAAATATCTCAAGGTATTGCTTCTTCTGACAATAATTTCCCCAAATCTTTTTAGTTTTAAGGTACTCTTCTTCCTCAAATTTTTATGTATTTCTTTCTTTGGGCACATGCTTTTCCCTTAGTAGACTATATGCTTCTTGAAGTCAGGGACTGATTTCAATTCTTTTCCCATATTTTTTTTTTCCTTTAAATTGCTACAGCCCTGAACATAGTAAATGCTAAATAAATCTGTCAACAAATTGATTTGATTCAAAGAAGTGATATGATGAAAGATAGTTTAATTTCATCAGATTTCATCAGCAATTTTGGAGTTACTCCCTCTACCTACATAGTCAAATACCTCCAGGCTAAAGGAAGATCATATAATCATAGTATTTAGAGCTTGGAAGGACCTTAAGAATCATGTCATCCTTATTTGACAGTAGGGGTGGGGTGGATGAGAGGGAGGTTCAGCGATTAAACATTTTTCACATGTTGTTGTAATACCCCAAATTAATCAACCAGTGGCCAACCCTTGGGGGTTGAGCCTCTTGGAATTTGGATAAATTAATCAGATAGACAAAGACTCCATCTGTGATTTGCACTCAAAATCTTTCCAGTGTGTTTGGACTTGTCAAAGATTCTGCTGTTCTGGCAGAGTCTTGGAAAACAGGGGGCCAGAAAAAAAGAAAATAAAGCATTAAATGAAGCATTGAAATCAATGAAGCATTAAAAAGGAAAATACACATAAGAGAGAAGAAGGAAATTAAAGAGTGCAGACACTTCTTTTTCTCTTCCCCCTCTCTTTCTTTTAGTAACAAACATTATTTTCTCATCCCCTTGCCCTCCCCGTTGTGACCACCTCTTCCCCTCCCTCTCTCACCAAAAAAAAAGCAAACCAAAAAAAGCAATCTTCTAACAATATACATGATTAAGCAACACAGATTCCAGCATTGGCCATGTCTAAAAATATATGTCTCAATCTGTACTCTGAATCCATAATCTCTCTGTCAGGAGGTGGGAAACATGTTTCATCCTGGCTTCTTTGGAATTATGGTTGGTCATTGCATTGATGAGAATTAAGTCTCTTAAAGTTGTCTTTACAAGTGTAATCCTTGGCTCAGAAGTCCATGCGTATAAAACTTTCTTCACTGATGGAGAATGATTACTCAGTGCTCCTTGCTTTGAGGTGTGAGGGATAGAGGTGGTGAGAGCTGGAGAAAAGAAAAACCTTAATCTTTTGGCTTCTAGTTTCTTTTCTTTTCTTTTCTTTTTAAAATTACTTTTATAATTATAACTTTTTTTTGACAGTACATATGCATAGCTAATTTTTTTTTTACAACATTATACCTTGTACTCCCTTCTGTTCTGAATTTTCCCTTCCTTCCCTCCACCCCCCCCCCCAAAGGCAGGCATTCCCATACATATTAAATATGTTATAGCATATCCTAGATACAATATATATGTGCAGAACCGAATTTTGTTGTTGTTGTTGCAAAGGAAGAATTGGATTCGGAAGGTGGCTTCTAGTTTCTAGAGAAAAAACAGAATTCCAGAATCTCTTTAGATCCCTGAAGGGAAAGAAAGACTCTTGGGAAAAGTTGACATTCTGAGGGGCAGCTAGGTGGTGCAGTGGATAGAGCAGCAGCCCTGAATTCAGGAGGACCCAAGTTCAAATCTGATCTCAGACACTTAACACTTCCTAGCTATGTGACCCTGGGCAAGTCACTTAACCCCAGCCTCAGGAAAAAAAAAACAAAAAAAAACACACAAAAAAACAAAACAAAACAACAAAAAAAACAAAGACATTCCGAACCTACCTCTCTCTTCTCTCCAAGGTAGAAGCCAGAAAAGCTGGATCTCTGTTCTCAGCTCTCATTAATTTCCCCCTTCATGAAAGCTTGGAACCTTGAGTAATCAACCTCTGCCAATGAATAGGTCTTACACAAATGGGTTCCTCAATATTTGTTTGACAAACAAGTTACCCAGTAAAATATATACTTTATAAACAAACTGTTCAGAGCTAGAAACTTGAAGTTTCCTGTATGTTTCTGTGTTCTTTGTATATTGAGATTTTCATATTTGTTGATATTTAAAGTCATAATAAAAAAAAGAAGGAAAGAATAGAAAATTCAGATCCACTCTTGGTCATAGTGGGACATTAACAGAAGATAATAATAACAATGAGAATTATGGAGCATAATGGCCAGAAAGTCAGAAAATCCTCGATTCAAGGCTCATTTTTGTCACATGTTAGCTACAGGACTCTGGCCAAGTCTCAGTATCCTAAGAGGTAGAAGTGGAAGAACAATTGCTGACCTTTTTTTTTTTTTTAATAGAGGGATTTTTCCTCACTGGGACTTCCCTATACCTAGAAATCACAAGCCAGTCAGTCAACAAGCATTTACTCGGGGCAGCCATGTCCAGTTGTCCTGATCTATATCTTGCCATTGGATCCAGATGGTTCCCGAGGAAAGAGTGACTCTGGTGATCTTACATAGCCCTTCCTTACATCATTCCAATTCACTTGCATGTGTCAGGACATTACTTTCTGAAACTAATGATGTTACTCTGAAATCAGAGGGAAGAAAGAGATACTAATGGAAGATGTCTGAAAAAAAATTAAAATAGCTGACATCATGTAGAGTTTTAAGATTCTCAAAGTGATTTATACACATCCTCTCATTTGGAGCCCTGTTTTAATTCTGGGAAGATGAAAAAAAAAAAAGCAAAACACAGTCCCAGTCCTCAAGTAACACTTCATCTAATTGGGGAGATTGTATATAAATAACAAGATGTATAAAACATATACAGAGTAGGTGAGGACAATCTGAAAGGGAAAGCAGTGCCGTTGGGGACAACTGGGAAAGGCCCCTGGACAAGGAAGGATTTGAGATGAATCTTGAAGGGAAACTCCAAGGGGAAGAGGAGAAGGGGCAGAGGGTTCCAGACAAGATAAATAGCCAGAGCAAAATCATGGAGTTGGAAGATGGACAGTTGAGTTCAAGGTGCTGGAACTTAGAGTTTGTGGAGCTTAAAGTATAAAAAGACTGGAAAAGTAGAAAACAGCCAAACTAGGAAGAGCCTGAAATGCCAGAGGACTTTATATTTCATCTTGGAGGTAATAGGGAACTCCTGGAGGAGAGCCAATAGAGAGCAGTGCCATGAGAACCTGGAAAGGACACACTATCCAAGATGAGAAACTGATTGACAAGTGTTAAAGACTACAGAGAAACTCAGAAATATAATTGAGCAAAGGACCGTAAAGGTGACATTGAAGAGATCATTAGTAACATTGGAGGGTCCCATTCCAGTAGAATGCTGAAGTTAGAAGCCAAATTGCAGAGAATTGAGGAGTGAGAGAAGAGATGATGTATGAAAGTTAATGAACATGGTCAGATCAAATAAGGATGTTTTCAAGGATAGAGGAGACAAGGGAATATTTGTAGATCTCGGAAAAGGAGTCTTTAGACAGGGAGAGATTTAAGATAAAGGTAGAGAATGGAGGTGAGAGTGGAGATAGTTTATTGGAGAAATTAAGAGGAGATGGGGGTCATATAGATGAATCTGTCTTCTTAAATAGAAAGGCTTCCTCTGATACCAGAGTGAAGAAGAAGATAGTGGAGGGCAATATCTAAAAATTAGCTGATGTCATTTCAAGGCTTGCAAAGAGAGTCACACACCTTCTCTCATTTGAGTCTCATAAGAACTCTCCCAAGTAAATCTTATAAATATTGTACCCATTTTATAGATGAGGACACTGAAGTCGCAGAATGGGAAAGTGACTTGCTCAGCTAATAAGTGTCAGAGGCAGAATTCAAATCCAATTCCTTACTATCTCCCAGTCTAGCCCTCTGCTTACCATCCCATGAAATAATAGAAATGATGATGATGCTAAAGAAGAATGAATATTGGCTCACATTTACTAAGATGTTTTAGAGTTTAAAAAATACTCTCTCAGAAAGGAAAAGTTGGAACAGAAGTGAGTGCAAGGGATAATGTTGTAAAAAATTACCCATGCATATGTACTGTCAATAAAAAGATATAAAAAAAAAATACTCTCTCAAAACAGCCCTTTGAGGTAGGTAAAAAGTGTCGCAGGGCCTGATGTAATTGGAAGAGCTTCTTGGAGTCCTGAAAGGTGAGAACTTAAAAAGAGACCTTATCAGTCTGTCTTTAGAATTGGCAAGGGGAGAAGGTAACCAGATTGGAGCCCCTGGTCAGCAGCTTGAGAAGTTTAACTTGCTAAGATTTCCCTGATTTTGATTCTACAGAAGCCTTTGAGTCAGCTTAATTCAATAAAGACTTAATTGTCTACTAAATAGATAATAGATAAATAAATCTAGTATATAGACAGATCTATCTATAGATATAATAGATACAGATCTATTACATATATGTAAATAGAAAATAGATAGATAAAGCATTTATTAAGCACCTCCTGTATACCTGAAAATATGTTAAGCACCAAGGAGACAGAGATAAAACAAGACAGTCCCTGCCCTCTGGGAACTTACGTTCTTCTTTTTTAATTTATTTATTTTTATTATTATTATAGCTTTTTGATTGACAAAATATATGCATGGGTAATTTTTCAACAGTGACCCTTGCAAAAACTTCTGTTCCAACTTTTCTCCTCCTTCCCTCCACTCCATCCCCTAGATGGCAGGTAGTCCAATACATGTTAAATATGTTAACTTTTTAAAAAATGCTTTTTATTTTTCAAAACATATACACGAATAATTTTTCAACATTGATCCTGGCATAACCTTGTGCTTCAGATTTTCCCCTCCTTCCCCTCCTTCCCTTCCCTAGATGGCAAGCATAGTATATGTATGTTATACATATACTATATATATCATGTTATACATGTTAAAATATATGTTAAATTCAATATGTGTAAGCATATTTATACATTTTTTTGATGCACAAGAAAAATCAGATCAAAAAGGAAATAAAATGAGTAAGAAAACAAAATACAAGTGAACAACAACAAAAAGAGTGAAAATGTTAGGTTGTGATCCACGTTCAGTACCACATTCAGTTCCCACAGTTCTCTCTCTGGATGTAGATGGCTCTCTTCATCACAAGATCATTGGAATGGGCATCAGTCATCTCATTATTGGAAAGAGTCACGTTTTCATCAGAATTGATCATCATATAGTATTGTTGTTGAAGTATATTAGGATCTCCTGGTTTTGCTCATTTCACTCAGCATCAGTTCATGTAAGTCTCTCCAGGCCTCTCTGAAATCATCCTGCTGGTCGTTTCTTACAAAACAATAATATTCCATAACATTCATATACCACAATTTACTCAGCCATTCTCCAACTGATGGGCATCTACTTAGTTTCCAGTTCCTTGTCACTACAAAAAAAGCGGCTACAAACATTTTGCACATGTGGGTCACTCTCCCTTCTTTAAGATCTCTTTGGGATATAAGCCCAGTAGTAACACTGCTGAAACACTGCACAGTTTGATAACTTTTTGAGCATAGTTCCAAATCGCTCTCCAGAATGGCTGGATGTATTCACAACTCCACCAACAATGTATCAGTGTCCCAGTCTTCTCCCATCCCCTCCAACATTTGGCATTATCTTTTAGGAACTTACATTTAATGAATAAAGGCAATATATAAAGGGGAACTAGAAAGGGATGAAAGAAATAAACATTGATTAAACTATTCTGTGCCAAGTACTGTACTAATCATTTTACAATTATTTATCTCATTTGATTCTTATAATAATTTTGGGAAGTAGGTGCTGTTATTATCCCCATTTTACAGTTGAGGAAACTGAGGTAGAGGTAGATTAAGGGACTAGGCCAAGGCAAATACATTTAGAGTTAGTAAGTGTCTGAGGCTGGATTTGAACTCGGGACTTCCTGACTTCAAACTGCACAGTTTTGTCCATCATGGATAGGATGGGATGTGGAGACCTGGATGCTGACATGTTGAGTCACTCACTAATCTGAACTGGGGGACTAGGGGGAGAGTTCAAGATTGCAGTGAGAGAAGTTTCAGTGGGGAAGGGGAAATGACGATGAAAGTCCCCAATGTGATACATATAAAATATAAATAAGTATTTCTGCCCTTAAAGCTATCCCTTCTGTCTGCAGTTGGACAGCATGTTTCTTTTTTAATTAATTTTATAATTATAACATTTTTTGACAGTAATATGCAGAGATAATTTTTTACAACATTATCCCTTGCACTCCCTTCTGTTCCGAATTTTTCCCCTCCTTCCCTCCACCTCGTCCCCTACATAGCAGGCATTCCCATACATATTAAATATGTTGAACATTGATTTAAAAATTTTATTTTTTGGTTCTAAATTCGGTTCCTCCTTCCCTCTTCTGGGCCTTTCTGATGCAATAAGCAATTTGATATAGGTTATACATGTGCAGTCATGCAAAAGATATTTCCTTACTAGTCATGTTCTAACAGAAGACACAAACCAAAAAAAGAATCCATGAAAAAAATGACAAAAGTGAAAAATAATATGCTTCAATCTGCATTTAGACTCCATCCGTTCTTTCTCTAGGGACGGATAGTTTTTGTTTGTTTGTTTGTTTGTTTGTTTTTTGTTTTTGTTTTCATCATGAATCCTTTGGAATTGTCTTAGATCATTGTATTGTGGAGAAGAACAAAGTCACTGTTGATCTACATACAACGTTGCTGTTTCTTTGTAAAATCTTCTGGTTTTGCTCATTTTATTTTACATCAGATCATGTAAGTCTTTCCAGATTTTTTCCCCCTGAAATCATCCTATTAGTCATTTCTTAAAGCACTATACTATTCCATCACAATCATATACCATAGATTATTCAGCCATTCCCCTATTGCTGGGTATTTCCTCACAAAAAGAGCTGCTATAAATATTTTTGTACAAATAATCTTTCCACCTTTTCCCTTATTAGTTTTTTTTGGTAATATAGACCTAATAGTGATATTGATAGGTCAAAGGCCATGCACAGCTTCATATTTTGGGCACAGTTCCAAATTGCTTTTCAGAATGGTTGGATTGGTCTGTTTATTCCTTAAAAGCTTCTCATAATTGGGTTCCTTCTTACCTCTTCATTCTTCTCATAACTTACTCTCCCTCATATATTCTATGAGTCAGGGCTACTGGCCACCATACTGTCTCTTGAACAAGATATTCCATTTCCCAACCCGGTTTTTTAAATTGGCCGTCTCCCTTGCCTAGAATTCTCTTCTTCCTCATCTTTACCCTCTGGCTTCCATCATATCTCAGGTAAAATCCTGCCTTTTATAATTAGCCTTTCCTTTATTCCTTTAAGCACTATTGCCTTCCTCTGAGATCATCCCCACTCATCCTGTATGTCTTCTGTATATAGTTGTTTTTATATGTCTGTATTTTCTGTTTCTACATAGTTATTTGCTATTATCTCCTTCATTAATCTTTGAGCTGCTTGAAAGCAGGAACTGTCTTGCCTTTTCTAATAATCTCAATATATATTTTTAAATATATTATTTTCATTTTATTTTTTTCATGGCTTTTTCCTTTTATTCTAGGTTTTTTTTTTTGGCTGAGGCAATTGGGGTTAAGTGACTTGCCCAGGGTCACACAGCCAGGAAGTATTAAGTGTCAGAGTTCAGATTTGAACTCAGATCCTCCTGACTTCACAGGGCTGGTGCTCTATCCACTGTACCACCAGCTGCCCCTTAATCTCAATATTTAACACAGTATCTGGAGCAAAGTAAATACTTTAAGAATATTTATTAATAAATTGACTTGAAAAATAAGTGTACAAACCAAAAATCCTGATGAGTGACCCCAAAATTGGTATGATTGCCATCAGAACACCTACTCTTCCATTGGCATATGAGCATCAATCGACCACCATGATCAGTTTTTAAAAAAATTAACATATGCTAATATTATTTTTTTTTGTTGAAGATGTGCAATTCTTCTAAATATTTCCACATTTATCATGCTGCACACAAATAATCAGACCAAAAAAGGGGGGAAAATGAGAAAGAAAACCCCCCAAGCAAACAACAATAAAAAAGTGAAAATACTACGTGGTGATCTATGTTTAATCCCCATAGTTCTTACTCTGGATGCAGATGACTCTCTCCATCACAAGTCTATTAGAATTAACCTGATTCACCTCATTGTTGAAAAGAGCCATGTCTACCATGATCAGATTTTGATATTCAAGAGACACTGAAATGACCATTCTTTTAAAAATTACTTGCTACCTATAATTATAAAATGATTATCTAGAAATTATCTCTCTCGAATTTTTGATGAATCATACATCTAAATTATTATTTTAGCACACCTGTGACAAATAAAACCCGTTGTATGAATAAAGTATTTCTGAAAATGAATACGTTTATAGATATGAGGGGAAAGGGATCAAGTGGGTATAATCTCCACTGGTCTTGGTCAATTCTTATTCTTTCAGTGTGTGACCATAGCACAGTACCCTGATTGCTGGTTTCCTTCCTCCTAAACACCTCTGGTTTGTGGAGGTGTTCAGAGGAGAGGAGAGAATTGGATGAGGGAAGCTTGATAATGGGGACCCAAAGGAGCTTTTCTTGTTTGTTTGTTTGTTTTTAAGAGACAACAGGGCATAATGGATGGAGCACTGAGCTTGAAGTCAGAAAGATTGGTGTTAAAATCCCACCTCAAGTGTTTATTAGCTATGTAATACTACACTAGTCACTATTTTTCTAACCTATAAAATGTGGATAATAATAACACCTAACTCACAAGGCAGTTGTTACAATTGATGAGATTATGTTAAGGGATTTGAGAATCTCTGTAGAATCATAGAATTTGACATCTGGAAAGGACTTCAGGGACCATGACGTCCCTGACAAGGGGTCAATTAGCTGTTGCTTATATAAACTTGGAACATCTTTATCCCTATTCCCAAATCATGATTCCTTTTTTTCATTCTATCAGCTCTAATGTGTGAAATCTGATAGGGATCACTTCAGACCCAGTGTGATGCTCATGCTCACTAAGCCTCTCACTGACTAGTCCCTTGTTACACTCACAAGGAAGGGAACCCACCACCTTCCAAAGCAGCCTATTTCATTTTTGTACAGTTCTTCTCATCAGGAAGTTCTTTTTTTAAATGAAATTTTATTTTTAAAAATTTAATGATACTCTACCTTTTTTCCCCTTCTCTTTTTTTCCTAATTGAAAGAGAAAGAAAAACAAAATCATTAAAACAAATATGTAAAGTTAGCAAAAAAAAAAAAGTCATATCCAAAATCCCCTCAGTTTGAAATTTGTCTCTTTTAAGATTTGCATTATGACTTCCTTTGTGCTCAGTATGCCTTGTGTGTGTGGGAGAACCAAAGTATTTGTGAATATTGTCTCTATTCATTGGTTCTTTGTGAGCTTGGAGTTCAAGTTGCAGCAAGACAGAGTCAAAAAGACTTGACCTCAGTCATTTACTGAGTGATCCTGGGTAAGTCATATATGTTTCTCAGTTTTCTTCTCTGTAAAATGGGAATAGCTTCTATTTCCTAGGGTTATTATGAAAATAAAATGAGATTACTTTATTATTATTATTATTATTATTATTATTAAAATTACGATTATAACTTTAAAGCACTATATAAATCACCACCATCACCACCACCACCACCATCATCCTTACAACACTTTTTTCAATTTCCATCTTTCCTTTTTGCTGATCAAGAATTTTATACTGAGTGAATCCAAATGTTATTTTGATATCACCACAGAAAAATTACATGAGATGAAGGAGACGTTGAATTTGTGTGGGTAATCAAAGTTTGATTAAGAAGGAGCTAGGTGGTACAGTGGATAGGGTGCTGGGTCTAAATCAGGAATCAGAAAGGCTCATCTTCCTATGTTCAAATTGGCCTCAGACACTAGCTGTATGACACTGGACATGTCACTGAATCCTATTTGTCTCATTTTCCTTATCTGTAAAAATGAACCAGAGAAGTAAATGGCAAGCTACTCCAGCATCTTTGCCAAGAAAACCTCAGATGGGGTCATGAAGGGTCAGAAATGACACTGAATGATATGTTTTGAAATGATTCCTTTAATTTGGACTCCATACTAAGCTCTTTTTAGGAGATTTGATATTGGGCTTATGGCTAGATGTGAATCTCAATGGACTAAAATAGTCCCTGAAAAGTGTTCCATTTCATATTAATTTTTTGACATTATTATATTGATGGCATGTATTAAATAAAGAACAGTTTTCTATGTGTATATCAAATACGAGTTCCCACTATGCTTGGGTCTATTTTATAGATTTGTGGTATGTGAAGAAACTATGAGTGTGGACTTGAATGAAAGGCTTTGTGATAATTATCAAAGATGTCATATATGTTTATGGGGCTTTTGGCTATCTTGTTTAATAATTCGTTGGTCAGTCATTTTCAGTATGTCTGACTCTTTGTGACCTGATTTGGGATTTTCTTGGCAAAGTTACTGGAGTGGTTTACCATTTCTTTCTCTGGTTCATTTTTACAGGAAAGGCAGCAGTAAGTGTCTGAGGCTGGATTTGAACTCATGAAGATGATCTGCCTGACTGAGTTTGGTGCTCTATCCACCGTGCCATTTGTGCCACCTAGATTTTACATTGTTGTAAATGTTCCATTATTCTATTACATGTAGAAATGTTCTTATTTACTGAGCTTTTCTTTAGGTCTTTTTTCTCCTTGCAGCATATTCACTCCCTGAAATGTTCTCACATTTTCCATCAACTTAAAGGTTAAGGAAAGAGCAGAACAGATCTCACAGTTTTCCTAAAACCACCAAATATTTCATGACTTTGTTTCCTTGGATTAAATGCTTGTTTTATGTAAAAACAACACCTGGCATTTCATTGGACTGCAAGGTAAAACAAAATCAATTAATCAATAAACATTTATACAATTCCTCAGGGAATTTACATCCCAATACTGGACAACAGGGACATAGGAAATATAGGAATAGGTGGCTGTGTGTGCATGGCTTTAAAAGTAGATCTGTAGGGTCCACAGAAAGACTGGAGCTCCATCTTTGTGGGAAGCCTGCAGGGGATGACCTTAACTAATTAATCACTCTCAGTCTCGTGTCTCCAAGAAATACATGGGGTGTAGAACAATAGCTATCTTTCACTGTCAGAAGTTGTACTCTAGGGATGTCACACTTTTTGGGGTTGAAAATAAAAACCACTTTCTAGTAGGCCTCAAACCTGGAAGGTAACAGCTGAATCACAGTCTGCTCAGCTCCACTTCTACTAATACTTAATAAACAAAAGACAATTATGTAGAGCTAGGAAGCATATTTATTAAAGCTAGCAAATAAAACAGCAACTGGGGAAGCTACACAAGTGTAAGTAAAGGAATATACAAAATTAAAGGAAGGCTTTGTGGCCTGGGATTGAGATGAAATGTCAGCTCAACTGGGTAGTTAATGATCTTGGAAACACTTAAGACACCAAAGACAAACTTGGAGAGCAAGCAAACACATTTATCAAAACAAGCAAGTAAAACAATAACTGAGGAAGCTACCCAGAAGAATTTGGGTCATAGAATACACAAGATTAAAGAGGGGCTTTGTGAATTGGGGTTTAAATGAAATCTTAACTCAACCAGGTTGAAAATGATCTCATCTGAGAAGGCTTTTCTTGGTAGTAGCTGGAGGTACAGGCACTATTAAACAAGGGACATGTTAGCTGCTAGATTTCCCTCCTATTCTGGGAAGTCCAGGAATTTCCAATTCATGATTTGAATAGTATATGGTACTTTCACTGTCTTCTCTGCCTGTCTCCCCAACTCGTCTCTCTCCCCCTTCTTTCCCCCCATTCACCCTCTTTTTCCCCTTCTCTTTCCCTCTTCCCTTCTCCCTCCCCTTCTCTCTCTCATTCTCTCTCTCTCTTTTTCTCTCTCCTCTCTCTTTCTCCTTTTCTCTCTTTCTGTCCCTCTTTCTCTCTCCTTCCCTCTCTTTTCTTTCCTCTCTCTGTTTCTCCTTTTCTCTTTCTCTCTTTTTCTCTCTCCTTCTCTCTCTCTTTTCTTTCCTCTCTGTTTCGCCTTTTCTCTCTCTCCTTTTCTCTCTTTTTCTCTCTTCTCTTTCTCCTTTTCTCTCTCTCTCCTTCTCTCTCTTTTTTCTCTCCTTTCTCTCTTTCTCCTTTTCTCTCTTTCCCTCTCTCTCTTTTTCTCTCTCTTTTTTCTCTCCTTTCTCTCTTTCTCCTTTTCTCTCTTTCCCTCTCTCTTTTTCTCTCTCATTTTCCCTCTTTTTCTCTCCTCTCTTTCTCCTTTTCTCTTTTTCTTTCTCTCTCTTTTTTTCTCTTCTTCTCTATCTCTTTTTTTCTCTCTCCTTGTCTCTCTCTTTCTTTCTCTTTCTCTTTCCTTCTGCTGTCTGAAGCCCTTTCCCATCCCCCTTGGTATCTTCCTTCTATTGATTATCTCTGATTTATTCTGGATGTCTTATTAGTTGTCTCCTCCATTAGGCTGTGAGCTCCTGGAGAACAGAGACTCTTTACCTAGGGCCAGACACAAAGTGGGTCTCTATGTTTGTTGAGTGACTGTTATCTCATTGAAAATATCCTAATCCCATCTCTCCACGGGGGACAAATGACTCTTTTGGAGAGAGATGGTGATGTAGCGCCCTCTGCTGTCAGACAGGCCTAATAAATAGAATTGTTTTTTAAGCGTAAGAATCCAAGGCCATCTAGCCCCAACCTCTCTCTTTTTACAGAGGAAGACACTGAGTCTCAGAGAGGTTAATTAACTGGTCCCAGGTCACAGAGCTCCAGCCTCTCCACACAGCTCTTACCTCACTTTAATGAATCAGTATTTACCCAACACCTGGAAGATGCTTTCCTTGCCATTTCTGGTACAGACACCTTCCAGTCTCATGTTCCAAGCTTTGGTTACTTTGCCCCTTCCCTTCTCATACACTAGAGTCACATGACTTGAAGTAGTAGCGAGGCAAGGCGATTTATTGGATAGAACTGTACTTAGGGTCCGGAAAACCTGGGTTCTAATTCTGCCTTAGTCATAAACCAGACGAGGACCCTAGATAACCCCCCTTAACCTTAGTTTCATTAACTGTAAAATGGGGACAATAATATTTCCAATACTTCCCCCACTGAGCTCTTGTGAGGATCAAATGAAACAACATAAGTAAAGCACTTAGGAAATATTAGCACCATAGAAACGTGAGCTATTTGACTTTTCTCCATGGAACTCTAGGATTTTAAGGTTTATATTTATACATTATATCATATTTATATTTATTATAAGGCATATATTTTAAGGTTCTCATCCAACAGTCCTGAGTTAAGTATGTAATTAATTACACACTTAAGACCTGACTTTAAATGCAGCCTTAGACCTTTAGCAACTATGAGACCCCTGGTCAGTTAGTTATCTCCCCCAGCCTTAATTTCCTTTTCTGTAAAATGGAGATCTAAGAGTACTTAACTCCCAATATTGTTGTGAGGAAAAAACGAGGTCATATTTGCACTTTGTAAATCTGAAGAAATTATACAAATGCGATCACCATGTTTTTGTTGCCGTTACAGATGAAGACGTTGAAATCCAAGCAATTACAAAGTCCTGTAGGTAGCACCTTATTCACACCCTTGCCAGGTATGTTTTCTTGTCATTTCTCTAGGATGGACACTATTCATCATGTGGTGGGGTCTGGCAGGAGATCCTTAATGGTGTATCCTTTTGTGACCTGGCTGGTAGGGAGCTCACTCATGGGAGACATGTAAGGAAAGTGCTTTGGCTAGATACTAGAACATGTTTAGAAATAGTTCCGATGTGCTAACCACATGGTGAATAGGAGGCCGAGGGCTGTGGGAACATTCATAAAGGACTAGGGACCAGAGCTTTGGTTATCTTCTCTTGAGCTCTTTCATTTTCTCTTGGGTTTTCTGTTCTTCATTGGACTCCTTTGGTGACAATTCTAAAGATATACTATTATAAGGGAAGAGGTTTCGAGCCTTCTCCATTGAGATCAATATATGATGTCATGGAAATGTGTCTTAGTCCCTTTGCATCCCCATTTATTCTTTTCCATTTTAAGAGAAGGAGATTGGAAACTATGACTTTGTAAATTTGGAAAGATCAGGAGAAAAAGTGTCTGGACATGGCAGCATCCTAGTATCCCACTATCTGGATTTTCTAATTAGCTTGACATTGGTTTCCTGAGGACTAAGGAATATAGTCCTTAGCTGAGATAAGGATTCATGTGGCAGCCATGCTACATCAGGATGTGAACTTGGTGGGTGTTAGGATTACCAGGTGAGAACTCACCTTGTCACTGTCCAGACAACCTGAGTTCTCACCTGGTAATCCTAACAGGTGGGCCCAAGACTGAGACTGATTTAAATTTGTGCTCAACCTCAAGAGACCAAAGTGGAATAGGAGAGAGTATAACTCTGAGGCACTGGGCGGAAATGTTCATATTCTTTATTTCTTTATCTTTGGAAAAAATATCCCTTTGTAAAAATGAGCAGATGTTAAGAAGTTAAATGGAACGGGTGCATTAGTTGCTGGCACTTAATATTGAAAGGAACACCACCAGTGGAAATTTGAGCCAATGATGGTAGAAAAGAGATGCTCCTAAACCTTTCAGGATAGCCCTAGGGATCCTTTATGGGTAGATGTCAGTCACACTGGGAGAAGGAGCCAGAGTAAACTCCCCACAGTTAGAATTCGTCAGATTTTGGCTGTTTAATGTTAGATTATTTTAGTCATTGTACCTATTATTCTCTTGCTTCTGTTTTCTTCAGTTTGTGGCACTTAATATAAGTTTAAAAATATTTCTGTGAGTTCTTTATATTTATCATTTTCCTCCTTCTCTTCCCACCATCACTACCCTAAGGCAGACATTCACTATCATTGTTTGGACCAGGATAATAGTCATATTTCAGATCTTCTCCCATCCACCATTTTTCTGCCTTGAATCCATCTCTCAGACTACCGCCAGTCTGATCTTGTTGGTGGCATTGGGGCAACAATTGGTGACAAGACGGAGGACTTCCTGAACAAGCAAAAGAATTATTAGTCTGAGCTTCTGGGACATAGGACAGGAGCTTCTGGACAGCACTGAGTTCTTTGATCAAGTGGGAACTGGAGCAAGGGGCTATGGTTTGGTCTATTATTCAGCCTTCAAGAAGCTACTAAGCACTTACTAGGTGCCAGGCACTGTGTTAAAATAATATAACTAACATTAAGATCTCACAGTCTAAGGGGGAGACAACATGCAAGCAGCTTTGTATAAACATGATATAGACAGGATATCCTGGGGACAATTAATAGAGGGAAAGTGCTCGCAATAAGAGGAATTGGGAAGAATTTACAACAATATAGAAGGTGGGGTTTTTGAAGGAAACCAGTGAAATCAGGAGGAAAAGAAAGAAGAGAGAGAGTTCTAAGCAGAGGGGAAACAGCCAGTGAAAATGCTCAGCATGGGGCAACTAGGGGTCATAGTGGAGAGGACTGATATTAAGTCAGGAGGACCTGAGCTCTAATATAGCCTCAGACACTTGGTATCTATGTGGCTCTGGGCAAGTCACTTAATCCCGATCGCCATCCCCCAGCTCAGAGCTGGGAAGACATCAGTGCAATAGAGCTCCTTTCCCCTCCCCCTCCCCTAGATGGCAAGTAATCTAATCTATGTTAAACATGAGCAATTCTTCTATACATATTTCCACATTTATCATACAACGTAAGAAAAATCAGAACAAGAAGGGAAAAAAATGAGAAAGAAAACCAAAAAAGCAAGCAAACAACAACAAAAAAGTGAAAATATCATGTTGCGATCCACACTCTGTCCCCTCAATCTTCTCTCTAGATCAAGATGGCTCTCTCCATCACAAGACTATTGGAACTGGCCTGAATCACTTCATTGTTGAAAAGAACTACATCCATCACAGTTAATCATCCTATAATTTTGCTCTTGCTGTATACAATGTTCTCCTGGTTCTACTCACTTCCTTTAGCACCAGTTCCTGTAAGCCTCCCCAGGCCTCTCTGAAATCAACCAAGCTGACCGTTTCTTACAGAATAATAATATTCCATAACCTTCATATATCTCATTCAGCCATTCTCCAGCTGATGGGCATCCACTCCACTTCCAGTTCCTTGCCACTACACAAAGGGCTGCCACGAACATTTTTGCACATGTGAGTCCTTTTCCCTTTTTTTTTTTTTTTTTATCTCTTTGGGATACAGACCCCGTAGAGACACTGCTGGATCAAAGGGTGTGCACAATTGGATAGCCCTTTGGGCGTATGAACTCTGCTTTCTTGAGTCTGCTTCCCTTCATACAAATCTATGATTTCTATTCATTCCTCATATGTATCATTTCTTATGGCCCAGTGATATTCCATTACATCTAGATACTGTGATTCATTCAGCTGTTCTCCGGGAGTTGGAGAGGACTTGTAATAGAAATCCTTAGGAGAGATATTGGATTATGTTTAGACATTCCACTTTGCTGACTACATGGTAAATAGGAGGCTGTTTGATTGGCTGTGGAGGCATTCCTATTTGCTTTCTATTTTTTTTTTCCGCTCCCACAAAGAGCTATGAAAAAGATTTGTTATGGAAAAGACCCATTAACTGACCTATGGCATGCACTAGGTAACAGGATCACGTTCTTTGCATAATTCTCAGTTGTTTTCCACAATTTGCAGCTTTATCAGGAGTATATTAGTGCGCCTATCTTCCTACAATCTCGCCAATATTAACTATTGCCATTTTGACTGAAATGAGTTCAAACTTTGGCGTTGTTTAGTGAACATTAGTGATCATTTCTCTTATTATTAATTACTGATTATAATGGATATTATCATTGGTAATATTAACATTGTTATTGGGGTATAGGTTTTGGTCAGGGAAAACTAGGGCTGTTGACCCTTTTCAGGGGGTACTCCCAACTTTGGTGTCTACCTAATTCACCTGACTACGAGAAGTTCAATATGTAGGGCCACACTCTGGTAAACCATTTTTGTTCAGGGAAAACTAGTACTTCTGGTACTAGGGCTACTGACCCTTTTCACAGATACTTTCACCTCTGGTATCTACCTGATTCACCTGACTCTCACATGACTAGAAGTTCAATATGCAGGGGCCACACTCTGGTAAACCATTTTTGTAGACAGGTTAACCCAGGTTGAGGGTAATCAAGGGAGTTCAAACCCATTGGTGAGTTAGGAGAGTGTCTGTCCCAAGTTTGTAAAGACTTCCCCTGGTTGAATGGGCAAATGAGAACAATTTGCTCCAATAGCCAGAAAGACAGCTGAAGCAGATGCTGTGGAGTGCTTAGAGCTTGGTTAGATATTGAAGACCCTAAGGTCATTTATTGTAGCTCAAGCCATCTTGAGTCTGTCCTGCTACTGGTCATTGATGACTCTGGAAGAGAGAGGTCAATAACTGGGCAATTCTGCTTCATTGAAATCCAATTTATGCACAAATCAAAAGATGTCATTCATACTATTTCTGCCATTTTTTCACATGGACTATTTGTGCAAGATGTGCACGTCCCAAACATTCATAGAGTCAATTTGTGTCTTACCTGTGGTAAAGCATTCCAAGCTCATATTGGTCTGATCACCCATGGTTGGACACACTGTAACTTGACTCTGATATGAGGATATCATTTTGGTCCTCTTTGAGAATGAAGGACAACAACCAATCAAAATATGATTATTCTCTTTTTCTTCTCTTGTAATTTCTTTCCATGGTTGTTCATCATTTTTGTTTCTTCAGAAAATAATACCCTTGGATGTTGGATGGATCTGTTGTGAAATGGTTCATACATACATATATGTATCTATTGGCACACACACATGCCAATTTCTATTATTCCTTAGATGCCGGACTTTTATCAAATGTAATTAATGCAAGAATTTTTCCTCACTCAATAGTTTCTCTTTTTACTATGGCTGCATTGATTTTATTCATGCTAAAGCTTCTAAACCATAAGTGACTGAAATTGTCTATTTTATCTTTTATCATCATTAAGATTTAGTCATTTGATTCTTCTGCTCAAAATCCTTCACTGTTTATAGAGTGCTTTTTTTTGTTTGTTTATTTTACCTTTATATTTATCTTTATTTTTTTATTATAGCTTTTTATTTACAAGATTTGTGCATGGACAATTTTCCAGCATTGACAATTGCCAATTGTTCCTATTTTTCCCTTCCTTCCTCCCACCCCCTCCCCCAGATGGCAGGTTGACCAATACATGTTACATGTGTTAAAGTATAAATTAAATACAATATATGTACATAGTCCAAACAGTTATTTTGTACAGATTGATTTTGAAAGAAAACATATCGATCAATCCAATGATTAATTGACTTCAGAAGACAAATGATGGGGACATACCTGCTTCCTCTTCATAGGGAAGTGGTGGCTATAGATGTGGAATGAGATACATATTTTCAGGTATGACCTTTGAATGACATTCAAGGCTTTCCCAATCTCTCTTCTTCTGTATTATATTGCTTCCCTTAAGTTTTTCTATGGTGCAGGCAAATAGACATTTATTGTTTTCCTACTCCCCCTCAAGAGTAGGGTACCAGGTCTGGAGTTAGGAAGATCTGAGTTCAAATCTGACCTTGGATACTTACTAGCTGTGGAAAGTCACTTCATGGATGAAGTTTGCCTCAGTTTTCTCATGTGTAAAGTGAGCTGAAGAAGGAAATGGCATCCTATTCTAGCATGCCAAGAAAACCCTAAAAGAGGTTACGGAGTCAGACATGATGAAAAATGACTTGATAATAAAACTCTTTCCTAATATACATCCTGGAGCTAATTGCTTCATAAATTTGACTCATGGTATTCCATGGCTTTGAGTATTCTCTGTCTCTCTAGCTTTCTCCATTCCCCAGTAGGTGGTGTAGTGGACAGATCACTGGATTTGGAGTCAAGGACATCTGAATTCCATTTCTGTCCCAGAGAAGTGGCTGATCCAGGGAAGTTACTTAACATCTATTTGCCTCAGTTGTCTCATCTGTAAAATGGGGATATCAATAGCATCTACCTCCCAGAGTTGTTGTAAGGATCAAATGAGGTAATATTTGTAAAATCCCTGGCACATACTAATTACTTATATAAATATTTGCTTGCTTGCTTGCTTGCTTCCTTCCTTATTCTTTAAAATTCTTTAAGGTAAAACTCAAATGTCACATTTTTGGGGTATGTTTTTTCCCCATATTAGCCATGACCATTTATCCCTTGCTCCCTACCCTGACCTTACATAGCACTTGTTTTGCACTTATCTATTATTTGTTCCTCAAATTAATTATCTGAATATTTTTCAATTATGGTATAGGGTGATTATTTGGAATCAGGAAAACCTGAGTTCATATCTGGCCTGTGACACTTAATAGCTTGATGACTCTGGTTATATCACTTCACCTCTATGTTTTCACATTTGTAAAATGAAGATAATCAAAGTACCCAAATCCTGGGGTTGTTAGGAAGACCAAATGAAATGATATTTATAAAGTGCTTTGCAAATCTTAAATTGCTATCTAAACACTACCTATAAAATAATTATTAAAATAATACTCTTATTAATTACTAAAATAATATCACAATTATATTAATATGTTCTTGTCAGTATTAATATTGACAATAGTAAAATAATATCATATGATATGATAATTACCATATTAACATGTCATTAATAATAATATATTATTATTTCTTCATTGTCATAAACAAAAGAGAGGTTCTTAGTGGACACAAGTTCGTAACGTCATATGACAAACAAGATTTGAATGAGGGAAATAGCATAAAGCATTGGTCCTCAAAGTTTTTAAATAGGGGGCCAGTTCACTGTCCCTCAGACTGTTGGAGGGCAGGACTAGAGTAAAAACAAAAGCTCACACTCTGTCTCCGCCCCTCAGCCCATTTGCCATAACCCGGTGGGCTGCATAAACATCCTCAGTGGGCCGCATCTGGCCCACGGGCCGTAGTTTGAGAACTCCTGGCATAAAGGATGTCATTAAGGGAGATTTTTGAGCAGAAAGGAAGGTGAGCTGATCATAAGGTGACAGCAAGAGCTGAACAATAGACATTCCCCAGGGGGTTCCATCAATGTTGTACAATATCAGGAGATCTAGAGGAGGCTCCCAGATTACTGGCAGATTTACAGGTAGACATAGACAAGTATTTCAAAGGATTAGAGGGTACAGATGGGTTAAGATCTGGGTTGGTGGGGTACAAACACTGATGAGCTCCCAATCCAATCCAGTGTATCTATTCATTTACTGATTCTAAGCTCTGTGAGGGAAAGCACCCGACTATTCCAAGATCTGGCCAGTGCTCAGGGCCCTGATGAGTCTTGAAAAATTTTAATTTCATGGAATTGATTATGGATGATAGGAATATAACTGAGAACTGGCAGGGACCTTAGAAACCATACAATTCAACCTGCATATTTTACAGATGAGGAAACTGAGTCACAGAGAATTAAATGACTTTCTCACTGTCACACAGGTTTATAGTTTCATAGATTTAGAGCTAGAAGGGGTTTTAGGAGTCACTGAATCTTTGCTAAAGATCACAGTGACCCTCTGAGGTAGGATTTGATTTTCTGACCCAAAGTCTAGGTCCTTCTCTATTATGCTATGCTATCTCATCTGGAGTTACATTATTAATGGAGCCTATACATCACAGAATAGAAGTGATAGGGACTTCAGTGGTCACTTAGTCCAACCTAGATCTAAATATCCTCTACAACATTCTAGCCTTTGCAGTAAAGTGGCACAGAAAATAAAGTGTGGGACATGGAATCAGGAAAAACTGAGTTCAAATTTCACTTCAGATTCTTATTAGCTATCTGAGTCTGGTAGAATTTACTTAAGTCACTTTTGGCCTCAATTTCCTTATCCATAAATGGAATAATAATAGTGGTTATCCTAGAGTTGTTGTGAGAATCAAATGAAGTAATTTGTTTTTTTTTTCAAATCTTAAAATGCTCTATGAATGTTAGCTATTACTGTGATGATTATTATTAGCTTGGTGATCACCAAGGGAAGCCACTATCTCCTAAAGCAGTCAATGAGTCAGTCAACTAATGAGCATTTATTAAGCATCTACTTTGTGCAACCACTGTGCTAAGCATCGGGAATATAATCACAGGATTGCCTCTATAATGAGAGAGATAGTTCACTGCGTAACTTGGCACATACCACACAGTGGTAGATGGAGGGAAATCTGAAAGGGGAAAGCATTAATGGTCTGGGGGGGACTATGAATACCCCTCAAAAATGAGGGTTTTGAGATGAATCTTATAGAAAACTACTAGATGGAGATGAGGGTGGAAGGTATGTGGGCATGAGAAATGGTCAATGTAAAGTGGGGAATGCTGTGTTGGAGGAATTACAAGCAGACTGGCATGGCTTGAATGTAGACTATACAGAGAGCAGAAAAGAGCAAGAAAACTAAAACTGGTAGGGAGGAGCTGGTTATGAAAGACTTTATTTTATTTTTTCTAGGTTATACATATATATTCTTTTTTTTACATATGAATCAGGTTGGAAGAATAAAATCAGAACAAAAGGGAAAAACCACGAGAAAGGGGGAAAAAAGGTGATCTACCATAGGTCTCTCTTTGGTTGCGGATGGCCTTTTCTGTTCATAATTTATTGGACAACTGAATTGTTGAGAAGAACTAAGTTTATCATAGTTGATCATCACACAATCCTGTTGTTGCTGTGTTTTCCTGGTTCTACTTTCTTCACTCAGCATCAGTTCATGTAAATCTTTGTGAAAGACTTTAAATACCAAATATACCAAAAGATTTCATTCTTAGGTAAAATTTTTCAATTGAATGAATAAATAATAAACACAAGTTAATTAAAATATTTTATTGATTTGTTTACAACACTCCTACCTCTCAATACCTATCCCCCCACCCGTACCCCAATTGCCAAAACTATATCTTGTAAAAAATAAGCCTCGTTAAGCAAGATTGACCAACATATTGACCGGGTCTGGAGATGTAGATTTCAATCCATACCTGTAATGTACCACTTCTCTACTAAGGGGAGGAGGATGTGCTTCATCATGTTTTCTGAAGTCAAGATTAGTTCTTGCTCTCATCAAGGCTCTATTTTTTCCTATGTTGTTTGGGCAAGTTTTCTTTGACATCAAGCGTGAGTACTAAGACTAAGATTTCTTTTGCTGCATCTTCTACTTATCGTTGTCTAGAATGGACTCATGCAACAAGCATTTATTAAACGCCTACTGTATTACAAGCCAACCAATTTGTTGGTTATTACTATGTATCAGCACTCTTTTAAGCCTTGGGGAATACAAAGACAGGCAAAAGCAATCCCTGCCTTCGGGGAACTCACCTTCTAATGGGGAGAGACCATAAATACACACCAGATCCATACAAAGTAAATGGAAGTAAATATTAGAAAGAGAAGTTCTAACCCTTCCTCCTCCCCTCCTTCCTGTAAGATTTTTTACTCCTTTTAAGTCTCAGCTCAAGTACCAGCCTCTACATGGATTTTTTTTCTGATCCTTTCAGATACTAATGCTCTACCCCAATTATTTTATATTCATTTTATATATAATTTATTTGGTAAGACAACATGATGTGGCGGATAGAGCGCTGGCCAAGGTCCTGTCTGTGACACAATGCTGGAATGGTGCCGGTCAAATCTCTCCCTCTCCCTCTAGGCAGGAAACTCTTCAAGACTATGTTTTAGAGAGGGTCCTGACTTGCATTGGTAGGGCAGGTTGCTAATCAGACAGTTCTGTGCATGAACATTTGTATATGTATGTATGAGTTCATATGCATGTGCACAAATGCAAATGTGCAATGTACATGTAATGTACATGCATGCATATGTATGTATATGTATGTGTATACATACATATATAAACATATACATGTATATATATATATATATATATATATATATATATATATATATATAAATAAACACATGTGGGGGGCAGCTAGGTGGTGTAATACATATATATATATATATATATATAAATACACACACATATGTGTATTGTGGAGCAGCTAGGCGGTGCAATGGATAGAGCATCATACCTAGAATCATAAAGACCTGAGTTCAAATCCAGCTGCAGATACTTAGTTGTGTGACCCTAGGCAAATCACTTCATTCTATTTGCCTTAGTTTAATCATTTATAAAATGAACTGGAGAAGACAATGACTAACCACTCTAGTATGTTTGCCAAGAAAATCCCAAATGGGGTCACAAAGTCAGACACGACTGAAATACAAATTTGTATATGTATAAATGTTTATGTATATATCGTTTTTATTCAGTCGTTCAGTTTTGTCTGACTCTTGATGATCCTGTGGACTATAGCATGTCATTACTGTTCACGGAGTTTTCTTGAATGCAGTTTTATTATGCTGTTATATACAATAGGGAATTTTGCTACCTGGTGCAGGGATCTTGCAGTAATTGAAAGCCAGCATCAGAAAGAGTTGAAGCATCTACCAACTCCCTCAACTGACAATGATCCAGTATCAGAAACCAACAATTGGGCATGGAAAACAGAATTGTATTTTAAGACATAGGATTCACCTCTGTGACGTACTTGTATACTTACAAAAATATTATATTTCTTTCTTTCTTTCTTTCTTTTTTTTAAATTTCCCTGAGGCTAGGGTTAAGTGACTTGTCCAGGGTCACACAGCTAGGAAGTGTTAAGTGTCTGAGATCACATTTGAACTCGGGTCCTCCTGAATTCAGGGCTGGTGCTCTATCCACTGCGCCACCTAGCTGCCCCCAAAATATTATATTTCTTTTTGTTGTTGTTCTGGATTTTAATGGTGAGGGAGAATGGAAATTCCCTTTAATGGTGAGGGGAACACAAAGGATGCAGATTTTAAACTCATCTGTAACATAGTCTTTGCCCCCCTAAGTAATAAAACTTAGAAGCTCAATAAAGAGCTTCTTTTAAAAATTTCATGCCACTTCCAAATAGTCAGTGAACAGAGGACGAGGCTTGAAGTCAGCAAACTCACCTTCCTGAGTTCAAATGCAGTCTCAGATTAGTGTGACCCTGGGTAAATCACTTAGCCCTGTTTATCTCAGCTGCCTCATCTGTAAAATGAGCTGGAGAAGGAAATGGCAAACACTTCAGCATCTTTGCCAAGAAACTCCCAAATGGAATCAATAAAGGGTGGGTCATGACTGAAATGATTTCTCTTATAAAAAAAGGTTCTTTGGACGGGTTCTATTGTTATTTTCTGGTCTTGAATTCTTGTAAATTCTCTTATAAATAAAGGAGTGAGGTTCAACAAAACACACCAGCCCATTCACTATCTGAAAATGTACCCCTCATTTGCTCAGAGACCAAAACATGCTCCACCATCATATCTCTTCTCATGAATAAATATTTCTAAAGTGTCAGCTGGTTTTCTAGCATCCCATGGGAGAGCATCTCCACTGACCCTTCTTCTGACCCATTCCATGCCGCATGGCCACCTGTGCTCTTGTCATGATTAGTGATCACACTGATTAATAGTAATGATTATTGAGGTGCACAAGTGCAGCACATTACATATATTTAGGGACTCTTTTTTTTTTTTTTGGTAAATGGCATTTTACTTTTTCCAATTACATAGAAAGACATTTTCAACATTCGTTTTAATAAGATTTTGTATTTCAATTTTTTCTCCCTTCCTCCTTTTCCAGGGAAGTAACCTGATACTTTTACAATGGATTGATCAGTTTTGCTAACTTCCACCCCTTCACCCTGAACAAATACTATTTGTCATATGGAATGATTCTAGAGGAAGGGTAGGGGTAACATATGAGATAATACGATGATGCAAGAATTCTAATTGTAGCTAGCATTTATATAGAACTTCTAGGTTTTTCAAATTGCTTTATAATATCTCATTTTATTCTTAATATAACCATGGGAAGCCAAGTTTTACTATTATTTTCTCCTTCATTTACAGATGAGGAAACTGAGGCTGACACAGGATCATAAAGCTGTCTGAGGTTGATTTTTTCCCCCCCGCAGAGGCTGGGGTTAAGTGACTTGCCCAGGGTCTCACAGCTAGGAAGTGCTAAGTGTCTGAGATCAGATTTGAACTCGGGTCCTCCTGAATTCAAAGCTGGTGCTCTATCCACTGAGCCACCTAGCTGCCCCCTTGAGGCTGATTTTGAACTGAGATTTTTCTGACTCCATGGCCACTAATTTTTAATCCAGCTATCTCTTTACTTTTTAGAATTTTTATTTTTTTTAAAGTTCTGAAGTTTTTCCAGTGTTTTTCTCTATATTATTTTGCACAGCTGATTGGTTCATAGTGGGCTTCTTATACCTTTTAGAGAACAATGAATACTTGGGGCTTTGAAGGGTTGAGTGATTTATCCTTAGTTTCTGTTGATTTAAACGAACCACTCATAACTAACAGAGCCTTAGAGAGTTTGTACTCAGTAGTTAAGCATTTTGCTGAGAGGCAGCCTGTCAGAAGTAAAAACTCAGGTTTTCCTATTCCAAAGTCCATCCTCCAGCCAAGATGGCAGACTTCCTGTCATCTGACATTTATCCAGTACTTTACAACTTAGAGAGGCAGGATTACATAGTGGATGGGAAGCTGGCCATAAAGCCAGGAAGACACATGCTAACTGTGTGACTCTGGCCAAGTCGCTTTGGTTTTAATTACTTCTTTAGGTTAGACTATAAGTTGAAGAAACAGAGCTAACCTGCTTAGGAAGATGGAGCTTTCTTACCTGGGAGATCCCTGTAGCTAACATTTATATAGTCTTAAAAAGTAGCAAAACATTTTACTTATATTATCTCAGTTGATGCTTACAACAACAGTGCCAGGTAGTCCATAGTGTTATTCCCATTTTGTGGATGAGGAAACTGAGATCAATGAAAGCACTGATTTTAGTTAACCCCTGTGTTTATATTTTAAAGTTTGTAAATAAACAAACAAACCTGTAGATACGTTATCTCCATTGAGTGTTAGCACAACCCTAAAAGGCAAAGCACGGCAGGGTATTATCATCCCCATAGTACAGAAGAGAAAATTGAGGGTCAGAAAATGTAAATGATTTGCATAGGGTCACACAGCTGGTATAATTCAGAAGCAGGACCTGCATCCAAGTCTTCTAATTTATTACTTCTTGAACGAATTCAAATTTCTTCCACTTCCTCTCACTGGGCATTGGTTTCAATATCTGAAAAACGAGGGGGCTAATCCAGGTCCCATCTAGCTCTTGAAACTGATAATAGAAAAAAGTGGAATCTGGGACTAAGATGATTTAAAGGAGAATCCTTTTCTCTAAATAAAGCTAATTAAAACAAATAAACAACAAATAACAATATAAATAAACAAATTACAAATAAAGCTATTTAAACAAATGGAGGGCTATCTTCCATTGCAGCCACTAAAGGGAAGGGAAATTCAGTCCCTTTACACTTCATTGCTCACTTCACCTCCCTCTCTCATTGATGGTTTTCCTTACATCCAACTCAAGTTTCTCCTGTAGCTTATTTAAGGTATTTTCCTCTTTTTAGTGTTCAGAGTGAGAGTTCTCCAGCTTGGGGGAGTGCTTGGCACAGTAGGGTAGGAAGGTGGTGAAGTGGATAGAATGGGGGGAGGACTAGAGTCAGGAAGACTCATCTCTGTAAATTTAAATCCAGCCTCAGACATTTCCTAGCTGTGTGATCCTGAGCAAGTCCCTTCACCTTGCCTGCCTCAGTTTCCTCATTTGTAAAATGAGCTGGAGAAGAAAATGGCAAGCCTCTCCAGTATCTCTGGCAAGAAAATTCCAATTGGGGTCATAAAGAGGCAGACATGATTGAACAGTAACAATATGGTGCTTAGCCCAGATTGATTGACTTGGTGGAGATGGAGTCAATGTGACATCCAAAGAGACTACAAATTCTGACTCTTGGGACTAGGAGTACAGCAGAACAGATAAAGACCCTGCCTTAAAATCAGGAAGACCCGGGTTCAAATCCTGCCCAATCTGACACATTGTGAGACCCTTGGCAAGTCACTTAATCTCTTTTTTGTTCTTAGATAGCTCTCTCAAGAGTATAAATTAATTTGAATTGCCGATTTGTATCTGAGGAGGAAAATTTCATACTATGAGTTCCTTACACTGATGAGCTCCTGGGCCTATGTGTGTTAGAGCAAAGAAAGGAGAGAGAGACAGAGAGAGAATGAGAAGGAGGGAAGGAGAGAGAGAGACAGAGAGAGAGAATGAAAGAGAGAAAGACAGAGAGACAAAGAAAGAAAGAGACAGAAAGATGGAGAAACAGACACACAGAAAGACAGACAGAGAGAGAGACAAAGACAGAGACACAGACACAGAAAGAGACAGAGACAGACAAAGACACACCGAGAGATACAAACAGAGAAAGACAGAGACATCAAGAAGAGAAGGGAAGAAAGAGAAAGGCAGAGGGGGAGAGAGAGAGGCAGATAGAGATAGATACAGAGACAGACAAAGACAGAGAGACAGAAACACAGATAGAGAGCCAAAGCCAGAGACAAAGACAGAGAGACAGAGATAGATGAAAGAGAGAAGAGAAGGAGAGAAAGAGAAAGGCAGAAAGAGAGAGAAACAAAGACAGACAGACAGAGAAGAGACAGAAAGAAGAGAAGGGAAGAAAGAGAAAGAGGGAGAGAAAGACAGATAGACAGAAATAGATACAGAGACAGATAAAGACAGAGACACAGAGACAGATAGAGAGCCAAAGGCAGAGACAAAGACACAGAGAGATAGGCAGAGACAAAGAGAGATGAGAGAGAGAGAAGAGAAGAGAAGGAAAGAAAGAGAAAGGCAGAAAGAGAAACAGACAAAGACAAAGAGAGACAGAGAGACAGAAACAGAAAGAAGAGAAAGGCAGAAGGAGAGGGAGACAGAGACAGAGAGACAAACAGAAAGAGACAAGGGAGACAGACAGAAAGACAAAGATGGAGAGAAGAAAAGAGAAGGGAAGAAAAAGAAAGGCAGAGGGAGAGAGAGAAAGAGAGAGAGAACTTAAAAAAAACCACAAGGACAAAATTCTCTTGGTTTGAGGCATTAAATCAGAATTTGTAAGCTCTAGAATATCTTAAATATCACATATCTCAAACTGCTTCATTTTTACAGATCAGGAAACTGAGTTCCAGAGAGGAGGGATGTCTTTTCCAAGGTCATGGGTGGGGGAGTACAAGTAGTAAGTGGTTCCACATTTGAATGGAGGCCCTCTCCTCCGGCTTTAGGCCACTCCTATTTGTTTCCCTCGCTCCTTCCTCTCAGTCACCTTCTGGAACATTACTGGGCAGAGTGGGGAGAGGGGACAGTGAGGGTTTAGCTCTAGAGGCTGCCGGGGTGGAGAATGTCTTTGGTAGGAAGAGAAGCCTGGTACGGCCTCTCTGCTGCCCACTCTGTGTTCTTTCCCAAAGAGGGCACAGTTACCCACTTTCCGGCCCAAGCTGAGCAGAAGGCGCTCTCTCACCCTTTTATGAATTTATATCCCAAGGTCCAAATCCAGCAACTTTTCTCTGCTAAATCCATAGAATTTAGAGACCTCAGGGATCTCTCACTTTTCAAAGGAGGAAACTGAGACTCAGAGAAGGATCGTAGTTTAGCCAGGGAAGGGATCTTAGAGGCTATCTAGATTAATTCTTGCCTTTCCCCCTCCCCATTTCACAGATGAGGAAACTGAGTCTTGGAGCCGTTAAGTGGCCTGTCTAGTATCACAACAGAGATACAATTGGACATTTCTTTAGATTTGAATTTAGGGGCTCTTTAGACCCTGCATTGCCTCTCTTCCCAGCAGTACTCTCCCCCCTGGGTTTTCTAACAGCCCCTAGTCCAACCTCCCCCCTCTCCCGCCCTAGCTCCCAGCTTCTGTCCTCCCACCCTCACCCTCCCACCTCATCCACCCACTCCCATCCTGCCGCATCCCTTGTTCCCCTCTCCTAGCCCGGTGCACTTTGCGCGCTGCTTTAGGGCTGAAGTCCAAAGTTCAGTACCTTGCTAAGCACAGGGATAAATATGAACCTTGGAGAATTTCCCTAGCTCCAATGTAAACAGAGAGCCAAGGGGCCCTGAATCACCGGCGGGCTAGGACAGGGGTGTGGGTGGGGGGGCCATAGGGCTTGGTAAGTGAGGTTTTGGGGGGAATTGGAAGGGAGGAAGGGAGGCTTGTTTCTGTTCTCTGGAGGACAGCTTGGCCGGCCATGCTTTGAGGAAGCCTAGGGAGCTGGGCAGGTGGAGGTAGCGTGGCCCACTGGCCTCCATTCTGGAGCCATGGTCTCCCAGCTAAGCCAGCTACAGACAGAGCTCTTGGCTGCTCTATTGGAATCAGGACTGACCAAGGAAACCCTGATCCGGGCCTTGAGTGAGACAGGACCCTATGACCTGACGGGAGAGGCCTCTGTGGACAAGAGGGAGCCCTGTGGCGGCGAGCTGGCTGAGCTCCCCAATGGGCTGGGAGAACCACGGGGGTCTGAGGAGGACACGGACGATGAGGGGGAGGATTTCACGCCCCCTATCCTGAAGGAGCTGGAGAACCTCAGCCCAGAGGAGGCAGCCCACCAGAAGGCTGTGGTGGAGACGCTCTTACAGTAAGGCACCTTTCCCCCCTCTGGCATGGTCCTGGGTCCACTTCCTCCACCCTGCTTGCCCTGCCTTAGCGTTGTCCCTGTCCACCGCCTGTTCTCTCCCCAGCAGTGGGACGGGATCTGCTCTGACTTAGAATTGCCGTATATGGTCTTCAGCAGCTTGGTGGTGGGACTTTGGAGGAGCTGGTGGGTCCGGGCTTAGAACCTAAGTGTGGCTTGAAACTTAGAGGGGGAAGAAGCAACTGGAACTGGGAAATCTCAGAGTCTTCCCTGAGAGAACTTGGAGTGTGTGTGTGTGTGTGTGTGTGTGTGTGAGGAGTGGGTATTTCTAAGCTCTGGAACCATCTTATCCTGAAATCCAAAAAAAAATTCCTTGGAATTCTCCCCCCCCCTCCTTGAATCCCCCTGGTCCCCAGTTGAGTGAACATCTGAGTTCTAGAGAGGGAAGCCTGGGTGCAGAAGCGGGATAGTGGTGGAGACTCTTCTGAGCTTTAGGAATAGGGCAGCCTTGGAAAGGAGGCCAAGTACCCCATCATCAAGGGAAGGCCTGAGGAGTTCATTCTTACCTCAAGGCAGGTGGATTCCTAGGGTCAAAGCTGATTCCTCCTCTTCCCCGCTTCCTCTGCCCTTATAGTCCCCTTCCCCCCAAGCAATGGCCACTTTCCCTCTTCTTCCTTGCCATCCCTACCTGAGCAGCTTCCTTCATCTGCTACATCCCATCTCTCTGGCTCCCCATCCCTGGAACTGTGTGGGACCTGGGGCTGGGCTGCTCCCCCCTCCCCAGCCAGCTTTGCCTGGTTACTAATTATCCAAGGGGCTTTATTATTTCTCTCTCTCTCTCTCTCTCTTTTTTTTTTTTTTTTTTATAAATTTATAAACTGAAAAGTTCCTGATAAGCCATGTGATCATTAACTTCTGATAATTGTGTCCTGGGGAAGACATGGCCAGACACCTGGCTCCAAAGGCCTTGGGCAGATTTCCCAGAGGGAAGGAAAGAGGGGGTAGTTATAGAGGGGGCACTAGGGGCTCCAGAAGCCTTCTGCTAGAGTTCTAGCTTTTCCTATTTGAGGAGCACGGGGTCCAGGGACTTGGAGATTCGGCCTTCTTCCAGCTAAAACTTTTAGATATTCTCCCTAAACTGGTTCCAACGGGAATTGGGGTTGAAATATTGACCTGAGCAAAGACCCTCCCTTCTGTCCAAGGTCCTGAATCTGGGGGCAGGGGGGAGATGGGTGGAGATGGGGGAGAGACATAGCTGGAGATGGGGTTCTGTATAAGGACCCTCCATTTAAGACTGTTTTTGGATGAAAGGTGGATAGGTAGGGAATCGGCCGTCCATCTGGGTCAGGGTCAGAGAAATATTTGGCCTGTGTGTGGAGTCTTTCTCTCTCTGTACACACACACACACACACACACACACACACACTCACACTCACACACACTCACACACACTCAGTCACATACACAATCACACACACACTCACACACACACACATACTCACACACACACACACACACACACACACATACACACACACACACACACACACATCCGGGAGGCAGACTTTTACCCATATACCCAAAGGACCAACTTTAGGAACCTAAGAGAAGGATTTCTGGGCCTCGAGGGGGTTTGGGATGGGGAACCTGAAGATAACCTGCTGTGGAGGGAAGAGCATGGGAGAAGGCACCTGCGGACTGAACCAGACTTCTAGTTTTGGTGCTACTGTGGGACTACTATGGCACTTTCTATGGGGCTTTAAGCAAATTTCTGCTCTGCTCAGGGCATCGGTTATTGTTTTTTTCCCCAAGCCCATAAAATCCAAGGGTTGGACTAGGTGATCTCTCGGTGGCCTCCCAGATCTGACTCTCAATGCCTGTAAGGGGCCCCCTGACTTGGCAGGGAAGCTATGGGGCAAAGGGTAGATTCTACCGAGCGGGGGGAGGGGCAGAAAGGCACAACGTCCAGGTCTAAAGAGAGGGTGGAAAGGGAGGGGGGAAGAGTGGGGAGTGGAGCTCCTGGTTGAGGCTAGGCCAACCCTGCTGGGGAGCCTGGGATGGGTATGGAGGCCCCAAGGAAGGCACCGTCCCTCCCTCCCTCACCAGGGGCCATTCTTACCTGGGTGGGGCCTCCGCCAGTCAGCAGCCTGGTGGGGGGTTTCAGTGAAGCACCCCACGGGGAGGGGAGTCATCTGAGAATATCATAAGTTGAAGTCCAACTACTGGGCTATCCTGGAATGGAGGAAGGGACCTGAGACCTGAGAGGGAGAAAGAGGGAAACAAAGAAGGAGGGTAGATATAAGTGCTGGAAGTAAAGGGAAAGGAAAAAGGGGATGAGAAGAGGAAGGGAAAGAAGGCCTAAAGGAGGAAAGCAAGAGGAGGTGAGGAGTAAGGCCCAGAGAAAGGAGAAGAAGGAGCTGAGGAGCCCCGTTGAGGCCCAAGTGTGGCAGCCAGGCTCGGGGATTGGGCTTTCTTTAATGCTAACAGGTTGTTATTTGCTTTCCATTTAAATTTGAGATGTTGCTATAAATTATCAACCAGACTCTTGTTCCTGCTGGAGTTTATAACTAACTACCCGGGTTACTTATTGTTCAGGTAACAAAAGGGAGGTGAAAAACGCCCTTCAAAAAAGGGGGGGCCTCCATCCTGAGGGAAGGGGGAGGTGGGGGGGAGGAGAAGGAAGGGCAGCCTTAGGTGGAGGGCAGAGGCCAAGGGCCAGGACCAGGAGGATCCAAGGCCAAGATGATCTAGGATAGACCCAGGCCCCATATATAGGGATTGTCTGAGCTCCCTGAGGCCAGGTCGCTGTTCTTGACTTGAGTGTGGTCCAATTCATGAGTTCATGGTGGATCCCTCTATTGGGAAGATCATTTGGAATCTGTTAGGGAGGATGCCAGAGTCAAGGGGATATGGCGTTCAGGGCACAGTCCAGGCTGGAGACTGGCTGCTAAAGTGGGGAGCCAGCTTTCTCGTTTTAGGAGTCCTTGCCTGGAACGAGAGACTCTCAGACTTGGAAGAACTCAATTAATTCAGGGAGACCCAACTCTTTTGAAGATGAAGATTATTATTATTATTTTTTTCATGTCAAAAACCTAGACCTCAGCACGATAGTGGTGGATTTTCTTTTCTTTTTAAATTAATAAACATTTATTTTTCCCTCTTCCCTTCAATAGAAAAGAAAACCCAAGTTTTTGTAACAAATCTTCACAGTCAAGTAAAATGAATTTCCCCTTTATACTTGTCTCATTTAAAACAATGCATATTGATTCCACTGGAGGTGGGTGGTCTGGGCCATCATCAGTCTTCTGAAGACATGATAGTAGTGGTTCTCTTACAATGTAAACTCCTTGAGGGTAGAGACTATGATATTTTCACATCTCCACACCTGGCATATGGTCTGGACATGGGATTTCATCATTATGGCACATGTTAGTAGGTGCTTAATAAATACTTGTTGGATTCAATGGAATCACGTCAACTTGGTTTGTTTGAACCCTATCTGAATATAAGAATCATTCCTGACAAAAGGTCATCCATCTTCTGCTCAAATCACTCATGTTATTTATTAAGCTCCTACTGTGTACCATGTGATGTGCTAGACAATGGGGATACAAGATTTTTAGGTAGCATTAGAACTGGACTCTTGTCTCATTGCTAATGTTAATTTGTAGTCTGACTTTATTTTTAAATTTTTAAATTTTTTTTTTTTGAGGCTGGGGTTAAGTGACTTGTCCAGGGTCACACAGCTAGGAAGTGTTAAGTGTCTGAGACCAGATTTGAACTCGGGTCCTTCTGAATTCAAGGCTGGTGCTCTATCCACTGTGCCACCTAGTTGCCCCCGTAGTTTGACTTTAAACAAGCGACCCTGGTTGGATCTCATTTTCCTTATCTGTAAAAGGAGGGAACTGGGTTCTTTGGTTTTCCCCAGGCCCAACATTGTAGGTTTTATGTATAGCTAGCATTTATATATTTCTTTTTTAAAAACATAAAGCGATTTACAAATATTGAGCTAGCTCATGGCTTGGTGGAGAGAGTGTCAAAAAACTCCCCCACCCAACAAAACCCTAAAGAACTCTCTTTGCCTCAGTTTCCCCATTTGTAAAATAAGAATAGCAATAGCATCTACCCTCATAGGGTTGTTCTGAAGATCAAATGAGATAATATTTGTAAAAAGAGCTTAGCACAGTGCGTGACATATAGCAAGTGCTTATTCCCTCCCTCCCCCTATCTCATTTGGCTCTCACAAGAACTGGAGGTGCTATTATTTTCCTCACTTTACAAATGAGGAAACTGAGACAGAAAGAAATTAAACTTGCCCAAGATTACATGGCTAGGAAGTGTCTAAGGCAGGATTTAAAATTTGTTTTGCTAAATTCCATCTACCTTGCTGCCCTGGTGGGATTAGGGTAGACAAGACTGGTTTAGGAGGCGTCCCAATGAGAAGCCAGGCTTGTTAGCATTTCTCGTGCCCTTCCCCCTCTTCCAAACAGCTCCAAACCTAGCACATACCTGTGTTCACCAAGAAGCAAGATCTCGGCTGGCCGGACAGATGAAGGTGGAGAGGGGGGTCAGCAGGTGGACTCCAGAGCAGCTAAATAGAGACTCGAATCTAAAATCTCTTGTTCTAGAGAGTTACTTATTCCCCGAAACTCTCCTCCAGCTTCTCTTAAGATCCTTTCTTCGTTAGCTAGAATCATAGAATAGGAGGTCTAGAGCTGGAATCAGTCAATTATTAATTATTTTTTAGTGATAATAATCATTAACATTTACATAGTGTTTCAAAGTTTGCAAGGCACTTTTTATAGATTATTTTCGGCACCTACTATGGGCTAAGCACTGGGTTAAATACTAGGGCCATAGACATAAAAGGGAAATCATCCCTGCCCTATTGGGAGACAATGTGTGCACATGTGGGTATAGACAAATAGTTACAACGTAGTTCTGGGGGGAAGGAGTTTCTGCCTTATTGGGGATACAACGTGTACAAATAAGGATATAGGCCAAATAGCTCCAAGGTGATTCCTGGGGGGTGGGGAGGTGAAGTTATGCCTTATGGGGATACAATGTATACACATATGGGTATACACAAATAGCTACAAGGTAGTTCTGGGGGGAAGTTGTGTTTTATTGGGGTCATAATATATACACATATGGGTAGAGATCAAATAGCTACAAGGTGATTCCTGGGGGGAGGTTATTCTTTATTGGGGACATAATATGTACAAATCTGGGTATACACAGATAGCTACAAGGTAGTTCTGGGAGGAGGTTGTGTTTTATTGGGGACATAATATGTACACATATGGGTAGAGATCAAATAGCTACAAGGTGATTCCTGGGGGGTGGGGAGGTGAAGTTATGCCTTATGGGGATACAATGTATACACATATGGGTACACACAAATAGCTACAAGGTGATTCTGGGGTGGGGGAGGGTATGCCTTATGGAGATACAATGTGTACACATATGGGTATACACAAATAGCTACAAGGTGATTCTGGGGTGGGGGAGGGTATGCCTTATGGGGATACAATGTGTACACATATGGGTATACACAAATAGCTACAAGGTGATTCTGGGGGTGAGGGGATGCACAGGGAAAGTGCTGACAGATGAGAAGGCGCCACACATAGGAAAGCCCTTAAAAGAAGTAAGGGCTCCCCCAAGGCATCAGTGAAGAAGGAGTGCTTTTCAAGTATGGGGGTTAGCCAGTGGAAATACAAGCATGGACATGATAGTTAGAGGCCGCCTAGTTCAAGCGCTTCTTTCCCAAATGTGGAAACCACATCCCAGGGAAGTTAAGTGACTTGTCCCAACTCACACAGCTGATAAACACAGGAGGTGGGATATGGACCCAGCTCCTTAGATTGAGGAGCCAGTACTTGCTACCACACCCTATTACCAATCCAAAGTTAGGCTCTTGAGCCTGCTGGCCATGGAGAGCTACCCTGGCCTAGTCTCTCCTTTCCCTTCATTGGATAATAGGACGTGCTCTCTATGTTGGGCTGTGGGTGTTTATGGAGCCCATACTGTGGTTGGAGTGAGAGGGGAAAGGATGGCAGCCTTCTAGTTCATTCTCAGTTATAGTCTGTGATTTATAATCAGTAGGTGGTAACAGGCTGATATCAGTGTTAGGCAGTGAGCTCCCATCATTCCTTTTCTGTGCATCTCAGGTTAGTTATCATTTTGTGTGTGTGTGTGTGTGTGTGTGTGTGTGTGTGTGTGTGTGTGTGTGTGTGTAACATTAATGTCTCCTTCTTGGCAACTCAATGTTCACTTTTGAAATTTGTCTAGATACTATATATTGTTTTTGTGAAACTTTTATTTATTTATATTTCCCCACCCAATAAGTTAATTAATCTTTGTAAAAAAGAAATATTAAAAGAAATCAGTAAAGCCAAATGACATACCAGCTATATCCAAGTATATTTTGAGGTTAGCTTGAACCATTTTGGAGAGTTAACTATTAAATTTTCAGTATGAACACTGAGACTTGGGAAACCAGCAAATCCCACAAATCAAGGTTTGATTTGTGGTTTGCTTGATCATCTATCTTTAATAAAATGATGGAGAAAGTGTTAATATTTCAGATTAAATTTAAAAGCATATTTTCAGCAGAATGTTAGCATCCTCTTGACCAGTGGTCCTCAAACTTTTTAAATAGGGGGTCAGTTCACTGTCCCTCAGACTGTGGGAGGGCCAGACTATAGTAAAAACAAAAACTCACCCTCTGTCTCTGCCCCTCAGCCCATTTGCCATAACCCAGCAGGCCTGAGGGCTGTAGTTTGAGAACCCCTGCAGTCTTGACTCTATCTAACATTATGTGACAAATCACACTGATTATCTCACCCCTTTTGCAAGAATGTGAGAAAGGCATATTTTCAGAACTCTTCTGTCGGGTCAAACTGTCACTGTCATCATTACATAGTACTGAGGGTTGTTGTACGTGTGGGGTTTTTTTGGGGGGGGAGAGGAGAGAATTTCTTTCCATTTATTCTGTTTTATTCATTGTCTATTTTGTTTTCTTAGCTCTTCTTACTTAAAATTGCATAAATTCACAAAAGCCTTTACGCACTCTTCTGAATTGTTCATATTTGTCATTTTTTTTATAGTATAGTAACATTACATGGATGAATAAATGAAAAAGATGTAGTGAGAGTTTCCTATGTGCTAGGTACTATGTTAAGTTTTGGACATACAAAGATTCAAAAAGAGATAATATTTGTCTTCACATTGTTTATATTCTAATGTAGAAAGATAGCATATCTGAGGAAGAGTGATCAAGGAAGGGAGTTTTGTTTTAGGAAGTCATAAGGGGAGAGAAGAGGGTCAAAAATGCCCCCAGAAAATAGCCTGATCTATGGCTGGATATGAAACTTCATGTACCACAACTTGTTTAGTGATTATTCCACAATCCACGGGAACTTCCTTTGTTTCCAATTCTTGAGGAGTTCTCAGTATTCATTATGACTCCATTTCATAGATTTTGTTGACTCATAGAATGTCTGAGCTGAGAGAGTCCGGCTAACAGGAAATGTCAGACTTGGAAGGGATATCAGAACTGAGAGGGATGCTACTATAGGGAATGACGGATCTGAGAGGGGTCTTAGAAAAGGGAATGATGGGGCTAGGAGAGACCTTAAAACAAAGTTTGTTAGGACTGAATATAGCACTTAGCAATAATCTGTTTTTCTTTTGATACCAATTTTAAAAAGATTTTTATTCTCAAAGACAAAACAGATTCTCCCTTTGTTACAATCTTGGAAAAATGCCATATTGTTCACCTTTCTGCTTTGTATACTCCAAAGACCATTAATTTACACCACATTTTAGACATAATTATTTTTTATTTTTTATATTTTACTTACTAATATTATATTTTATATTTATATAATTTATTAAGCACCTATTTTGTGTTTTTTTTAACAGAAAATTAAGTGTTTTTTATTATAGCTTTTTATTTACAAGATATATGCATGGGTAATATTCCAGCATTGACCCTTGCAAAACCTTCTGTTCCCCTTTTTTCCCTCCCCCCCTTCCCCAGATGGCAGGTAGACCAATACATGTTAAATATGTTAAAATACATGTTAAATACAATATATGTATACATATCCATAGACTTATTTTGCTGCACAAGAAATAAGATAAAATTAACCCGAGAAGGAAATAAAAAATGCAGGTGGACAAAAACAGAGGGAGTAGAAATGCTATATAGTGGTTCACACTCATTTCCCAGAGTTCTTTTGCTGGGAGTAGCTGGTTTTCTTCATTATTGAACAAATGGAACTGTTTTGGTTCATCTTTAGACATAATTTTTAAACCATCATTGCAGTTTGATAATGATGGGGTGGCAGCTTTTCTTTGATTCTTTCTGATGATGATAAGATTCTTCCTCTTTGGCCATCTGGTTCGTAACCAGCCTTTGTCAACACCCTTGTGATCTTCATCACCAGTTTTGCCTTGGAGTTTCTCATCTTCCACCATAGTCTTCAGCTGAATTCTTTTGGTATTTGTGAGTTCTTGGAAAACATTTTGTCTCTCTGCTAGTCAATCTTCAGCTTGGGACTTCTCAGCTTTTTGGACTGTGTGTTCAATGTTAGACAAGAATAATTTATAATAGGTGCTGGAGTAATCATTCAGGAGCCAAAGAAGGCAAAAACCCTAATCTTTGACCTCGGGGAGCTCCCTGTGTTTTCTGTTGGAGGGTCTTTTGTACTTGGGATGGGGATCTTACTTTCCTGCCCATGCAGATACATTGAGGATGCCATTTGCCTCCATGTCAAAGTCATTTCAATTCAAGGAGCACCTCAAGGGAGGAGGGGCATTTCTTATGAGCTAAATTGACAAGGAGCTCATTAGTCTCTGTCATAGCTTTCTCACCTTCATAAACCTAAGTAAGCACTCCATTGCTGCAGATCTGAATAAGTGGTGAGTGTCTGTGTCTGCACAGGGAGTGGAGAGGGAGATGACAGTATTGCATTGGATGAGAACGGTCATAATACTGTCAAGAGTTTCAATACTCAGGGGAAAAGGGATGATACCAACAGAGCAAGTCCTGAACTTTTCTGCCTTATTTCCAGATAAGATGGCAGCCTGAAAAGCTGCGCCATAAATAACAGCCTCATCAGGCTTTGACCTTGAAGAAGTCTTTTTTTAATTGCTTTTTTAAAATTAATTTTTATAATTATAACATTTTCTTTTTTTTATTAATAGGTAAATTTTTTTTAAAATTTAATTTTAATTTTATTTTATAATTATAACTTTTTTTTGACAGTACATATGCATGGGTAATTTTTTATAACATTATCCCTTGCACTTACTTCTGTTCAGATTTTTTCCCTTCCTCCCCCAACCCCCTCCCCCAGATGGCAGGCAGTCTTATACATGTTAAATATATTACAATATATTCTAGATACAATATATGTGTGTAGAACCGAATTTCTTGTTGCACAGGAAGAATTGGATTCAGAAGGTAGAAATAACAGTTTACACTCATTTCCCAGTGTTCCTTCTCTGGGTGTAGCTGATTCTGTCCATCATTGATCAATTGGAATTGGATTAGCTCTTCTCTATGTTGAAGAAATCCACTTCCATCAGCATACATCCTCGTACAGTATCATTGTTGAAGTGTATAGTGATCTTCTGGTTCTGCTCGTTTCACTCAGCATCAGTTGATGTAAGTCTCTCCAAGCCTCTCTGTATTCCTCCTGCTGGTCATTTCTTACAGAACAATAATATTCCATAACATTCATATACCATAATTTACCCAACCATTCTCCAATTGATGGACATCCATTCATCTTCCAGCTTCTAGATAACATTTTCTTTGACAGTACATATGCATAGGTAATTTTTTTTTTTACAACATTATCTCTTGTACTCCCTTCTGTTCCGAGTTTTTCCCCTCCTTCCCTCCACCTAGATGGCAGACATTCCCATACATATTAAATATCTTATAGTATATCCTAGGTACAATATATATGTGCAGAACCGAATTTTGTTGTTGTTGTTGTTGCAAAGGAAGGATCGTATTCGCAAGGTAAAAATAATCTGGAAAGAGAAACAAAACAAAACAAAAAACCAATGCTCTCAATTTATACTCATTTCCCAGTGTTCCTTTTCTGGGTGCCTTGAAGAAGTCTTTAGGGGTTTTAGGGTTTTGGGGATAGGAGTGGGACCATGTACTAAGATGATGCCATAGATATGTGACTTTACATCCCATAGTGCCTTTTCCATAGTATTCATTGTGCCATGGAATTGTTTGTCATTCATTTCTTTAAAGAGAGGATGAGTGATAGAATTCTAGAAGTCAATACCATGACAAAGAGTCTGGATACTGGAAGAGAAGGTACATGACTGGAAGGGGTGGACAGCTCTCCTGTTCTCACTGATGTTTTATGCTTTCATTTGTACCTAGAAATGACATGGTTGCCCCTGTAATTGTCAAAATCCTGCTTACCCAAATAAGTGCCCTCACCTATGGACTTGATTCAGATGCCATCTTTAATGATGGAGAAGCTACTTCCAAAGTCAGCTGTTCAACCCTTTAATCCAGCAGTGTTTCTACTGGGCCTATATGCTAAAGAGATCATTAAAAAGGGAAAGGGACCCACAAGTACAAAAATATTTTTAGCAGCTCTTGTTGTCATGGCAAGGAACTGGAAACTGACTGAATGCCCATCTGTTGGGGTTGAAAAAGCTATGGCTTTCAAATGTTATAGAATATTATTCTGAATGATAGGCCACCAAAAGTATTGGAATCATCTGGTCTCAATGTACTTAGTCATCAATGAGGTAATGATTACTATTATTGCTTATGGTTTGGAAAAGAAGGCTATGACAAGAGTTGTGTATTGATCTTTAATTTTTTGTTTGCATAAACCCTTTTTAATCTAATATATTTAAAATTAACCATTTTGTATTTTATAATGTTCTCTAGTTCTTATAAGGCCATAAATTTCTTTCTTCTCCACAGATCTGAGAAGTAGTCTATCTTTTGGTCTCCTAATTTGCTTATAGTTTCACCATTTATGTCTAACACAGTTCAATTTCATTTTGGCATAGGACATTAGGTGTTGATCAATGCCGAGTTTCTGCCAAACTATTTTCTGATTTCTCCAGTAATTTTTTGTCAGATAGTGAGTTCTTATTATAGAAGCTGGAGTTTTTGAGTTTATCAAACACTAGATTACTATAATCATTGATTTGTGTCTTGTGAACCTAACCTATTCCATTGATCCACTTAGCCAGTACCAAATACTTTTTAATATAGTTTTAGGTCTGGTACAACTAGGCCACCTTTATTTGCAGTTTTTCAACAATTCCCTTAAAATTCTGGAGCTTTTGTTCTTGTTATTAATTTTTCTCAGCTCTGTAAAGTAATTTCTTTTAATTTTCTAATTAATTAATTAATTAAATTAATATTTACAAAAATTTTATGCACAGGTAATTTTTCAGCATTGACAATTGCAAAATCTTTTGTTCCAACTTTTCCTCTCTTTCCCCCCTACCCCTTCCCCCAGATGGCAGGTTGACCAATACATGTTAAACATGTTAAAGTATAAGTTAAATACAATATATGTATACATGTCCAAACAGTTATTTTGCTGTACATAAAGAATCAGACTTGAAACAGTGTACCATTAGCCTGTGAAAGAAGTCAAAAATGTGGGCAGACAAAAATAGAGGGATTGGGAATTCTATGTAGTGGTTCGTAGTCATCTCCCAGAGTTCTTTCGCTGGGTGTAGCTGGTTCAGTCCATTACTGCTCTATTGGAGCTGATTTGATTCATCTCATTGGTGAAGAGGGCCACGCCCATCAGAAGTGATCATCATATAGTATTGTTGTTGAAGTATATAATGATCTTCTGGTCCTGCTCATTTCACTCAGCATCAGTTCATATAAATCTCTTCAGGCCTTGTAAAGTAATTTATTGGCAGTTTGATTAGTCTGACACTGAATAAGTAGATTAATTTAGTTACAATTGTCATTTTTATTATATTAGCTTAGCCTCCCCATGAATACTTGATAGTCTTCCAATTGTTTAGATCTGACTTTATTTGTGTGGAAAATGTTTTGTAATTGTGTTCATATAGTTCCTGACTTTGTCTTGGTAGGGAGACTCTGGGAAAGACTTTTTGTGGAATATGGGACCTTAACTGAGATTTGAATGAAGCCAGGGAAGGCACAAAGGATAGTGAAAACAGGAGAGTTCCAAGTATGGCAGACAGTCAGTGAAAAGCTTGTAATTGGAAGAGGGAGAGTCTTATACAAAAAACAGTTAGGAGGTTAGTGTTATTAGATATGTGGAGGTAATGTAGGGTATAAGAAGACCAGAAAGTTAGGTAAGAAGGAGCCAGGTGGTGAAGAGCTTTAAAAACCAAACAAAGGACTTTGTGTTTCATCACAGAACCAATGGAGTTTATTGAGTGGGAAAGTGATATAGTTAGACCTGCTCTTAGGAAGATTACTTTGGCAAATGAATGGGGGGAATGGTGGTTGTTATTTGTCCTTTGTTCTCGAAGAGGACCTTGACATCAGGGAGGTGATACCATGACCTGTAAATGAGTTGGATTTCAGTGTGGGAGGCCTGGGCAAAGTCACTTGCCTCACTTTCCTCTTCAGAGCCATCTAGATCCAGATATAGATCATGATGACTAGAAATGGCCCTGGATAGTGAGAGACTTCTTTGAGGCAGTCCCATCAGGAGGTAATTGCAGTAATCAATGCATGAGGGACAGTGTCAGGAGGGAGAAGGTGGTGAATATAAGAGATGTTCACCTTTACAAGAAGGGTGTTCCACTAGGTCAAAACAATAATTATAGTTAACGTCTATGTTTCAAAGTGCTTTATATATACTATTGCCTTTGATCCTCATTCTACCAAGTAACAATAACAATAAGAGCTAACTTGTATGTTTTCAAAGCACTGTATTCTTCATTCTTAAGGTAACTAGGTAAAAACAATAATTATAGTTAACTTGTATATTTTCAAAGTTTTTTATATATACAATTGCATTTGATCTTCATTCGACTAGATAACAATAACAATAAGAGTTAACTTGTATGTTTTCAAAGCACTGTATCCTTCATTCTTAAAGTAACTAGGTAAAAACAATCATTATAGTTAACTTGTATATTTTCAAAGTTTTTTATATATACAATTGCATTTGATCTTCATTCCACTAGGTAACAATAAGAGTTAACTTGTATGTTTTCAAAGCACTGTATCCTTCATTCTTAAAGTAACTAGGTAAAAACAATCATTATAGTTAACTTGTATATTTTCAAAGTTTTTTATATATACAATTGCATTTGATCTTCATTCCACTAGGTAACAATAAGAGTTAACTTGTATGTTTTCAAAGCACTGTATCCTTCATTCTTAAAGTAACTAGGTAAAAACAATCATTATAGTTAACTTGTATATTTTCAAAGTTTTTTATATATACAATTGCATTTGATCTTCATTCCACTAGGTAACAATAAGAGTTAACTTGTATGTTTTCAAAGCACTGTATCCTTCATTCTTAAAGTAACTAGGTAAAAACAATCATTATAGTTAACTTGTATATTTTCAAAGTTTTTTATATATACAATTGCATTTGATCTTCATTCGACTAGGTAACAATAACCATAAGAGTTAACTTCTGTTTTCAAAGTGCTTTATATATACAATTGCATTTGATTCTCATTTGATTAACAATAAACATAACAGTTAACATATATTTTCAAAGCACTTTATTTATACAATTGCATTTGGTCCTCATTTGATTAGTTAATAATAACAATAGTTAAGTTGTATATTTTCAAAGTGCTTTATATATACAATTGCTTTTGATCCTCATAATAAGTCTGTGAAGTAGGTGCTATTATTGTTCCTATCATATTTTATAGATGAGGAAATTGAGATTGAGTAGTTAAGTGATTTGTTTTAAGGTTACACAACTAGTTAAGGGACTTTAACCTTAGTGCTATGATAGAGAAAAAGAGAAAGTCAGATGGATAGAGAATTAATGAGCCTTTTTTAACTTGGGAAAAGAACATTTTTTTGGAAAGAGTGGGTAGTTGTCACACTCATAAAAGTGATCTCTTTGGTCCCATGTTGATTTAGAAAACCACAAATCAATGTTTTTAATGTTGTATTGCTTTTTAAATAATTTTAATTTCTCAGTTACCTTTTAATCTGGTACAGGTTTCCCTCTGGAGTTTTGCAGGCAGCTTGCACCTGGGGGTTATGAGTTGACACCTCTGGTTTAGGGGATAATCAAAACAAGGGTATATTGTGTATAAAGAGGGTGTAGTCCATCCCACAAAGAGTCCATTGTAAGGGGGAATCTCAAGGTAAAGCTATAACAGTCATTGAAGGAAGGAAGGGTGACACCTCCCTTTCTTCCAGCTCTCAGTGTCCTGGAACAAAGCCCCTTTCATTCTGAGCCAGGGAGGATTGTGGGATAGGGAAAAAAAGCTAGCTCTTTGACCTGAGACCTTAGCATGGCATGTCCAAAAAGGAAAGGATCCATAGTCTACAAGCTAAAAGACTGAATTCTTCATTCATACCCATGGGAAAGGCCGAAGCAGGGGGAGAGGAGAGACTATATTATACAAAAGGTTTCTTGGTCCCAGTCAGGGACTGGGACTGAGGACAGCTGGCTTTGGGGTGGAGATGAGATAAAGGTGTTTGCCTGACCTGGAGCACAGAAATGGACTTTGTCCTTTTCCTATCATCTAAGAGCCTTACCTGGCAACCACAGAGTCAACACAGCCAATATGGGAAGGAGGGGAGTCATGAGTGACCTTAGGGGGCAGAAGTAGAGGAGAATTAGAGGGAGGATTTAGAGAGACACAGAGAGGTGAAACCTAGGGGCCCAGGCACCTCAGAACAGACTTTTTTGAGGGATTTTTTTTGGTGTGGGAAGGAAGTCATTTTTAAAATTAGAGATTTATTAACCTTTGACAAACACTCAAATATCCAAAAATTGAGATGATAAAGTTCTAAATTGATTGATTTTAAAGTGCACGCTAATTTTGACAAAAACCAAAACTTGAACAAATATGTTCTTTTTGCTTCAGTGTCCTTTTCCAATCCTTTTATTCCACGTATTTCCCCATTTTTGTTGCTCGTTATTATGATTTTTAAAGAAAAGATATGAAGTCAGCATTTTGATTTTGATTTTGATTCTTCTCTTTGCTTCAAATGAGTTTTCCTATATTTCTTTGTTTCTTCATTTTTGTTATCTCTCAAAGTAGCATGGCAGATAGATAATTGGCCTTAGACGTTCAATTCTTACATATAAAAGCTGTAGGACTGTGGGACAAGAGACTGGACCACTTTCAGCCTCAGTTATCTCATCTATAAAATGGGGACACTAATATCTGTCTCATTGGATTATTCTGGGGGGCAAATATGCAAAGCACCGTGAAAATCTTAAACCACTACATAAATTATTAATATAAGCTACAGATGAGTTACTTATCTGCCTTAGTAAAAGGAAATTATTTATTTGTATCCATGCAATTACAAATTTGGACCAAAAAATAATGAAGACAAGATAAAATAAAGAGAAAATTAACATTTCAGAGCAAGATCTAGCTCTGTGCAGTCTTGGAAAAGAAATTTAACTTTTCCTTCCTTCCTTCCTTCCTTCCTTCCTTCCTTCCTTCCTTCCTTCCTTCCTTCCTTCCTTCCTTCCTTCCTTCCTTCCTTCCTTCCTTCCTTCCTTCCTTCCTTCCTTCCTTCCTTCCTTCCTTCCTTCCTTCCTTCCTTCCTTCCTTCCTTCCTTCCTTCCTTCCTTCCTTCCTTCCTTCCTTCCTTCCTTCCTTCCTTCCTTCCTTCCTTCCTTCCTTCCTTCCTTCCTTCCTTCCTTCCTTCCTTCCTTCCTTCCTTCCTTCCTTCCTTCCTTCCTTCCTTCCTTCCTTCCTTCCTTCCTTCCTTCCTTCCTTCCTTCCTTCCTTCCTTCCTTCCTTCCTTCCTTCCTTCCTTCCTTCCTTCCTTCCTTCCTTCCATCATTTTTTCAGGGCCAGATTCATTCATCTCATCTTCCTCCCCTCCCCCCCATAAACAAGTACAATCTTCTGAACACAAAAGTCATAAGCCCTCTGTACAACAGATAAATAAATCCCTATGAGAGTCAGCTCGGACCAAACACAAAGGAGGACAGTGGAATGAATGTGTCTCTGGGTCCCTTCCGAGTCTGTGCCTGGCCCTTCTGAGTCTCTCTCCAAGGCCTTCTGAGTCTGTTTCTGGTTCTGATTCTGGCTGAGGTTGTTGCAGCTTTATATGCTCTATTTTGAGTATAAACCAATCATTATATCACTAGGAAACCATTATTTGTTGTAAGATTAAATTAATTATACTGAACTAATCACCTGGTTATCACTAGATAATCATTGTCTCATCAATTCCACTGAATTAGCACCTTGTAAGAATCTTGTTTTAAGTACAGAGTTCTGGCCCATGACACAAAACTTACCTTCTTAATCTGTAAAATAGAGGAAAATGATGCTGACATCACAGGGTTATAGTGAGGATAACATTTCATGAACTTAAAAAAATGTTATTGATATTTTTTTGTTTTTCCATTACTTCTATTTTCCTCTAGATCTCCCTTCTTCCCCTTCCCAGGCTGCCATCCCTTATAACAATGAATTAAAGTGAAAAGAAAAACAAAAAAGAGAAAAAGTAAAACAAATCAATATATCAGTGATAAGAGATGCAAATAAAAATCCTGATGTCTGATCTAACAAATTGGCAAAAAATGACTCAAACTGGAATAGTCAATGTTTGAAGGATTGTCTAAGGGTAGTAACATTAATACCCTGTTGATGGATTAACTCAACCATTCTGGAAAGCAATTCGGGATTCTATAAATATAATTGATATGGCACATCCACAGACAATTGGAAAAAAAAACCTGACAATATATGTAGGGTTCTATAATTATGGATTCTACTCTCCATTCCACAAATACAAAGAAGTGGAGGGAGGGAGGTATATGGGGCCAGGCTTGTTCTGTGAAATTCAGCAACATTCATTTTTGGTTATTCCAGGGACTTTCAATTTCCATCATTATGGTCATTGTGTATGTTGTTTTCTTGGCTCTGTTCACTTCATTTTGTACCAATTCACATTTTCCATGGTTCTCTTTATTCATTATATTTGTCCATTTTTATAGCCCAGTAATATTATATTACATTCATGTACCACAATTAGTTTAATCATTCTCCAGGCAAAGGGCCTCTACTTTATTTCTAGTTCTTTGTTACTGGAAAAGATGGTGTAGATGGGGACTTATTCTTTTAAATCAATAATTTCCTTGGGATATATACCTATCAGTAGAATCCATGGACAAAAGAGTATGGATGTTTTATCCACTTTATTTGTATAGCATTAACTCTCTGGCTCCCTCTTCTAGAACCAGGAAGGCTACATCTTCCTTTTAGTATTCCACTAAAAAAGGTTGGGAATTCTCTTCTTTTTCCTATCATCTGCTTGAGATCCCATCATTCATCTTTTCAATTTTGGGGCTGGTAACTAGTACTCAAGTTTCATTGAATCGATTTGTATTGATTGCTACAATCATGTCTTCCAATGTCTCTAGGGCATACTTTTTCCCTATACCAACTCAATCTTTGGGGAAATAGGCCTAAAATTTAGATCAGTTTTTTTTTTTATAGTATTGGTTTTATCAAGCTCAGTTCCAAAGACAGGATTGCTGATGGATGAGTCCTCAATTTAGATTTGACCAATCTGGGCTCACAAGGTCATACTTTTCTCCTTGGGGTATCAATGTTGAGTTTGCTGCAGCAACCAGCCTGGATACAGACTCTGGAAAATCCTAGAGACCTTCATGAAAATCTTTTGAGGTCACTAGAATGTAAAACTCCACTCCTTTCACCTAGAAACAAAAAGACAAATGATTTAAGTCTTCGGGTTTCTTAGGGCCAAATGGGAAGGAAAAAGTCTGCAGGCCTATGTTCTTACTGTATGGTCTCTCATTGGATACCATAGATAGGGGAGTTATGAAGATCTTTTAAGGTTGACTAAGGAATAAGAGGAAGGAGTCAAAGCTGAAAGGCCCTTTGGAATCCTCCATAGACAAAGAGCAGATTAGAACCATTTACAGGAAGTCTGAACATGTTTTTTTTTTTTTTTTTTTTGAGGCTGGGGTTAAGTGACTTGCCCAGGGTCACACAGCTAGGAATTGTTAAGTGAGATCAGATTTGAAATCAGGTCCTCCTGAATTCAAGGCTGGTGCTCTATCCACTGTGCCATCTAGCTGCCCCCTGTGCAATCAACTTTTAACATATTTCTATAAGAGCAACATATTCTAAATTAAATTTTATATATTTAATTTGGAATATGTTGACTATATATGTACCTAAGTATATAAGTATATATATATTTGTATATGTGTATATGTATGTATAAAACCTAACATATTTTTACATATTTACCCACATTTATCTTTGAAATATTTAAACATATATTAATCCATAAAAATCAAACCTCAATTAATTAAATAATCTAAATGCTGGGGTGGAAAAAATCTTGACAATTAGAACAACAGATTAAATCCAGTAAAATGAAATGTAATAAGCATGCTAATTCTTGCATTAGGTTGAAGAAATTAACTAGAAAAATATAGGACAGGAGATACATGGCTGGACAGTACTTTATGTGAAAAAAAAACTGGGGGTTTTAGTGAACTGTAAACTCAATTGGAGTCATTAATATGATAGGATAAGAACTGGACAGCTGTGATTCATTGATGCAAGAAAATTCCAAATGAGCAAACCCTCCAAAGAAAGACAGCTAAGTGGGATAGTGAATAAAGAGCTGAATCTGGAGAAAACCAAAGATCAAATCCTTTCTCAAATATTTACTAGTTGATGACACTGAGTAAGTCATTTAACTTCTACCTGCATTGATTTCCTCAACTGTAAAATGGGCATGAGAATAGCACTTATCTTCCAGGATTATTATGAAGATAAAATGAGACAAAATTTGTAAAAAGATAGTGCTTATTTTCATAATTACTGTTATGAGACTATTCTGTATAAGAAATAGATGAGTCAACTAGGAAAGTTTTAATCTGGAGATGAAAAGCCTTTGGGAAGAAAACATGATAGCTTTTAAAAATTTCTATTTAAAACTATTTTATTTACGCTCTATTCTTTTGTTATATCACTATCACTGACCAATAACTCCCCTACTCAACCCTCATCAGAACCTTCCTTTGTAGCTGAGTTGCCAGGAAAAATAAATCAACATATTTAATATGAATAAAAATATATGCCTCATTCTATACCTATTGTTCATCAACAACTTTTTCACTAAGAGGCAAGACGCATGCTATATAATTTTCTTAAGAGTATTTGAAGGATTGTCATTTAGAAGAGGGAGTTAGCTTGTTCCATTTGGCTCCAGAGGAGAGGACTAGGAAAGATGGAAGAGAACGCTGAGGTAAGTAAGGTGAATGCAAAGGAAAACTTCCCAATAATTAACTGTCCCAAATTGAACTAGGTTGTCATGGAAAATAATAGCTTTTTCAAGCAGAGGCGAGGTGAGCTCTTGGAGAAGTTGTAGAGGGAATTCTTTGTCAGGTATGGACTAAAATGGGTGGCTGCTGAGTTCCCTTCTGAAGCTCAGACTTTCTGATTCCATGGGTTTAGAATATATATAAATATATATAAATAAATATATATATATACATATATATAAATATATATATATATGATAACTCTATGGAAAGTCAAAAATATCTTAACTATGGTCCAATTCAATGAATATGGAAATCTTGAATATTAATGTACCTTTATTCTTGGGGTTCAGGACAAACAATGGAAATCTAGGAGGTGTAGGAGATTGAACTGGGGAAAAAAAACAACTAAGCTTTGTGATGGAGAGAACCATCTGCATCCAGAAAGAGAAATGAAAATTGACTAAATGTGGATCACAACACAATATTTTCACCTTTTTTGTTGTTTTCTTGCTTTTTAAAATTTCCCCCCTTTTTCTTTTTTTTTTCTCTCTTCTCTTCTCTTCTCTTCTCTTCTCTTCTCTTCTCTTCTCTTCTCTTCTCTTCTCTTCTCTTCTCTTCTCTCCTCTCCTCTCCTCTCCTCTCCTCTCCTCTCCTCTCCTCTCCTCTCCTCTCCTCTTCTCTTCTCTTCTTTTTTTTTTTTTTTTTTTTTTTTGCTGAAGCAATTGGGGTTAAGTGACTTGCCCCAGAATCACACAGCTAGGAAGTGTTAAGTATCTGAGATCGTATTTGAACTCAAGTCCTCCTGATTTCAGGGCTGGTGCCCTATCCATTGCTCCACTTAGCTGCCTGATTTGATTTTTCTTGTGCAGAATGATACATGCACCTATTTAATACATATTGGATAACTTGAGGTCTAGGGGAGGGGATAGAAGGAAAGGAGGGGAAAAACTTTGGAACATAAGGTTTTATAAGGGTGAATGTTGAAAACCAACTTTGCATGTATGTTAAAATTAAAAAAAACTACCATTAAAATTTTTAAAAAGTACTAAATTTAGAGTATCTACAAAGTATTTCTCTCTTATTTTAGTTCATTTTATAAGTTTCTATTGGCTGTGTGACTATATCCTTGTCTATTGAACAGGAGCATATTCTTCTGTAGTGGTTGAAAGAGAAAAATGAAGATCTGAACTTCTGAACATTTCAATTTATTAAGCCTTGTATGGCAATTGCCTAACAAATTGAGTTTCCTATGCTTAGAGGGGAAGACAGATCTTTACATGTAAAAAACAATTAATCAAATAAGGCCAATTAATTAAAAGGAAACAATTAACCATCATGAACATTAGTCTATTTGACTTCTAATTAGAGGAAGGATAAGGAACTTTCTAAGGTGAGAGGGAGAGAATGAACAGGTACAATTTCCTAAAATCGGAAGAAGAGGTTTCCCAATTCCCCAAGTGTCTAAATCAGGGCAACGTGAAAACAATAATTGAGTGACCAATATGGGGCCAGTTTGAGATGGATAACTGTGAGAAAACTCCTTGTGTCAATCTCTGGGTCTGACTGGGTTTCTGGCCAGCCTAATTAAGGTCCTTAGTTAAAGGTCTCTAAATAGCAGGTAGAAGTGGTCCAGCTTCCCAGCCATACAGACTTAAACAATATTACAATTCCCCCTCCCCTAATTCTCACAATTGAATAATGTTGCAGATAGAAATTAGGATGGATCCATAATTGAATAGAAAGAGAAATGAGTTAAATCCAAAATTAAATCACAAGATGGAGTCAGTGTGGTTCACTAAAATCTCACCCTTATACCCTTGATGTCCTAATCCCTTTAATTGCCTCATTTCTCAGGACCCAGCTGGCCCCAAGAAACCCCAGTGCATCTTGGGAGTTGCCGGGGAGAACCTTACTGGACTCGATCTCCTTCAAGCTTGCGATATTAATTTTCTACTCTTCCCAGGGAGGATCCATGGCGTGTGGCAAAGATGGTCAAGTCCTACCTTCAACAGCACAACATTCCCCAGAGGGAAGTGGTAGATACCACTGGCCTCAACCAGTCCCACCTGTCCCAGCACCTCAACAAAGGCACCCCCATGAAGACCCAGAAGCGGGCAGCCCTGTATACCTGGTATGTCCGCAAGCAGCGGGAGGTGGCCCAGCGTAAGTAACAACCGTTGGTATCATCATATGGTGCCTTGAATTGCTTGCTTCTTTTGTGTGTATGTGTGTGAGTGGGGAGGCAGAAGAGAAAGAGCAGAGTGGCAATATTCAACATCAACCAAATCAGTGAACATTATTAAGTACCTACTATGTTCCAGGCATTGTGCTGGGTGCTGAGAATATGAAGACAAAAAGGAAGCAGTCTTTACCTTCAAGGAGATTATATTCCATGGAGAGGGTAGGGGGAAGACAGAACAAATACATATAAGTATAGTTATTCCTTCCACATTATAGTTAAGAGTATGGCACCCCCATGAACTGGAAAATCCATGTACAATTTTTTGGCTCGCCCTTCACATTAGAGAAGAGGTCTGATTTTTTTTTCTCTTATGGGGTGCTTACATATCTTATAAAATTTGGATTGATACTATATGATATTTTATATATATATATATATATATATATATATATATATATATATATATATATATATATATATATATATATATATATATATATATATATATATATATATATATATATATATATATACTTTATTTTTATTTTTTGCTAAGCAATTGGGGTTAAATGATTTGCCCAAGATCACACAGCCAGGAAGTGTTAAGTGTCTGAGGCCAGGTCCTTCCGACTCGAAGGCTGGTGCAATATTCACTCTGTCATCTAGCTATATTTTTGAGTTTCTAACCAAGGGTTCTCAAACTATGGCCCACGGGCCAGATGCAGCCACTGAGGACGTTTATGCACCCTGGGTTATGGCAAATGGGCTGAGGGGTGGAGACAGAGTGTGAGGTTTTGTTTTTATTAAAGTCCAGCCCTCCAACAGTCTGAGGGACAGTGAAGTTTAAATTTTTTTTTTTTTTAGGCTGGGGTTAAGTGACTTGCCCAGGGTCACACAACCATGAAGTGTTAAGTATCTGAGATCAGATTTGAACTCGGGTCCTCCTGAATTCAAGGCTGGTGCTCTATCCACTGCACCACCTAGCTGCCCCGAAGTTTAAGTTTAAGGACCACTATTCTAAACTTTTTAAATGTCATCTATTGGCATTCACAAGTCATCTGCAGCTTCTGCAAAACTCCCTCTAAATTCTCATTTAATTTCTTATACTGACCTGTGATACATCAAACCGTGATGAGGAAAGTGGTGATGTGGAAGGGATACTTGTATGTAATAATAAGAGTTGTATGTAATAATAATGCAATTAGGAAGCATTTATAATAGAGCTTTAAGATTTAGAATGCTTTAATGTTACCCAATTTGAACCCCACAACAATCCTATGAGGTAGATATTGTTATTATCCCCATTTTAAAGATGAGAAAATTGAGCCTGAGAAATGTTAAATGACATGCCTGGAGTCATGTAGCTATGTATCTGAGGCAGGATTTGAACTCAGATGTTCCCAACCCCAAGCTCAGTCCACTATGCTTCCTACTTGACTGGCACATAGTACAAAATTAATTGGTGGGAGGGCAGCAAATGGCATGATAGTGGAATTTCATGCAGAGAATAGGTTAGGTGGGGGGATATTTGGAGGCTGGGAGCTCTTTATTGTCCCTCCATGAATATTTCCTATTTCTTCTACTCAGGCAGTTTGGAGATGGGACTAAGAATAGGCAGGGTTCAAGGCCCACCGCTGTATCTCTAGGGCCTGAATCCACTGTCCAGAAACTATTTTCAGTATTCCTAACTTGTGGTTGCTTATCCCTCTTTAGGAAGGAGCAGAAGAGTTAGGTCTTTCTCTAGAGATGATCTGTCTGATCTCTTTCTGGACCTTCAGGAAAAAGATGGGCAGATGTCCACCTTATTTAAAGGCCCATAGGTAGTGGAGGGCAAACAGGGACCCAAAGTCCAGGGTCTAAGGTCTGCTCACAATTCCACATGTCCACAGAATTCACGCACGCGGGACAGGGCGTACTGGCTGAGGAGCCCATGGGAGACGAACTGCCCACCAAGAAAGGGAGGAGAAATCGTTTCAAGTGGGGTCCGGCCTCTCAGCAGATCCTGTTCCAGGCTTATGAAAGGCAGAAGAATCCCAGCAAGGAGGAGAGGGAAGCTTTAGTAGAAGAGTGCAACAGGTAAAGGCTTGCAGAGCTTAAGGATCTGGTCTTCCTTCTTGTCACTGTCCCTGGTGCTGATCCACTTATTGTCTGAGTTCTTGAAAGAACGAGGAATTACTCACACTCTTTGTTTGTTTCTTTCTTTCTCTTCCTCTCTTCCTCTCTCACTCTGTTTCTTTCCTTCTTCTTTTTCTCCTCCTCCTCCTCTTCCTCCTCCTCCTCCTCCTCTTTCTTCTCCTCCTCCTCCTCTTTCTCCTCCTCCTCTTCCTCCTCCTCCTCCTCCTCTTTCTTCTTCTCCTCCTCCTCCTTCTTCTGACTTACACTTTCTAGAAAAATATTCCAGACACAAATCCAGAAGAAGCTAATTTCTTTTTTATTTTCTAGTAAATTTATTCATTTTAACACATTTAATTGAATATAACACACAATTAACACACACACATTTAATACACATTTAATAACATGAGAGAAAAATCAGAGCAAAAGAGGAAAACCTTGGGAGAGATGAAAAAATGGGGGAAAAGTGAACATAGCATGTGTTTATTTACATTCAGTCTCCTTATTTCTGGATGTAGATGGTATTTTCTGTCCAAAGTCTATTGGGATTGCTTTGGAGGAAGTTAATTTCTAATCTTGGGATCTCTTTGGTTTTTTTCCCTTCTCTTCCTGCCTCTTTCCCCCATTCCACCCCCAAATTCCCAACAGGGAGAACTGACAATTTGTCAGCCCATCCACTTCTCTTCTAGAGAAGGAGTGGGGTCTCCTCCTCCCCCTCTGCAAGTAGTTATCTTACACTTTTCAGGTCCCTGCATACAAGCTTGCTGGCATATAATCCTAAACCGTAGCTGTCCTGATGATCCAAGGTGCTCTGTTTGGCCCCAGAACCAGAACCAGAACCAGAAGGATTGGAAGGAACTTATTAAAATGTAGTTTTCCTTACTATAAGAGGAAAACTTCCTAACCCCAATCCTGGTCTTCTTTAGGAAATAATAGACTTTCCTTCCCCATTTCCCAGGGCTTCTTGATCAGATTAGGGTTAGACTAGGGAGCCTCTGAAGTTCTTTCCCAAGCTGAGGATCTGAGAATCTCAAGTGAAAGGAGTGAGAAAGGAATAGGAAGGGCTCCAGCAGTGAGGTGTCTATCTAGGTAAGCTAAGGACAGGTTGATGAGGGGGGGTTTGCCCCTTTCCTCCCTCCTCTGTCCTTCCACAATTCCCACTGTGGAGCTCACTGGGCCTGGTTGATGCTCCCACAGGGCCGAGTGCATCCAGAGAGGGGTCTCCCCATCACAGGCCCAGGGTTTGGGCTCTAACTTGGTCACCGAGGTGCGTGTCTACAACTGGTTTGCCAACCGGCGGAAAGAAGAGGCCTTTCGACATAAGCTAGCCATGGACACGTTTAGCGGGCCTCAGCCTGGCCCTGGCCCTTCACTGTCAGCCCATGGCTCCCCGGGCCTCCCTCCCCCTTCCATCTCTCCCAGCAAAGTCCATGGTAAGTGCTGACATGGTAATGTGGAGGGGGGGACATTTGTGTGGAGGAGGTAGACATGGGTCTGGGAAGGATGGATAAGAGATAGGCTGAGCGTCATCTTCACCCCTCCCACTCAGCTACAGGTGTACGATATGGCCAACAGCCGACAAGCGAGGCAGAATCGTCGGGGGGCAGCGGCCACGGAGGGGGCAGCATGGTAACAACCCCCACCGTCCTGCACCAGATATCCCCCCCAGGACTGGAGCCCAGTCACAGCCTGCTCAGCACAGATGCCAAGCTGGTGAGTGCCAGCTCACCCAGAGCCTTCCTTCTGGCTTACTTGGAGCCAGGATCACTCCCTCCCCCTTCCTCCGCTCCAGGAATAATAAGGCCGCTTGGTGCACCTGACACTCCTTTGAGGTAGGTATCAGCTTTTTACAGATGAGGAAACTGAGGCTCAGAGAGGGCAGCTGGAGGAAGAGGTCAGATTGAGTTCCGTACTGACTGCCAGGATCTCATTCCTTCTCTTATATCATACTTATTATAGAGGAAGCGCTACCCATAGCACCTTTTTCTGCTCTAGTAGGAAGGCCTGGGACCGTCTAGGGGAGCCTCCTTGGCAGACCGTTAGCTCAACTCAATTCAACAAGCATTTAAGAGCCTACTGTATACAAGTCACTATGTGTGCAAGGCAGTGCCTGCCCTTAAGGAACTTCTGTTCTCCTGGGGTTCGTAGATAGTTATTAAAAGGAAACATCAATCATTCGTTCACTTAGTCGTTCAATGAATCAATAAGCATTTGTTAAGTTGTCCCATAGCTGTGCTAGGGGGAAAAAAGATAACAAATGAAACAGTGTTAGCCCACAACGAGCTTACTCAAAAATGTTGGCTTGTGCCCACAACTGCAGAATGTACCTACCCCAGTTCTCGGGGCTATTTCTAAGTCTGGCAATCTGTTCCTTCTCTCTAAAGGAAACAAAGAGGCAGAGGGCTGTGTCCCCTTAGCTGCTCTACACTGGGGCAGTCACCAAAGCAACAATAATTATGTAAGGAAAAATGATATAAGAAAAATAAATTTTTTTTGGTATAATAAAAATAGCTTTTAGGAAAAAATAAAAGAATGAAATAAATGAAGGATAAAATTGTTGTGGAATAAAAAGAAGCTTTGAGAAAAAAAAGGATAAAGTAAAAGAGAAAATAAAAAAATATATATATATATTGCATAATAAAAGTAGCTTTTAGAAAAGCAGATTAACAGATTGGTAAATGTATCACCAGGGGGGTTCTGGTGAGAGCTTCCCTTTAGTAACATAAATTCAGCACCTAGGCTACAACACACGCTCTTAAAGAACTAATACATGTCAGACATAGGACTTGAACCCAAACTGTGAGGTCATATTGTCTCCCAATAATGTCCTTTCTAATTTTAAAAGTACTTTTCTTTCAACAACCTTGTGAGAGACACAGTAAAAAGGCTGATTATTCCTGCATTAGAGAAAAGAACATTGAAATACAGAGAACAGAAGTGACTTGGCCACAATCATAAAGATAGTGAGCATCAGCAACAGGAATCAAGAGGCAGATGGACCTTTTGGGCCATGTCGGGTTTCATAGGGTTGTGAGAGAGAAAGGATCCTAAAGAATTTAGAGCACCACTAGGGGCACCACACTGCAAAGTCACTAATCTTCCTGAGTTCAAATCCGGCCTTGGACCCTTAGTACCCTTGTGACTCTGGGTAAGTCATTTCACCCTTTTTGCCTCAGTTTCCTCATCTGTAAAGTGAGCTAGAGAAGGAAATGGCAAAACACTTTGCCAAGAAAATCCCAAATGGGACCACCGAGTCAGACATGACTGAACAATAAAGAACACATAACCTAACTCTTTACCCATGAGGAAACTAAAGTCCAGAGACAGAGGTTTGTCCAGGGTCATACAGATAGTTGACCTGGAGTTTGAACCGAAGGCTCATGTCTCCAAATCCAGTGTTCTTTCTATTGGACCATTCTTTCCTGCAAGGGAAACTCTCTTAAAGGGTGGTATTGCCCCAGAGCAGGGTTAGAAACAGGCTTGGAGTTAGTGGGCCTGGGAGAAGCCCCCCCCTCAATCCCCAATTGTAGGCACATGAAGTGTTCCAAAGGAAAGAGGTTGTAAAGTGGGGGAAAGAGAGGTGCTGGGGAGATGGTGGGCATGCCTCCCTTGGGTCTTATGAGCTGCACTCCTCTCCCCCCCTCGCCATCTTGGTGGTTCTCCATATTGATTGTGGTGCTCTTTCTCTTCCTGTGCAGGTCTCAGCATCTGGGGGGACCCTTCCCCCTGTCAGCACCCTGACTGCTCTGCACAATTTAGAGCCAACGCCCCCAGGGATCAACCAGCAGCCCCAGAATTTGATCATGGCCTCCCTCCCTGGGGTCATGGCCATTGGGGCAGGAGAGCCTTCTTCCTTAGGCCCCACCTTCACCAACACGGGAGCTTCTACCTTGGTCATTGGTGAGTTGGAGTCAGAATGAGGGGAATAGAGGGGTGAAGACACAGCTTCCCAAAGATCTAGCTAGCTAATATGTAGACTATCAGAGCTGTGAGGGGCCTTTAGAATATGGGATGTCAGAGCTGGGAGGGATCTTAGAACAGGGAATATCAGGATTGGAAGGGCCTTTAGAACAGGAAATGTCAGAGCTGGGGGGGGGCCTTGGAACAGGGGATGTCAGAGCTGGGAGGGATCTTAGAAGAGGGGATGTCAGAGCTGGGAGGGGCCTTAGAGACTATCTTTTAATATTAAAAATAAAGAAACAGAAGCCCAAACAGTGGAAGTGACTTTTCTCAGATCACACAGGAAGCAAATAGAAGAGTTGGGACGCCCACTCGTAGGCCAGTGCTTTTCCTTTACACCATACAAACTCTTGTTTCTCACACTTGGGAGAAAGGAAAGTTGAAAAAAAGGCTTTTCCTGGACACGAGGTCCCAATGTAAAAGCCCTCAAAACAGGGATGGTGGACTACTGTGGACCAGGAGACAGAACTTGTTTTGAGGTCAAAGGATCTCCGTTGCATCCCAACATGGCCGTTTAATCTCTCTGGGCCTCAATTTCCCCATCTGTAAAATGAGGGAGTTCTTGGAGGTCTCTGAGCAAAGGCTGGATGGTGATTTGTTGGAGAAACTGAGAAGGGAATTCTTGCTCAGGCCTGGGTTGGACTCCGTGACTTTCAGAGGCCTTTCTGACACAAATTCTGCGATTATCCATGAGAAATCCAGATAAAGGGCTTCAGGGAGAGAGACCACTTCCAGCAGGCTTCAAGGGGGAGCTTTTAATGTTGAACTTGGAAGAAGAGGATTGCCCCGTGTGATATGGTGGCCAGCCAAGCTGAGGAGACCTTGAACTGCACTCAAAATGTCTTCCTCCCCCTCCTTCTGGGTGCTCCCTTGGTTTGCTCACCTACGGAGGACTGTTAGTTCTGGGCTCTATGGCTTAGGGGAGAAATGAGGAGTCAAAAGACCTTGAGCTTTTCATATCCTATGAAATTCAATGAGAGAATCTGGGAGTGTTTAATTTTCTAGAAGAGAAGGCCTGAGTGGGGGTGGGGATACAAGGACTGTCTTGCAGGATTTGAAGAGCTGCCATGTCATTGTTGGGGAAAGGCTGGAGTTGCTGGGTGTAATGTAGATATTTTTCTTAAGGTACATGATGGGCTAGCTGGTTTCTGATTTTTTTTTTTTTTTTTTTTTTTTTTTTTTGCTGAGGCAATTGGGGTGAAGTGACTTGCCCAGGGTCACACAGCTAGGAAGTGTTGAGTATCTGAGAGCAGATTTGAACTTGGGTCTTCCTGATTTCAGGTGCTCTATCCACTGCACTCCCTAGCTGCCCCCTGAGATTTTCTCCAAGTCTGATACGCTAGGATTTCAACAGGCAGAGACAAAGAGAGGTTGCCTTCAAGATGTTTAAACCATTCTGGGGAGAGCTAGGACATGGCTGTGAAAGGGAGTAATGGGAGATTTGGCTCGAAAGAGAGGTTGAGTCCATACTGAGTCTTCTATGTCAGACTAGAGAATCTGGGTTTAATTAGGAGAAATCAGGAGCCACTGAAGGTAATTGAGCCTCAGAGTGACCCAGTCTATGCCTTATGAAGACAATTTTGGCAGCTGTATGAAGGATGATTTGGAAAGAGGAGAGAATGGAGTAATTACGTTATCCAGATTTCCAGGTGATATTAGATTGTTCTAAATGATTGCAAGTTGCGCCTGGGGGCTCCTGCAGGGGCCCTTTGGGTTCTGGACTCTAGAGTGTTTGGATATACCTGACTCTGCTGGATATGAAGTCAGAAGATGAACAGAAGTGGGTTCTACTTCTCTTTGTCCCTCTTGTGTTCTAGGTTTAGCCTCTAGCCAAGCTCAGAGCGTGCCCGTCATCAATAGCATGGGGAGCAGCTTGACCACCCTGCAGCCTGTCCAGTTCTCCCAGTCACTGCATCCCTCCTATCAGCAGCCTCTCATGCAGCAGGTGCAGGGTCACATGGCCCAGAGTCCCTTTATGGCCACCATGGCCCAGCTTCAGAGTCCTCATGGTAAGGGCCCAGTCCCCCGACTCCCTTCCTCTTCCTCTTCCAGTGATGGTTGTGGGGAAGGGCTGCGAAGTCCCAGGAGTCTCAGTGATAGAGGGTGCCCTTTCCCACTTGAATCAGTCCAGTGCTCGAGTGGGATTCTGGTTCTTAGTGCCGGACAAAATTAGAAGTATTACAAAGGACCATTGCTCAGTTCCTTTAGGGATGGTCGAGGGGCTTCATCTCCAGCCCTCTGCCAGCAGAAAACTCTTTGGGCCATTCATTGCTTGGATCCACTCAGAAAAAAACATGGCGCCCCTGCCAAAGCGGGGCCTTGGGTCCCCATATTTTCTGTAACTTTCGTTCCTCCACAGCCCTTTACAGTCACAAACCGGATGTTACTCAGTACACACACACGGGTCTCCTCCCCCAGACCATGCTCATCACGGACACCGCCAACCTCAGTGCACTGGCCAGCCTGACGCCCACCAAGCAGGTAAGCCTGAAGGGCCCACAGTTCTCGCCCCGGCCGCTGCCCACAGTCCTGATGCCCCTGGCTCCTGCCTCAACGGCCTCTTCTTCCTTAGGTGTTCAGCTCAGACTCGGAGGCCCCCAGCGAGTCCGGCTTACACACGCCTGTGTCTCAGGCTTCCACCATCCACATCCCTAACCAGGACCCAGGTATCTAGCGCCTGCAGCGGGGACATCGCCTCAGCACCAGCCCGGCTGGTGAGGGATGTTCCATGTGCCCGCCCGGCCCCTCTGCTGGGATCGCCCAAGGGCCAGACGTTTGCTGGGAGGGAATCAGGAAGAGCTGAGTTCCAACCAGTCTCAGATATTTAGCTTAAGGCTGTGGGGAGGTTGTGTCATTGTGCCTCAGTTTCTTCCTCTGTATAATGGGTGGCAGGAGGTCCGGCCTGGGGAGTGGGCAGGGGTGCAGGGAAGCTGCAGCTCACCAGCCACACTTGCCTCTACAGTCTCCTCCAGCAGCCTGGTGCTGTACCAGGGCTCGGACTCCACCAACAGCCACAGCCAGCTCCTGTCCTCCAATCACGGCGTCATCGAGACCTTCATCTCCACACACATGGCGTCTTCCTCTCAGTAACCACGGCAACCACTCCCAAGGGCCTGGGCTCTGTTGGGGATGGGAATTGCTTGCTGAAGGGGCTGAGAGAAGCCAGAGCCCCTTGGACTCTCCTAACCTCCATTGCCCCGTGGGACAAGGACCTTTGGGAAAACTTTAAGAAGCTCAGTGGCAGAAGGGAATCCTGCAGACCTTGACGCCAACTCTTTCCTGCCAACTTTGAAGGGTCATAGGGTGTGAGAGCTGGAAGCAGCCTCGGGGATCTAGTCCCACTCCACCTCACAGAGGGGGTGAAGGTGGTTGTTCCTTGGGCCATGTGGCTGGGACCCCACCGGGGCCTCCGATCCTTCCCCTCACGCCCCACCACCTGGGGGATCCCATCAGCAGGTCTCTGGGCCCACCTGTTTCCTCAAACTCAGTCTCCCTGGCCAGTGTCAGAGCCAGACCAGGTGACAGGGCAGGGCAGGATGCGGCCATCCAGGATCCAGGTGCAGCCACCAGCCTCGTGCCCACACACGAGTCTCTGAGCTCGGCCCAGCCTCCCCAGCCGCAGGCAGACAGGGTGGCTCAGGGGGCGGGCCCCTGCCCAGGCACGTTCCGCAGCCATCCGGCCAAGTCTGGCCGCTCGCTTTCTGGATGGCTCCTGGGCAGCCTTATTCTGCCATCTCCTTCCAGCCACGGCTTTTTGTTCCTCTGCCCAGGCCCATCGGGCACTTCTGTGTTAACCTTGGCTCCCCTGGCAGAGGGAGGCCCCACTTCCCCCCTTCACTCCCCGTGGGCTCCCCTGCCAGGAGCCCAGGCCCTGGCAACATTGTGATCGAGGGAGACCTGGGCCGGGCATGGAGACTGGACTATGTGGGGAGGCAGCTCCAGCTGGGCTGAAAGCAGAGGAGGGAGTCCCCAAACTGAACCTCTGCTCCCAGAAGCCAACATTGCTCCCGAATGGGAAGTGGCCATCCATCCTCAGGACTCACAGCGGACCAAGGCCTGCCTTTGGGGCGAGGCTGCTTGGGCTCTGGTCACATTCACAGCACATACCACCTGTGCTTGTGGGGACCTACGGGGCTTGTGGGGACCCCCGGCTCCTGCACGGGCACAGGAAGGGAACGAATAGGACACAAATCTCTTGCTGCTTGCTCCCAAGCAGGGGAGGAGGAGTCTATAAATCTATGTATTTAACTTTCAGCTGGAGTGCTGTGTTCCTTCAGCCTGCCTTGGGAGGTGGGGGCAGGAGGTAGGGCTGGGGGGAATTCTGGGGGGGGGCAGGAGGCAGGGCTGGGAGGGGATTCTGGGGTGGGAGCCATGCTCAGAGGGGGCCCAGGGAAGTTCTCAGTAATGAGAACAGCCTGATTTCGAAACAAGCCTTTATAAGCTCCCATGGTGCTATGCCAGACTCCTTACAGATATTCTACAGTTATTTCTCATACATTACAGTCTGGGAGGCGGAGGGGAGGTGACTTGGCTAGAGTCACCCAGCTAGGACGCATCTGAGGCACCATGGTGCTCCCTAGCTGCCTCAGGGGAAGATGGTGACTCCATGAGGTCATGGACCAATCCCAGCGACAGGGTCCCAGAGAGCCCCATTGCACACAATAATCCTTCAGAGTCAGTTATCCCGACCCCCAAGTCTTGCAGGATCATACTTTCAGGGACTCCAGAAGCCCAAGACTTGCATTATTATTATTATTATTATTATTTTCTAGTTTTACAATTGAGGAAACTGAGGTTGGCACAGGGTTGCACTCGCCAACTGGATTTCAACTCAGACCTTTCTTTCTCTGGCCCAGCAGTCCCTATGGCACTCCCAGGCCTTACTGCTGGTTTCCAAATGTCTCTGGGGTATACAATGCACCCTCCATGCTGTCTGATTGGGGCACAGGACAGGGGGACTAGCCTCTCCCTAGTTCTGCACTCGATGCTTCTCTCAAGGTAGTTTAAGGCTTTAGGAGCATTTCTCGTGTCACCCTAGGGGTGCAGTATTTCCACAAGTTCCAAATCATGGGAACAACCCTTTATACTTTTTTTTTTTAAGAATGGGGAAGGTGGACGGCTATGAGAGAACAAATGAACGTAAGGGAAACCTGAGCAGATGCACAGCCCCTCAGGGGTCAGCGGGCCTAGAGTGAATCGCTCAGCAGAGCGCCGAGCCAAGAACCCATGGGGGCTAGGACTGGATGACCCAAGATCCAGGTCCCCTGATTCTTTGCTTGCATACTTATGGTTGACAGGGAACTCACCTCCTTTCAAGGCAGCTCTGCTCTTGCTGTATTTCTTGTCTTTATAGAATTAAACACTTCTAGAAAATGAAAAGCTGGAAGTTTTCAGAAAACTCCTATATTTTTTTCAGAAAACAAATTTTAAAAAAGTCCCTGGGGACTTGTAGGGCTGGGAAGTGTGGGGAGGAGGGGGAATGTCCCTAGTAATGTCAGAGATTCCTGCCCCAGGCACGGCTGCTCAGAAGCCTCTCCAGCCACTTCCTCCCCACCTCCCCCGCAATGCTCAGAGAAGCAGCTGCTTGGAGTTGGTGTGCCAGGTGCCCAGGCCAATCTCGTGTGGCTGAGGGCTGTGAATAGTCCCAAGGGTGCAGATGGTGGCCCAAGGTGGCCTCCTGGTGCTTGGCTACGCCTGCGGCACTGTCAGAAAGAGAAGAATAGCCAGAGGCCAGAGGCACACAGGGCAAGGTTCCCAGGGCTGGAGCAGCGGGGGCAGCTTGACAAGAGTCACTCGGTGGCTACTCTGGAGGCCTGGCCCTTCTGCCTAGGGCAGGGCTCGCTCTCCTTCCAGTTTTTCTTCTTTTTCTTTTTCTTTTTCTTTGTGGGGAGTGTTGCATGGCCCCCATTGGGCCGGACCTTGCTGCCTGGCTGCTCCTCCGTGGTCACTCTAGGACCCGCTTCCTTGTCCGGCCTGGCCTGCGGCTGCTTTGGCGCTTGTTCCTTCGCTGCGGACGCCAGCATGGGCTGAGCTCCTTGTCGCAGAATGTCCCCAGCGGACACAGCTGCTTCCTGGCATCGCCTCCATTCATCCCCGCTGTCCGACTCACTGCTATCAGAGGGTTGGAGTCAGGTCTTTTGGAGAAGAGGTCGGCCCTCCTGGCCCCCTGGCCCCCCACCCCATGGGTTGAGCTGGGCCCTTCATCTGGGCTGATCACCCAGCCTGGCAGACCCTTTATCCTGCACAGGTCTCATGTGAGGCCTGTGGGGAAAGCGCTTTACCAAGCCCCAAGTGTCCCAGCAATGGGGGCTGCCAGGACGACTTCCTTAGGCCGGCTCTGAGCGGGGGCACATGGAGCGACGGGCACTCACCTGGAACTGGACGGAGGCCGCTTTCTGCTTATGGTGGGAGGACCGGCCTCCTTCTTTGGGCTGCCCGGGACAGACGTAAAGAAGAGGCGGAAGCCTGCAAAGAGCAATGTACCAGAGTGAAGCCTGAGGAGGGCTGGGGCAGGCTGGGCACCAGGCCCGGGTCACAGGGTCCGAGCTCGGGAAAGGGCACTCACCATCGTCCTCCCCGGCGTCCTTCTGCACGGGAGCCCGCAAAGGTCTGGGGCTGGATTCTGAAATGGTGATGCAGCTAAAGGGGAGAGAAGGGCAATGACTGAGCTGGAAACCCTTAGCCCAGGCCTGGCTGTCGGAGGCCAGACGAAGAGCTGGTGGTCAGCAGGGCCCCTGCCCTCTGTGCCTGTCTTCAGGGTGATCAGACAGAGCAAGGGGAGGGCGAGCAAGCGCTCGGTCAGGGCCAGTCCCAAGAAGGTCTGAGTGGCAAAAGGAGACGGGGATGGTCTTGCAGCTGGCCCCAGAGCCGGGACAAGCAGCTGCCAGGCCTTCCTCTGAGCTGCTGACCTTGGCCAGGCCCTTCTCAGGGGCCCGGAGCGTTCTAAGGCTGCGGAGTCAGGCGGGTATGTGCCCCCAAGGGGCCCTTCCGACCACTGGGAGGTCCAAAACGGAAAATGGCAGGACGGCTCCTCTCTACAAGCAGAGGCAAAGCAGCTGCGAGTTCATCCCCACAAGCGGGTCCTGCCCCGAACAGTGCGGGAGGTTGGGACCCAGTTTGGCCGGGGCACACGGTCAGAAGGGGAGGCCCCTCCCACCCTCCATCGGAAACCGCGCTGCCAGCCTCTGGGTGCCGGGGCAAGGGTTGGGGGGGAAAGACCAGGCCCCTCGGGGGCTCCGTCCTCGTTACCTGTCCAGAAAGGCTCCCAGCTTTTTGGCCACGTGAAGCCGGAACTCCGGAAGTGGTCTGCAGCTCGTTCCCATCCTGCTCGTGCTCGTCCGCCTTCTGTCTGTGAGGTTCATAAAGGAGCCTCCTCACCCAGGGGCTCGGGAGACCCTCCCACACCGACCCCTCCCCCTCCGCACACCAGAGACCCCGCGGACGCACCTGAGGCTCGGGCGCGCTGCGGCCAAAGAGTCCGGAGCTGGGACATCTGCGGGAAGAAGAGGAAGTGAGGCGGCTGGGAGGAGGGCAAGAGGACCAGGCTGTTCCCCCGCCCCCGCCCCAGCATTCTAGGTTCCAGAACCTGACAGCCGCTCGTGCCCCGCCCCCCAATAACAGCCTTTTATTTTCAGAATACTTGCACCACTCCCCCTGCAAAACCTCGGAGCCAAGTCTTCTCCTTCCCTTCCCGCCCCCAAACAGCCAGAGATCCCATGAGGACAAACAGGGGCTGCTAGGCTCGGTGCCGGGTTCTAGATGAGAGAACCCGCGAGGGGAGGGGGAGGGGGGAGCCCGTTGTGCAGGGCTCCTCCGGGAGCACCGGAGCCAGGCAGACGCACGCGGAGCTGCCCCGGCGCTCGGACCCTTTAGAACCCCACTTAAGTACGCCGCGGAGCGGGGCACACGGGCTCTACCTCCAGCTCCAGGCCTTGGATCTCCGACAGAGAGGGAAGGGCGCAGGGCAGTCCCGAGCCCGGATCCTGACACTTATCCTTATCCCGGACCTCCCTGCACTCGCGTATCTCACGGCCCTGCCTCAGTTTCCCCATCTATCAGAAGAGAAGGCAGTCCGGCAGGCGCGTCCCAAGGCCCTGCCTCGGTTTCTACCCGTCAGAAAAGAAACGCGGACTTTGCAGCCTCTCCGCTCCCCGGCATTTTCTGGCTCTATCTTCACCTTCCCCAGGGGGAGGGTCCCACTCCCCCGCCCACCCAGCAGCTCGATCGGCCTGCGCAGGCGCATCAGGCTCCTTCTCTTCTCTTCCGCCCGTCCTCGGGGATCCCTACCCTGTGTCCGCTCCGGGCGCGGCCCCAAGCCCCAGGCCGGCAGGGCCGCCTCCCTGCACCGCTGCAGCTCCTCGGCGTCGCTGTCCTCGCTGCTCTCGCTGTCGCTCACGCTACCCCTGGGCGCAGCCATCTTGGTCCGCTGCAATGCATTGTGGGTCACTTTTCCTTTTCCTCATATTCTCCCACAGCCCACACGTGAGCGGGGAACGCGCAGTGCATTTTGGGGATTGTAGTTCTCCGGCTCGGAATCCAGGGGCCCCGCGGAGCATCGCAGAGTCCAACTCAGACGATAGTGGTTCGCCATTTCCTTCTTTGGCGCATTTTGTAGATGAGGAAACTGAGGCACACAGGATGAAGAGACTTGCCCAGGATCACCCAGTTAATAAGTGTCCGAGGCTGGATTTGAACTCAGAAAAACGAATCTTCCCTCTATGCACCATAGCGCCACTTAGTGGCTCCATTTCGTGGGCTCCATTTCATATCAATCATGGGAAAAAAGCAGGAAGCACGAAGTGGAAAAAGTATGCTCTGGTCTCCCTCTGGAGGCGGGCGGCATTTCTTATCTTTGATTCTTGGGAACCCTCACGGATCTTTGTTTTGCCGAGAAGAGCTGTCATTCTTGTTACATTGTTGCTTTTTAGTGTATACAATGTATCCTAGTCTCGCTCACTTTAGTAAAGTATCAGTCATTTAGTTTCAGTTCAGATAAGTTTCCCCAGGCTGTTCTGCCATCATTTCCTAGATCGTAATAACATTCCACACAATCGTATACCACAACTTGCTCAGTTTCCATGGCCAGACTTCCCTCAATTTCCGATCCTCTGTCACCACAAAAAGAGCTGCTATAAATATTTTTGTTCAAAAAGGTCCTTTTCTCGTTTCCTGGATCTCTCTGGGATACAATCTTTAATGTTGCTATTGCTGGATCAAATAGTATGCGCCAATTTATAGCCCTGTGAGTGGAGTTGCAAAGC